>NW_019744423.1:0-48151 GCF_002891405.2 Cryptotermes secundus
GCTAGCAACGCAAAGCTAGCAATCTAGCAACTCAAAGCTAGCAAGGTAGGAAAACAAAGCTGGAAAGCTAGCAACGCAAAGCTGGCAAGGTCGCAACGCATAACTGGAAAGATAAAAAAGGCAAAGCTGGCAATCTAGAAAAGCAAACCCGGCAAGCTAGCAACGCAAAGCTGGGAAGCTAGCAAAGCAAATCTGGCAAGATAGCAACGCAAACCTCGCAGGCTAGCAACGCAAAGCTAGCAAGCAAGAAACGCAAAGCAAGCAAGTAACGCAAAGTTAGAAAGCTAGCAACGCAAAACTAGCAAGCTAGCAACGGAAGCTAGCAATGTAGCAACGCACAGCTGGCAGGCTAGCCACGTAAATCTATCAAGCTAGCAACGCAAAGCTGGAAAGCTAGCAACGCAAACTGGCAAGCTAGCGACGCAAAGCTGTCAAGCTAGCAACAAAATCTGGCAAGTTAACAACGCATATCTAGAAATCTAGGAAAGGAAAATTAGCAAGCTAACAACGCAAAGCCGGCAAGCTAGCAACGCAAAGTTTGCAAGCTAGCAACGCATATCTAACAAGCTAGCAAGCTAAAAATGGAAGCTAGCAAGCTAGCAACGAAAAGCTGGCAAACTAGGAACGCAAAGCTGGCTAGCTAGCAACGCAAATCTGTCAAGCTAGCAACCCAAATCTAGCAACATAGCAACGCATATCTAGCAAGCTAGCAAGCTAGCAACGGAAAGCTAGGAAGCTAGCAACGCAATGCTAGCAAGCTAGGAAATCAAAGCTAGCAAGCTAGACACGCAAAGCTAACAAACTAGCAACGCAAATTTATCAAGTTTACAAGCTAGCAACGGAAAGCTAGCAAGACTGCAACGCAAAGTTAACAATCTTGCAACATAGTCCTAGCAACCTAGAAACGCAAAGCTAGCAAACTAGCAACCCAAATATAGCAAGATAGCAATCTAGAAACGCAAAGCTAACAAGCTAGCAACGCAAAGCTCGGTAGTTAGCAACGCAGATCTAGCAAGCTTGCAACCCAAAACTTAGCAAATTAGCAATGCAAATCTAGTAAGATAGCATCGCAAAACTATCTAGCTAGCAACGCAAATCTAGCAATCTAGCAAGCTAGCAACACAGAGCTAGGAAGCGAGGAACGCAAAGCTAGCAAGCTAGCACCGCAAAGCTAGCAAGCAAGAATCGCCAAGAAAGCAAGCAAGCAAGCCAAAAAATCTAGCAAGATAAGAAAGCAAAGCTATCAAGCTAGCAAGGCAAAGCTAGCAACCTAGCAACTGGAATCTAGCAAGCTAGCTATGCAAAAGTAGCAAGCTAGAAAAGCAAAGCTAGCAAGCTACCAACCCAAACCTAGCAAACTAGCAACGCAAAGTTGCAAGCTAGCAACGAAAAACTAGGAAGCTTGCAACGCAAATCTACCAAGCTAGGAAGCTAGCAATGCAAAGCTAGCAAGCTAGCAAATCAAAGCTAGCAAGCTAGCAACGCAAAGATAGTAAGTTATCAACGTAAATCTAGCAAATAGTGAGGTAGCAACGCAAAGCTAGCAAGCAACCAACGCATATATCTCAATTTAGCAAGCTAGAAACGCATAGCTAGCAAGCTAGCAAAGCAAAGATGGCAAGCTAACAACGCAAACCTGGCAAGCTTGTAACGCATATCTAGCTAGCTAGCAACGCAAAGATAGCAAGCTAGCAAAGCAAAGATATCAAGCTGGCAACGCAAAGCTAGCAAGGTAGCAACGCAAAGCTAGCAAGCTAGCAACTCTAAGATAGCAAGCTAGCAACGCTAATCTAACAAGAGAGATTGCAAAGCTTGCAAGCTTGCAACGCAAAACAACCAAGCTAGCAATGCAAAAATAGCAAAGTAGCAACGCAAAGCTAGAAAGCTAGCAACGCAAAGCTAGAAAGCTAGCAACGCAAAGCTACCAAGCTAGCAACACAAAAGTAGGAAGTTAGCAAAGCAAAGATAGCAACTTAGCAACGCAAAGCCAGCAAGATAGAAAAGCAAAGCTATCAAGGTAGCAACGCAAATCTAGCAATCTATCATCGCAAAGCTAGCAAGGTAGCAACGCAAAGCTAGCAAGCTACCCAAGCCAAGCTAGCAAGGTAGAAACGCAAGGCTTTGTAGCTAGCAAATCCAAGCTAGCAATTTAGCAACGCAATGCTAGGAAGCTAGCAACGAAAGCTAGCAAGCAAGAAACGCAAAGCAAGCAATCAAACTACGCAAAGATAGCAAGCTAGAAACTCAAAGCCAGCAAGCTAGCAACGGAAAGCTAGCAAGGTAGCAACGCAAAGATACCAAGCTAGATACGCGAATCTAGCAAGCTAGCATCGCAAAGTTTCCAAGCTAATAACGTAAACTGGCATACTAGCAACGCAATGCTGGCAAGCTAGCAACGCAAACCTGGAAAGCTTCCAACGCAATGCTAGCAATCTAACAACGCAAAGATAGCAAGCAAAAATCTCAAAGCAAACAAGCAAACAAGCAACGCAAATCTAGCAACATAGCAAAGCCAAGCTCTCAATCTAGCAAAGCAAAGCTAGCAACCTAGCAACTGGAAGCTAGCAACATAGCAACGCAAATTTAGCAAGCTACAAACGCAAAGAAAGCAAGTTAGCAACTCAAATTTACCAAGCTAGCAACGCAAACCTAGCAAGCTAGCAAATCAAAGGTAGCAAGCTAGCAACGCAAAGATAGCAAGTAAACAAAGTAAATCTAGCAAGCTAGCAAGTTACCAAAGCAAAGCTAGAAATCTACCAACGCATATATAGCAATAGAGCATGCTAGCAAAACAAAGCTAGCAAGCTAGAAACGCAAAGTTGTAAGCTATCAACGCAAATCTGGCAATCTAGCAACGCAAACCTTCCAAACTAGCATCGAAAATCTAGGAAGCTAGCAACGCATATCTAGCAAGCTAGCAAACTATTATCGTGAAGCTAGCAAGCTAGGAACACAAAGCTGGCAAACTTGCAACGCAAAGCTGGCAAGTTAGCAACGCAATGCTGGCAAGATAGCAACGCAAAGCTGGCAAGCTAGAAACGTAAAGCTGGCTAGCTAGCAACGCAAAGCTCTCAAGTTAGCAACACAATCTGGCAAGCTAGCAACGCAAAGCTAGCAACATAGCAACGCCTATCTAGCAGCTAGCAAACTAGCAACGGAATGCTAGGAAGCTAGCAACGCAATGCTATCAAGCTTGCAACGCAATGCTAGAAAGCTAGCAACGCAAAGTTAGCAAGCTAGCAACGCCAAGCTAGCAAGCTAGCAACCCAAATTTATCAAGCTTACAAGCTAGCCACGCAAAGCTAGCAAGATAGCAGCGGCATTCTAGCAAGCTAGCAAAGCAAAGCTAGCAAGCTAGCAACGCAAAGCTAGCAAGCAAGAATCGCAAAGCAAACAAGCAACGCAAATCTAGCAAGATAGCAAAGCAAAACTGTCAAGCTAGCAAATCAAAGCTAGCAACCTAGCAACAGGAAGATAGCAAGCTAGCAACGCAAAGATAGCCAGCTAGATACGCAAAGCCAGAAAGCTACCAACGTGAAGATAGCAAGCTAGCAATGCAAAGCTGGCAAGCTAGCAACGCAAAGTTGGCATGCTAGCAAAGCTACGCTAGCAAGCTAGCAACGCAAAGCTACCAAGTTAGCAACGCAAAATTATCAAGCTAGCAACGCAAAGCTAGCAAGCTAGAAACGCAAATCTACCTAACTAGCAAAGCAAAGCTACAAAGCTAGCAACCCCAAGCTAGCAAGCTAGCATCGCGAAGCTAGCAAGCAAGCAACGCAAAACTAGCTAGCTAGCAACGCAAAGCTAGGAAGCTAGCAACGCCAAGCTAGCAAGGTAGCAATGCAAAACTATCAAGCTATCAAAACAAAGCTTGCAAGCTAGCAAAGCAAGGCTGCCAAGCTAGAAACACAAAGCTAACCAGCTAGCAACGCAAAGCTAGCAAGCTAGAAACGCAAAGCTAGCAAACTAGCAACGCAAAGCAGGAATGCAAGAAACGCAAAGCTAAATTTAGCCACGCAAATCTAGAAAGCTAGCAACGCAACTTTGGAAGCTAGCAACGCAAAGCTGGCTATTTAGCAAGCAAAAGCTGGCAAGCTAGCAACGCATATCTAGCAAGCTAGCAACGGAAAGCTAGCAGGCTAGCAACGCAAAGCTAGCAAGTTAAGAAAGCAAAGCTGGCAAGCTAGCAACGCAAAGCTGGCAAGCTAGCAACGCATATCTGGAAAGATAAAAACGCAAAGCTGGCTATCTAGAAAAGCAAACCAGGCAAGCTATCAACGCAAAGCTGGCAAGCTAGCAAAGCAAAGCTGGCAAGATAGCAACGCAAATCTATCAAGCTAGCAACGCAAAGCTCGCAGGCTAGCAGCGCAAAGCTAGCAAGCAAGAAACGCAAAGCAAGCAACGCAAAGCTAGCAAGCTAGCAACGCAACACTAGNCAAGCTAGCAACGGAAAGCTAGCAAGCTAGCAACGCAAAGCTAGCAAGCTAGCAACGGAAGCTAGCAATGTAGCAACGCACAGCTGGCAAAATAGCCACGTAAATCTATCAAGCTAGCAACGCAAAGCTGGAAAGCTAGCAACGCAAACTGGCAAGCTAGCGACGCAAAGCTGGCAAGCTAGCAACGCAAAGCTGCCAAGCTAGCAACGCAAATCTGGCAATTTAACAACGCATATCTAGCAATCTAGGAAAGGAAAACTAGCAAGCTAGCAACGCAAAGCTAGCAAGCTAGCAACGTAAAGCTAGCGAGGTAGCAACGCATATCTAGCAAGATAGCCACACAAATCTAGCAACCTAGCAACGAAAAAGCTGGCAAGCTAGCAACGCAATGCTGGCAAGCTAGCAACGCAATGCTGGCAAGCTAGCAACGCAATGCTGGCAAGCTAGCAACGCAATGCTGGCAAGCTAGCAACGCAATGCTGGCAAGCTAGCAACGCAATGCTGGCAAGCTAGCAACGCAAATCTATGAATCTAGCAACGCAAAGCTAGCAAGCTAGCATCGCAAAGCTAGCATCGCAAAGCTAGCATCGCAAAGCTAGCAAGCTAGCAACGTAAAGCTAGCANTAAGCTAGCAACGCAAATCTACCAAGCTACCAACGCAAAGCTACCAAGGTAGCAACGAGAAATAGTAAGCTAGCAATGCAAACAAGCAAGCAAGCAACTCAATTCTAGCAATCTAGGAACGCAAAGCTAGCAAGCTAGCATCGCAAAGCTACCATCGCAAAGCTAGCAAGCTAGCAACGTAAAGCTAGCGAGGTAGCAACGCATATCTAGCAAGATAGCCACACAAATCTAGCAACCTAGCAACGAAAAAGCTGGCAAGCTAGCAACCCAAACCTGGGAAGCTAGCAACGCAATGCTGGCAAGCTAGCAAAGCAAAGCTAGCAAGCCAGCAACGCAAATCTAGGGAGCTAGGACGCAAAACTAGAAAGCTAGCAACGAAAGCTAGCAAGCAAGAAAGGCAAAACAAACATACAAGCAAGCTACCAAATCTAGGAAGCTAGCAACGCAACCTAGCAAGCTAGCAACGAAAGCTTGCAAGCAACAAACGCAAAGCAAGCAAGCAAGCAACGCAAAGCTAGCAAGCTAGCTACGCGAAGCTACGTATCTAGCAACGCAAACCTAGTTATTTATCAACGCAAAGCAAGGAAGCCAGCAAAGAAAACTATTAAGCAAGAAACGCAAAGCAAGGTAGCAAGTTATGCAAAGCTAGCAAACTAACAACTCAAAGCTAGCAAGCTAGCAACGGAAAGCTAGCAAGCTAGCCATGCAAATCTAGCAAACTAGCGACACAAAGCTGGCAAGCAAACAACGCAGACTGGCAAGCTAGCGACCCAAAACTGGCAAGCTATCAACGCAAATCTGGCAAGTAACAACGCGAATCTAGGAAGCTAGCAACGCAAATCTTTCAAGCTAGCAACGGATATCTAGCAACGCAGCAACGCAAAGCTAGCAAGCTAGCAACGCATATCTCTCAAGGTAGCATGCTAGCAACGGAAAGCTAGCAAGCTAGCAACGCAATCCTGGCAAGCTAGCAACGCAAAACTGGAATGCTAACAAAGCAAACCTGGCAAGCTTGAAACGCAAAGCTGTCTAGGTAGCAACGCAAAGCTGGCAAGCTTTCAACGCAAATCTTGCAAGCTAGCAACGCAAAACAAACAATCTAGCATCGAAAGATTGAAAGCAATATACTCAAAGCAAGCAAGCAAGCAACGCAAAACTAGCAAGCTAGCAAGGCAAATCTAGAAAGCTAGCAACGCATAGATAGCAAGCTAGCAACGGAAATCTAGTAACGCAGAAACGCAAAGCTAGCAAGCTAGCCACGCAATTCTAGCAAGGTATCAACGCAAACCTGGGAAGCTAATGTAACCGCACAATGCTAAGGGCTCCAGTGTTTTGTTCACGTGTGTCGGTACTTGTCGCTGCATCAAGGCAGAGGCAATAACTCACACCCCACTCCAACAACGGGACCTGAACACTTTCGCAGTTCCGGGATTGTAAAGTTTATGACGGGTCGCATTCCCCGGAATAAAACCAAACCAGCCCGACACTCTCCTTACTTTTAGAAAGCGCCATGTGTACTAATGAGATAAATATGTAAAAAAGACATTGAAAAGAACTTTTGTCACTAGAGAGAGGTGGGCCTCTAACGTTCATAACTCTCCAAAGGCTAAAACCTGCTTTTAGCAAAGAGCGGCGAATTGTTTTATTAGTACAGGAAAGGGGCCAATTTACAACACCTGATTCATCACGGACTTACTCTTAGGAGACCATTAGATTGAACCCTCTCAATCCACCCCGGGTCAGAAAGACGGTGAGAGCGTGTGAACCCCAAGGCTCGCCGCGAAACAGCTGACCAGTGGAGGAATGAGATCTCTATTGAACCACTCCCCCTTCTAAATTCGGCCAACGCGGAGATTTGGAAGATGACAATGAGGCCTTCTTCAAATTGTGGCAGGACCTCTGAATCTGAAAAAGCAGAGAGGCAGTTCCTGAGGAGAGGCTCGTAAGAACGGTTCAACTGACCGGACGCGTCTGTCTGTCTCACTCGTATGTTAAGTAAAATTAGTGTTCGAGCAACGGGTGGAATTACAGTAGAGTAACGCACTGAAATGTATCTCAGAGGCGCGCAGATTAAAAAAGTCAAAAAGTCAAGTGGTGCCAAGTGTTTGTGTGTCCCGTGTGTTCTTTCCTCCTCGTCGGAGTAAGGCCCTAAACGACCTCATCCAGAGTCTCACGCCAAACACTGCTAAACCGATCATCATCAGCTCCAACCCCGTCCACTATTTCCCTTCATTTTGCAGCTGCACCCACAGTAG
Organism: Cryptotermes secundus; assembly: GCF_002891405.2. NCBI lineage: Eukaryota > Metazoa > Arthropoda > Insecta > Blattodea > Kalotermitidae > Cryptotermes > Cryptotermes secundus. Next base: position 7,316 of record NW_019744423.1, read on the forward strand.
CTGGCGCCCATAACCAACCAGTCCAAGTCCAGGCACGGATACCCTTTCCATAGTGAAGAGAAGTGGTGGAGTTGGAGAAGCGGTGGAGCCAGCTAATGCCGACCTAGCTGCGAGCTCCATGAACAACGACGGCAGTGGTGAGTACAAGAAGATAAAGGAATGAAGGTAAAGAGTAGCGAACAAACGGTGTGGCTGGAGGTTACACGAGGGAGAAGGTAAGAGTAGAAAGGCAAACCTGGCAAGCTAGCAACGCAATGCTGGCAAGCTAAGAAAGCAAAGCTGGCAAAGATAGCAACGTATAGCTGTAAAGCTAACAACGCAAAGCTGCCATCTAGAAACGCAAAGCAGGCAAGATAGCAACGCAAACCTGGCAAGCTAGCAACGCAAAGCTGGCAGGATAGCAACTCAAAGCTATCAAGCTAGCAACGCAAAGCTAGCAAGCTTGCAACGCAAACTAGCAAGCTAGCAACGCAAAGCTAGCAAGCGAGAAACGGAAAGCAAGCAAGCAACGCAAAGCTAGCAAGCTAGCAATGCAAAGCTAGCAAGCTAGCAACGCATATCTAGCAAGCTAGCAAGCTAGCAACGGGAAGATAGCAAGATAGCAAGGAAAACCTGGCAACCAAGCAATACAAAGTTCCCAAACTAGCAACGCAAAGCTAGCAAGAAAGCAAAGCAAAGGTAGCAAGCTAGCAACGCAAAGTTACCAAGCTAGCAACGCAAAGCTAGTAAGCTAGCAAAGCAAAGCTAGCAACGCAACGCAAACCTAGCAAAATAGCAACGCAAAACCAGCAAGATAGCAACGAAAGCTAGGAAGCAGGCATCACAAATCTAGCAATCTAGTAAGCTAGAAACGCAAAGCTAGCAAGCTAGCAACGCAAAGCTAGCAAGCTAGAAACGCAAAGCTAGCAAGCTAGCAAAGCCAAGATAACAAGGTAGCAAGGCAGAGATAGTAAGCAATAAACGCAGAGCAAGCAAGCAAGCATGCAACGCAAAGCTATAAAACTAGCAACTCAAAACTAGTAAGCTAGCAACGTAAAGTTATCAAGGTAGCAACGCAAAGCTAGCAAGCTTGCCACGCAAATCTAGAAAGCTAGCAACGCAAATTGGCCAGCTAGCAAACCAAAGCTGGTAAGCTACTAATGCAAAGTTGGCAAGCTAGCAACGCAAAGCTGGCAAGCTAGCAACGCAATGCTGGCAAGCTAGCAACGCAAAGCTGGGAAGCTAGAATCGCAAACCAGGCTAGCTAGCAACGTAAAACTGGCAAGCTAGCAACGCAAAGCTGGCATGCTAAAAACGCAAACCTAGCAACATAACAACGCATATCTAGCAAGCTAGTAAGCTAGCAAAGGAAAACTAGCAAGCTAGCAACACAATGCTAGCAAGGATGCAACGCAAAGCTAGCAAGCTAGCAAATCAAAACTAGCAAGCTAGAAACGCAAAGCTAGCAAGCTACCAACGCAAAACTAGCAAGCTAGCAACTCAAAGCTGGCAAGTTAGCCACGCAACTCTAGCAAGCAAGCAAGCAAGCAACGCAAAGCTAGCAAGCTAGCAAATCAAAACTAGCAAGCTAGAAACGCAAAGCTAGCAAGCTACCAACGCAAAACTAGCAAGCTAGCAACTCAAAGCTGGCAAGTTAGCCACGCAACTCTAGCAAGCAAGCAAGCAAGCAACGCAAAGCTAGCAAGCTAGCAAATCAAAACTAGCAAGTTAGAAACGCAAAGCTATCAAGCTAGCAACGCAAAGCTAGCAAGATTGCAACGTAAATCTAGCAAGCTAGCAACGAAAAGCTAGCAAGCTACTAGGCACATCTAGCAATCTAGCAAGCTAGCAACGCAAAGCTAGCAAGCTTGCAAGCTAGCAACGCAAAGCAGGCAAGCTAGCAACGCAAAGCTAACAAGCTACCAACGTAATGATACCAAGCTAGCGACGCAAAGCTACCAAGCTAACAACGCAAAGATAGCAAGTTAGAAACGCAAAACTAGCAAGCTAACAACGCAAATACAGCAAGATAGCAACGCAGAGCTATCAAGCTAGCAACGCAAATCTAGCAATTCAGCAAGCTAGCAACGCAAAGCTAGCAAGCTAGCAACTTAAAGCTGGAAAGGTACAATGCAAATCTAGCAAGTTAGACACACAAATAAAGCAAGTTAGCAACGCAAACATGGTAAGCTAGCAACGCAAAGCTGGCAAGCTAACAAGGCAAGGAAACCAAGCTAGCAACGCAAAGATAAGGAGCTAGCACGCAAAGCTAGCAAGCTAGAAACGAAAGCTAGAAAGCAAGAAACGCAAAGCAAACAAACACGCAAGCAAAACGAAGCTATCAAGCTAGCAAAATAAAAGCAAGCAAGCTTGAAACGCAAAGCTAGCAATCTAGCAACACATAGCTAGCAACCTAGCAACGCAAATCTGGCAAGCTAGCAAACTAGCAACGAAAAAACAAGGGAGTTAGCGACGCAAATGTAGCAAGATAGCAACGCAGAGCTAGCAAGCGAGCAACGCAAAACTAGCAAGATAGCAACGCAAAGAGAGCAAGCTAGAAACGGCAAACTATCAAGAGAGCAACGGCAAATTATCGAGCTATAAACGCAAAGCTAGCAAGCTAGCAAATCAAACTAGCCAGCTAGCAACCAAAGTTAGCGAGCTAGCAACGAAAAGCTAGCAAATTTGAAACGTAAATCTAGCATGCTATCAAGCTAGCAACGCAAATCTAGCAAGCTAGCAACGCAAAGCTAACAAGCTACCATCGCATATCTAGCAATCTAGCAAGCTAGTAACGCAAACCTAGCAAAAAACAACGACAAGCTGGCAAGCTAGCAACTCAAAACTGGCAAGCTAGCAACGCCAAGATATCAAGCTAGCAACGCAAAGCTAGCAAGCTAGATACGCAAAGCAAGCAAGCTACAGTCGTAAAGATAGCAAGTTAGCAACGCAAAGCTAGCGAGTTAGCAACGCAAAGCTAGCGAGTTAGCAACGCAAAGCTAGCGAGTTAGCAACGCAAAGCTAGCGAGTTAGCAACGCAAAGCTAGCAAGCTAGCAACGTAAATCTAGCATGCTATCAAGCTAGCAACGCAAATCTAGCAATCTTGCAAGCTATCAAGTCAAAGCTTGCAAGGTAGTTATACAAAACTAGCAAGCTATCAATTCAAAGCTAGAAAGCTAACAACGGAAAGCCAGGAAAGTAGCAACGAAAAGCTAGCAAGCTAGACATGTCAATCTAGCAAAGCTAGCAACACAAACCTGGCCAGCTAACAACGCAAACTGGCAAGATATCAACGCACAGCTGTCAAGCTATCAACGCAAAGCTGGTAAGCTAGAATAGCAAAGCTGACAAGCTAGAAACGTAAAGCTGGCTAGGTAGCAACTCAAAACTGGCAAGCTAGCAACGCAAAGCTAGCAAGCAACGCAAAGTTAGCAGCAAGAATTCCTAAGCAAGCAACGCAAATCTGGCCAGATAGCAAAGCAAAGCTATCAAGCTAGAAGAGCAAAGCTAGCAATCTAGCAACTGGAAGCGAACAAGCTAGCAACGCAAAGATAGCAAGCTAGAAACGCAAATCTAGCAAGCTACCAACGCAAACATAGCAAGCTATCAACGCAACGATGGCAAGCTAGCAACGCAAATCTAGCAAGCTAGCAAGGTAGCAGCGCAAAGCTAGCAAGATAGCAAATCAAAAGTAGCAAGCTAGCAACGCAAAGATAGCAAGCTAGCATCGCAAGCTAGCAAGATATCAACGTAAATCGAGCAAGCTAGCAACGCAAAGCTAGCAAGCTAGCAAAGCATAGCTAGCAAGATAGGAACGCAAAGCTAGCAAGTTAACAACGCAAAACTGGCAAGCTATCAACGAATTCCTGGCAAGCTAACAAAGCAAAACTGGAAATTTAGCAAAGCAAAGCAAACCTAGCACGCTATCAACGCAAAGCTTGCAAGATACAATGCAAATCTAGCAAGAGAGCAACGCAAAGTTAACAAGCTAGCAACGCAATGATAGCAAGCAAGCAACGCAATGCAAGCAAGATAGCAACGCAAAGCTAGAATGTTAGAAACGCAAAGCTAGCAATTTAGCAAGCTTATATCTCAAAACTAGCAAGCTAGCAAGCAACAACGTATATCTAGCAAGCTAACAACGGAAAGCTAACAAGATAGCAACGCAAAGTTAGCTAGCTAGCAACGCAAAGATTGCAATCTAGCAACGCAAAGCAAGCAAATAAAGAAGCAAAGCTAGCAAGCTGGCAACGCAAAGCTACCAAGATAGCAACGCAAATCTAACAAGCTAGCAACGCAATAATAGTAAGCTAGCAACGCAAAAGAGCAAGCAACTACGCAAAATTACAAGCTAGCAACGCAAAGCTACCAGCTAGCAACCTAAGCTAGCAAGATAGCAAGTCAAAGCTAGCAAGCAAGAAACGAAAGCGAGCATGCAAGAAAAGCAAAGCAAACAAGCAACGCAAATTTAACAATCTAGCAACGAAAAGCTAGCAAGCTAGCAACGCAAATCTAGCAAGCTAGCAACGAAGAAATAGCAAGCTAGCAACGCAAAGCAAGCAAATAAGGACTCAAAGCAAGCAAGTTGGCAACGCAAAGCTACAAAGCTTGCAAACGCAAATATAGTAAGCTATCAACGCAAGCTAGCAGGATTGCAACGCAAAGCTAACAAACTATCAACGCAAAGCTACCCAGCTAGCAACGCAAGCTAGCAGGATTGCAACGCAAAGCTAGCAAGTAGCAACGCAAATCTAGCAATCTAACAATGCAAAACTGGCAAGTTATTTACGCAAAACTGGCAAGCTAACAAAGCAAAGCAAAGCTAGCACGCTAGGAACGAAAAGCTATCAAGCTAGCAATGCAAATCTAGCAAGCTACAACGCAAATCTAGCAAGCTAGCAACGCAAAGATAACAAGCTAGAAACGCAAAGATAGCAAGCAAGCAACGCAATGCTAACAAGATAGCAACCCATAGCTAGAATGTTAGCAACGCATATCTAGCAATTTAGAAAGATTATATCTCAAAAGTAGCAAGCTAGCAACGAAAGCTAGCTAGCAAAAAGGCAAAGCAATCAAGCAAGCAAACAAGACAGCAACTCAAAGCTAGCAAGCTAGCAACGTAAATCTTACAAGTTAGTAACGCAAATCTAGCAAACTATCCACGCAATTCTAGCAAGCTAACATTGCAGCTGAAACGTTAGCAACGCAAATCTAGCAATCTATCAACTCAATGCTAGCATGCTAGTAACGAAAGCTAGCAAGCTAGAAACGCAAAGTAAGCAAGCAAACAAAAAAAGCTAGCAATCTAGCAACGCAAACTAGCAAGCTAGCAACGCAAAGCTAGCAAGCTAGCAACGTAAAGCTAGCAAAGTTCAACTCAAATCTAGCAAGATATCCACAGAATTCTAGCAAGATAGCAAAGAAAATCTGACAAGCTAGCAACGCATCACATGCAAGCTAGCAACGCATCACATGCAAGCTAGCAACGCATCACATGCAAGCTAGCAACGCATCACATGCAAGCTAGCAACGCATCACATGCAAGCTAGCAACGCATCACATGAAAGCTAGAAACGCAAAACTGCCAAGATAGCAACGCAATGCTGGCAAGGTAGCAGAGCAAAGCTAGCAAACTAGCAACGCAAAGTTAGCAAGCTAGCCACGAAAATCTAGCAAGCTAGCAAGGGAAGGCTGGCACTAGAGCAACAAAAAGCTACCAAGTTAGCAACGCATCACATGCAAGCTAGCAACGCAAAGTAAGAAGCTAGCAACGCATACCTATCAATCTAGCAACGCAAAGCTACAAAGGCAGCAACGCAATGCTAGCAAGATAGCAACGTAAAGGTAGCCAGAGAGCAACGAAAATCTAGCAGCTTAGCAAAGCAAATCTAGTAATTTATCAAGCTAGCAACTCAAAGCTAGCAAGCTAAAACGAAAGCTAACTAGCAAGAAAAGCAAAGCAAGCAACGCAAAGCTAGCAACCTATCAACGTAAAGCTAGCCGGTAGTAACGCACATCTAGCAAGCTAGCCACGGAAATCTAGCAAGCTAGCAACGCAAAGCTGGCAAGCTAGCAACGCCAACCTGGCAAGATAGCAAAGCAAAGCTAGCAAGCTAGTAAAGCAAAGCTAGCAAAATAGCAACGCAAATCTAGCAAGGTAGCAACGCAAAGCTAGCAAACTAGTAACGCATATTTAGCAAGCTAGGAAGCTAGCAACCCAAATCTGGCAAGATAGCAACGCAAAGCTGGTAAGCTAGCAACAAAAAGCTGGCAAACTAGAAACGCAAAGCAGGCAAGCTAGCAACGCAAAGCTGGCAAGCTGGCAAAGCAAAGCTAGCAAGCAAGCAACGCATATCTAACAAGGTATCCAGCTAACAACGGAAAGCTAGCAATCAAGCAAAGCAAAGCAAGCAAGCTAGCAACGCAAAGCTAGCAAGCTAGAAAGACAATTCTAGCAAGCTAGCAAGTTAGCAACGCAAAGCTAGCAAGCTAGTAACGGAAAGCTAGCAAGTAAGGAACGCAAAGCTAGCAAGTTAGCAAAGCAAAACTAGCAAAATAGGAACACAAATCTAGCAAGCTAGATAGCTAGCAAACGCAAAGCTACTAAGCTAGAACGGAAAATCTTGCAAGATAGCAACTCAAAGCATTCAAGACAGCAATGCAATGCTAGCAAGTTAGCAACGCAAATCTAGCAATCTAGCAAGTTAGCTACTCAAATCTAGCAATATAGCAACGAAAGTTAGCTAGCAAAAAACGCAAACAAGCAAGCAAGAAACGCAAAACTAGCAAAGCTAGCAAAGTAAAGCTAGCAAGGTAGTAACACAAATCTAGCAAGTTAGCCACGCAAATCTAGCAAGCTGACAACGCAAAACTGGCAAGCTATCAACGCAAACCTGGTAAGCTAGCAACGCAAAATTGGCAAGCTAGCAAAGCAAAGCAAATTTAGCACGCTAGGAACGCAAAGCTATCAAGCTAGCAACGCAAATTTAGCAAGCTAGCAACGCATATTTAGCAAGAGAGCAATCTAGCAACGGAAAGCTAGCAAGCTAGAAACGCAAATTTAACAAGCTAGCAAAGCAAAACTGTCAAGACTGCAACGCAAAGCTGGCAAGCGGGTGAAGCAAAGCTAGCAAGCTAGCAATTCAAAGCTGGCAAGTAAGCAAAGTACAGTTGCCAAGCTAGCAAAGAAAAGCTTGCAATCTAGAAACGCAAAGCAGGCAAGCTAGCAACGCAAAGCTGGCAGGCTAGCAACGCATAGCTGGCAAGATAGGAAAGCAAAGCTAGCAAGCTATCACACATATTTAGCAAGCTAGCAAAATAACAACGGAAAGCTAGCAAGGAAGCAAGCAACGCAAAGCTAGCAAGCTAGCAAGCTAGAAACGCAAATCATATAAGCTAGCAACTAAAAGTTAGCAAGCAACAACGCAAAGCTAACAAGCTAGGAAAGCAAACTAGCAAGCTACTAACGCAAAGCTGGCAAGCAAGCAACGCAAATCTAGCAACCTAGCAAGCTAGAAACGCAAAGCTTGCAAGCTAGCAACTAAAAGCTAACAAGATAGCAACGCAAATCTAGAAAGCTATCAACACAATGCTAGCAAGATAACAAGATAGCAAAGCATTTGTAGCAACCTAGCAACGCAAAACTAGCAAGATAGCAACGCAAACCTAGCAAGGTAGCAACGCAAAGCTACCAAGCTAGAAACGCAAAATTGGCAATTTAGCTACTCAAAACTAGCAAGCTAGCAACGCAAAGCAAGGAAGATAGCAACGCAAACTAACAAGCTAGCAACGCAAACTACCAAGCTAGCAACGCAAAGCTAGCAAGCTAGCAACGCAATGCTAGCGAGATAGCAACGCAAAGCTAGCAAGTTAGCAACGCAAATTTCGCAATCTAGCAAGCTAGCTCCTTAAAGCTTGCAAGCTAGCAACGAAAGTTAGCTAGCAAGAATCTCAAAGCATTCAAGCAAGCAGGCAACGCAAATCTAGCAAGCTAGCCACGCAAATCAAGCAAGCTAACAACGCAAATCTGGCAAGCTAACAAAGCAAAGCTAGCAAGCTAGCAATGCAAAAGAAGCAAACTATTAACGCAAAGCTAGCAAGCTAGCAACGCAAAGTTAGCAAGTTTGAATGCAAAGCTGGCAAGCTAGAAATGCAAAGCTGGGTTGCTAGGAAAGCACACCTGGCAAGCTAGCAACGCAAACTTGGCAAGCTAGCTACGCAAAGCTAGGAAGCTATCAACGAAAAACTAGCAAGCAATCATCGCAAAATTAGCAAGGTAGCAACGCATAACTAGCAAGCAAATAATCTAGCAACGTAAAGCTAGGAAGCTAACAACACAAAGCTGACAATCTAACAATGCAAAGCTGGCAAGCTAGCAACGCAAAGCTGGAAGCTTGAAAGGCAATGCAGGCAAGCTAGCAACACAAACCAGGCAAGATTGCAACGCAAAGCTGGCAAGCTAGCAACGCAAAGCTAGCATGTTAACAACGCATATCTAGCAAGCAAGCAAGCTAAGAACGGAAAGCAACAACGCAAAGCTAGCAAGCTAGCAACGCAAAGCGAGCAAGCTATCGACGCAAAATCTAGGAATCTAGCAAGCCAGCAACGAAAATTTAGCAAGCTAGAAACGAAAAGCTAGCAAGATTGCAACGCAAATCTAGCAAGCAAGATAGCTAGCAACGGAAAGCTAGCAAGCTAGAAACGCAAAGCTAGCAAAACAGAAAAGCAAATCTAGCAAGATAGCAAGCAAGATATGCAAAGCAAGCAAGCAAGCAATGCAAAGCTATCAAGATAGCAACGCAAATCTAGCAAGCCAGCAACGCAAATCTCGCAAGCTAGCATGGCAAATCTAGCAAGCTAGCAACAAAAAGCTAGCAAGTTAGCAAAGCAAAGTTAGGAAGTTAGCAACGCAAAGCTGTCAAGATAGCCACGCACAGGTGGCAAGCTACCAACGCAAACCTGGCAAACTAACAACGCAAAGCCAGCAAGCTTGCAACAAAGAAGCTAGCAATCTAGCAAGCTAGTAACGGAAAGCTAGCATCTCAAAGATAGCAATCTAGCAACGCAAAGCTAGCAAGCTAGCAACGCAAAGGTAGCAAAGTAGCAACGCAATGCTAGGAAGCCAGTAATGCAAAGCTAGCAAGAGAGGAACGCAAACTAGCAAGCTAGCAACACAAAGATAGCAAGCTATCATTGCAAATCTAGCAAGCTAGAACGCAAAGCTTGCAAGGTAGCAACGCAAAGCTATCACGATAGAAAAGCACACCTAGCAAGCTAGCAACGCAAAGCTAGGAAGTTTGCAACGCAAACTAGCAAGCTTGCAACGCAAAACTAACAATTTCTCAACGCAAATCAAGCAAGATAGCAACGCAAATTTAGCAAGCTAGAAAGCAATGCTGGTAAGCTAGCAACGCAAAGGTGGCAAGCTAGCAAAGCACAGCAGGCAAGCTAGCAACGCAAAGCTGAGAAGCTAGCAAAGCAAAGCTAGCAAGCTAGAAACGAAAACTGGCAACCTATCAACGCAAAGCCAGAAAGCTAGCAACGAAAAGCTAGCAAGCTACCAAGCTAGCAAAGGAAAGCTAGCAAGATAGCAACATAATGTTTTCAAGCTAGCAATGCGCTCTGGCAAGCTAGCAATGCAAAGCTGGAAAGCTAATAAAGCACACCTGGCAAGCTAGCAACGCAAAGCTGGCAAGCTAGCTACGCAATGCTGGCAAGCTAGCAAAGCAAAGCTGGCAAGCCAGCAACGCAATGCTAGCAACTTAGCAACGCAAAGCTAGGAAGCTTGCAACGCAAAACAAGCAAGATATCAAAGCAAAGATAACAAGCTAGCAACGCATATTTAGCAAGCTACCAAGCTAGCAAAGGAAAGCTAGCAAGATAGCAACATAAAATTTTCAAGCTAGCAATGTCTCTTGCAATCTAGCAAATCAAAGCTAGCAAATTAGAAACGCAATGCAGGCAAGCTTGCAACACAAAGCTGGCAAGATAACAACGCAAAGCTGGCAAGCTATCAAATAAATGCTAGAATGATAGCAAGGCTTATCTAGCAAGCTAGAAAGCTAAGAACGGAAAGCAAGCAAAGCTAGCAAAGCATAGCTACAAAGCTAGCAACGCAAAGCAAACAAGTTTGCAACTCAAATCTAGCAAGCTAATAAGCTAACAACGCAAAGCTAGCAAGCTAGAAACTCAAAGCTAGCAAGATTGCAACGCAAATTTTGTAAGCTAAATAACTAGAAACGCAAAACTACCAAGCTAGCAACGCAAAGCTAGCAAGTTAGCAACGCAAATCTAGCAACCTAGCAAGCTAGCAACGCAAAGCTACCAAGATAGAAACGCAAAGCTAGCAAAATAGCAACGCAAATCTAGCAAGATTGCAAGCAAAATATGTTAAGCAAGCAAGCAAGCAATGCAAAGCTATCAAGATAGCAACGCAAAGCTTGCAATCTAACAACGCAAAGCTAGGAATGTAGCATCGTAAAGCTAGCAAGCTAACAACGCAAAGTTGGCAAGCTAATATCGCAAATCTAGCAAGTTAGCAAAGCAATGTTAGCAAGGTTGAAACGCAAAGCAGGCAAGCTAACAACTTTCAGCTGGGAAGCTAGCAACGAAAAGCTGGCAAGCTAGCAACGCAAAGCCAGCAAGGTAGCTAGCTAGCAACGGAAATCTATGAACGAAATGCTAGCATGTTAGCAAAGCAAAGCTAGCAAAGCTAGCAACGCAAAGCTAGGAAGCTAGCAATGCGAAGCTAGCAAGATAGAAACGCAAAGCTAGCAAGATTGCAACACAAAGAGAGCAAGTTATCATTGCATAGCTATCAAGATAGAACGCAAAACTAGCAAGGTAGCAACGCAAAGCTACGAAGATAGCAACGCAAAACTAGCAAGCTAACAAAGCAAAGCTAGGAAGTTAGCAACTCAAAGCTAGCAAGCTAATAACGCAAAGCTAGCAAGTTAGGAAGCCAAAGCTAGCAAGCTAGAAACGTAAAGTTAGCAAGCTAGCAACTCAATGCTATTAAGCTAGCAACTCAAAGCTAGCAAGCAAGAAACGTAAAGCAAGCAAGCAACGAAGCAAGGAAGCAAAGTGAAGCAAAGCTAGCATGATAGCAACGCATTGAAAACAAGCTAGAAAAGCAAACATATCAAGCTAGCAACGGATAGCTAGCAAGCTAGCAACGCAAAATTAACAAGCGAGAAACGGAATGCTAGTAAGATATCAACGCAAAGCTAGCAAGGTAACAACGCAAAGCTAGCAAGCTAGCAACTCAAAACTATCAAGATATGAAATCAAATCTAACAAGTTAGCAACGCAAATTTAGCAAGATAAAACGCAAACCTGGCAACTTAGCACCCCAAAGCTGGCAAGCTAGCAAGCTAACAACGCAAAACTAGCAAGTTAGCAACGCAAATCCAGCAAGCTAACAAACGAAAGCTTGCAAGCAAAAAATGCAAAGCAAACAAGCAACCAACGAAAAGCTAGCAAGCTAGCAAAGCAAAGCTAGCAAGCTAGCAGCGCAAAACTAGCAAGGTAGCAACTCAAAGCTGGCATGATAGCCCGCATATCTAGCAAGTTAGCAACGCAAAAATGGCAAGCTGGCAACGCAAAACTGGCGAGGTAGCAACGCAAAGCTAGCAAGCTAGCAACGCAAATTTAGGAAGTTAGCAACGCAAAGCTAGCAACCTAATAACGCAAAGCTAGCAAGTTAACAAACCAAAAGTAGCAAGCAAGAAACGCAAAGTTATCAAGCTAGTAACTCAAATCTGTCAAGTTAAAAACGCAAGGCGGGCAAGATAACAACGCAAAGCTAGCATGATAGCAACGCATATATATCAAGATAGCAAGGTAAGAACGGAAAGCTAGCAAGCTAGCAACGCAAGCTAGCAAGCTAGCAACGCAATGCTGGCAAGCTAACCAAGCAAAGCTAGCAAGCTAGCGACTCATAGCTAGCGAGCTAGCAAGCTAACAACGGAAAGTTATCAAGCTAGCAAAGCAAAGTTAGCAAGCTAGCAACGCAATGCTAGCAAGCAATAAACGCAAATCTAGCAAGCTAGCAAGCTAGCAACTCAAAGATTGCAAGTTAGAAACGCAAAACTAGCGAGCTAGCGACGCAAATCTAGCAAGCTAGAAACGCAAAGCTACCAAGATAGCCACGTAAAACTAGCAAGCTAGTATCGCAAAATTAGCTAGCTAGCATTGCAACCTAGCAAGTTAGATCGCAAGGCTAGCAAAGTAGAAACCAAAGCTACCAAGATAGCAACGCAAAATTAGCAAGGAAACAACGCAAAGCTAGCAAGCTAGCAAGTTAGCTACGCAAAGATAGCAAGCTAGCAACGCAAAGCTAGAAATATATGAACCCAAATCCAGCAATCTAGCAAGCTAGCAACGCTAAGGTAGCAAGCTAGGAACACAAAGCTAGCAAGATAGCAACGCAAATCTAGAAACTAGAAAGCTAGAAAAGCAGAGCTATCAGGCTATCAACGCTAAGTTAAGAATTTAACAAAGCAAAGCTAGCAAGATAGCAACGCAAAGCTAACAAGATAGCAAACCAAAGCTAACAAAATAGCAAACCAAAGCTAACAACCTAGAGACGCAATGTTAGCAAGTTTGCAACTCAAAGCTCGTAAAATTTCAACGCAAATCTAGCAAGCAATAAACGAAAAGCAAGCAAGTAAGAAATCAAACAAGCAAAGCAGAGCTAGCAAAATAGCAACGGAATGAAAACAAGCTAGCAACTCAAAGAAAGCAAGCTAGAAACGGAAATCTAGCAAGCTAGCAACGCGAAGCTCGCAATCTAAAAACTGTATGGTAGTAAGTTATCAACGCAAAGCAACAAGCTAGCAACGATAAGCTAGCAAGCTAGCAACGCAAAACAAGCAAGCTATTCACTCAAAGCTAAGAAGCTAGCAACCCAAACTTAGCAAGCTAGAACGCAAAGATAGCAAGCTAGCAACGCAAATCCTGAAAGATAGCAAAGCACACCTTACAAGCTAGCAACGAGCAGCTGGCAAGCTTGCAAAGCAAACCTGGCAAGCTAACAAAGCAAAGCTAGCAAGCTAGCAACGCAAAGTTAGCAAGGTAGAAACGCAAAGCTAACAAGCTAGCCACGCAAATCTAACAAGCTAGCAACGCAAAGCTGGCAAGCTAGAAACGTAAAGCTGGCAAGCTTGCAACGCAAAACTAGCATCTAGCAACGCAAAGCAAGCTATTATGAAACGCAAAGCTAGGCTGCTAGCAACGCAAAGCTAGCAAGGTAGCAACGGAAAGCTAGCAAGCTAGCAACGCATATCTATCAATCTAGAAAAATAACAACGGAATGCTAGCAATCTAGCAAAGCAAAGCTAGTAAGCTAGCAACGTAAAAATAGCAAGCTAACAACGCAAATTAAGCAAGCTAGGAACGCAAAGTTAGCAAGCTAGAAACGGAAAGCTAGCAAGCTAGCAACGCATATCTATCAATCTAGAAAAATAACAACGGAATGCTAGCAATCTAGCAAAGCAAAGCTAGTAAGCTAGCAACGTAAAAATAGCAAGCTAACAACGCAAATTTAGCAAGCTAGGAACGCAAAGTTAGCAAGCTAGAAACGGAAAGCTAGCAAGCTAGCAAAGCAAATCTAGCAAGCTAGAAAACTTGCAACACAAAGCTAGCATGCTAGCTAGGCTAAGCTAATAAGTTACCAACGCAAAGCTAGCAAGGTAGCAACGGAAAGCTAGCAAGATTATTCCAACGCAAATCTAGCAATCTAGAGGGCTAGCAAGGCAAAGATAGCAACAAAGGAACGCAAAGCTTGCAAGATCGCAACGCATATATAGATAGATAACAACGTCAAGAAAGCAAGCTAGCAACGCAAAGCTAGCAAACTAACAACGGAAAGCTACCAAGCTATGAAAGCAAACTAGCAAGCTAGCAACTGAGCCATGCAGTGGCTCCGGTATGACGTCATGGGCTTCCAGCCCCTTGATCGAGGTTCTTAAACTTATCCCTCACCCCATCCCCATGCTGGACTGGGTCACGTGGTGTTGCCCTTTCCCCTCCTTTCTACCCCTGGGAGCCTTGCTTGGAAGTTAATTCGAGTTCGGAGTTCAGTTCTGGTTATGGATCCATAGGGCCTTGATCGCGGCGCCGAGCCAGACGGAGCGACTATCAAATTCCTGTTCGGCTGGGAGTCCAAATTTGGTTTCGGCAAGTACTGGGCTGGTTCGCGGCCGGCGAGATCGCCCGCGGTCGCCCGTCGTTGGGTTTGTAGGACGGCGGCGACTCGTACCAGTTTGGTTAAACCTGTGTTTATAATTTATGTTGTGTATTTAGTTTAGACTCAGCCTGTGGCCCGGCTACACTGTAGTAGTTATGTTGTCATGCAACCAAGGCAAATTGTTGCGCCAGTAAATATGGGCCATTCTGCCCGAGTTAGATGCCGCTGTGTGCGAGCATGTAAATGTGCAGTTAGTTCAGTTGTTCTGTTTAATTTCCATTGTGTTTATTAAATTCTGTTATTTGTTAATATATTGATTGCCATCATTTGTAACTACATTTACTTCGCTGCTAGCTTGGATCCCTTACACTAACTTAGGGAGCGTGCGAGCACAGCACGAGAGCCATATGACGGAGCAACGTTTCCCCCTCCGATTGAGGAAGGGTAGACGGAGCCGTAAGGTGCCAGAGAGTGACGGTGCTGTGGTAGCAGACCGGACAGACGGCACAAATGGTAGCAGAGGAAGCGGCTCAAGTGGTAGCAGAGGAAACGGGCTCACAACGCAATGCTAGCAAGCATGCCACGCAAAGCTAGCAAGCAAAATAATAAAAGCAAGCAAGCAAGCAACACAAAGCTATCAAGATAGCAACAAATAGTTAGCAAGAGAGCAAAGGAAAGCTAGCAAGCTAGCATCGCAAATCTAGCAAACTAGCAACGCATAGTTAGAAAGCTAGAAACGCAAAGCTAGCAAGGTACCAACGCAAAGCTAGCACGTTAGCAAGCTAGCAACGCAAATCTGGCAAGCTAGCAACGCACAGCTGGCAAGCTAGCAACGCAAAGCGAGCAAAATAACAACGCAAAGATAGCAAGCTAGAATTGCAAAGCTAGCAAACTAGAAGGGAATTCTGGCAAGCTAGCAAAGCGAAGTTACAAAGATAGCAACACAAAACTAGCAAGGTAGCAACGCAATGCTAGCAAGCTGGCAAGTTCGAAACGCAAAGATAGCAAGATAGCAAAGCAATGCTAAGAAGTTAGAAAATCAAAGCTAGTAAGCCAATAACGCAAAGCTAGCAAGCTAGCAACGCAAAGCTAGCAAGTTACCCACGCTAAGCTAGCAAGCAAGATACGCAAAGCAAGCAAGCAAGCATGCAACGCAAACTAAAAAGTTAGCAACGCACAGCTAGCAAGGTAGCAACGCAAAGCTAGCAAGCTAGCACCGCAATCCTGGCAAGCATGCAACGCACAGATGGCAATCAATTAACGCAAAGCTGGCATGCTAGCAACGAAAAGCTAGCAAGCTAGCATAAGTAAAGCTAGTAAGTTGCAACGGGAAGGTAGCAACGTAAAGTTGCAAGCTAGCAACGAAAAGCTAGCAAGCTAGCATAAGTAAAGCTAGTAAGTTGCAACGGGAAGGTAGCAACGTAAAGTTGCAAGCTAGCAACGAAAAGCTAGCAAGCTAGCATAAGTAAAGCTAGTAAGTTGCAACGGGAAGGTAGCAACGTAAAGTTGCAAGCTAGCAACGAAAAGCTAGCAAGCCAATAACGAATATCTAGCAAGTTAGCAACTCAAAGCTAGCATGCAAGATACGCAAAGCAAGTAAGCAAGCAACGAAAATCTATCAAGATAGAAACGGAAGGCTAGCAAGCTAGCAAAGCAAAGCAAGCAAGCTAGAAACGCACAGCTGGCAAGCTAGAAAGACAAACCTGGCAAGATAGCATCGCAAATCCAGCAAGCCAGCAACGAAAAGCTAAGAAGCTAGGAACGCAAAGCTAGCAACGCAAATCTAGCAAGATAGCAACCTAACAGCTGATAGCTAGCAAGCTAGCAACACAAAGCTAGCAAGCTAGCAACGCAAAAATAGCAACGCAAATTTAGCAAGATAAGAAGCTAGAAGCGCAAAGCTAGCAAGCTAGAAACGCAAAGCTAGCAAGATAACAACGCAAATCTAGCAAGCTAGAAAATTAGAAAAGCAAAGCTAGCAAGCTAGAAAACGCAAATCTAGCAAGATAGCAAAGCAAATCTATCAAGATTGCAAGCAAGATACGCAAAGGAAGCAAAGATGCAGCAAGCAACGCAAAGCTAACAAGATAGCAACGCAAAGCTAGCAAGCTAGCAACGCAAATCTGGCAAGCTAGGAACGCAAAACTAGCTAGTTTACAAATCAAAATTAGAAAGCTAGCAACGCAAAGCTGGTAAGCTAGCAACGCACAACTTCCAAGCTATCAACGGAAAGATAGCAACGCAAAGCTAGCAAGCTAGCAACGCAGAAGTAGGAAGCTAGCGACTAAAAGCAAGCAAGATAGCAACGCCAATCTAGCAAGAGAGCAATGCAAAAATAGAAAGTTAGAACGCAAAGCCAGCAAGGTAGCAACCAAAGCTACCAAGATAACAAAGCAAAATTTGCAAGCTAGCAAGTTAGCAACGCAAACCTAGAAAGCAAGAATCGCAAAGCAAACAAGCATTGCAAAGCTAGCTAGGTAGCAACGCAAAATTAGCAAACAAGCAACGCAAAGCTAGCAATGTATCAACGCAATATTAGCAAGCTAGAAAAGGAAAGCTAGCAAGCTAGCAACGCAAAGCTAGCCAGCTTGCATAGCAAAGCTACCAAGCTACCAAAGCAAAGCTAGCAAGTTAGCAACGCAAAGCTGGCCAGCTAGCAACGCAAATCTGGCAAGCTAGCAACGCAAGGCTGTCAAGCTAGCAACGCACATCTGGCAAGATGGCAAAGCAAAGCTTGAAAGCTAGCAAAGCAAAGCTAGCAATCTAGAAAAGCAAATCTAACAAGCTAGCAACGCCAAGCCACAAGCTAACGAAGAATGTTAGCAAGGTAGCAAGCTAGAAAACGAAAGCTAGCAACGCAAATTTAGCAAGTAGGAAGCGCAAAACTAGCAAGTTAGCAACGCAAACCTAGGAACCTAGCAACGCTAAGCAACAAGCTAGCAACGCTAAGCAACAAGCTAGCAACGCAAAGCTAGAAAGATTGCAACGCAAAGATAGCAAGCTAGCAACGCAAAGATAGCAAGCTAGCATTGCAAATTAGAATGTTAGAACACAAAGGTAAGAAGATAGCAACGCAAGGCTTCCAATCTAGCAACGCAAAGCAAGCAACTTAGCAAAGCAAAACTATCAAGCTTGAAACGCAATGCTAGAAAGTTAGTAACGCAAAGCTAGCATGCTAGTAACGCAAAATTAGCATGCTATACAACGCAAAGCAAGTAAGATAGCAACGCAAAACTAGTAAGCTAGCAAAGAAAATCTAGTTTTCTAGCAAAGCTAGCAACGCAAAACTAGCAAGCCAGCAACGCAAAGATAGCAAGCTAGGAACGCAAAGCTAGCAAGCTATTACAGCTAAGCTAGCAAGCTAGCAACTGAAACCTAGCAAGTTATTAACGCAAAACTAGCAAGCTAGCAACTCAAAGCTAGCAAGCTAGCAACGCAAAGCTAGCAAGCTATCAACGCAAAGCTAGCAAGCTAGCAAGGCAAAGTAGAATGGTAGCAAAATCCAATCTAGCAAGGCAAAGCTAGGAACGTAGAAAGCTAGCAAAGCAAAGCTTGTAAGATAGCAACGCAAACCAAGATAGCTAGCAAAGCAAATCTAGCCCTCAAGCAACCTAGCAACGCTAAGCTAGCAAAGGAGCAACGCAAAGTTAGCATGCTAGCAGCGGAAAGCTAGCAAGTTAGCGAACACAAACTAGCAAGCTAGCAACGCAAAGCTAGCAAGCAAGCAACGCAAACTACAAAGATAACAACGCAATGCTAGCAAGCAAGCAACTGAAAGCTAGCAAGCTAGATACTGTGAGCTAGCAATCAAGCAAGTAAGCAAACATATCTATCCAGATAGCAACGCAAAGATAGCGAGCTAGCAACGCAAATCTAGAAATATTCAACGCAAACCTAGCAAGCTACCATCTCAAATTTAACAAGCAAGATACTAAAGCAAACAATCAAGCAAGCTAGCAACGCAAAGCTAGCAAGCTACAAACGATAAGCTAGAAAGATAGCAACGCAAATCTAGCAAGCTATATAACTAGCAAGCGAGGAACGCAAAGATAGCAAGACCGCAACGCCAAGATAGAATGGTAGCAAAATCCAATCTAGCAAGGCAAAGCTAGGAATCTAGCAACGCCAAGCTAGGAAGTTTGCAACGAAAGATAGCAAGCTAGCAAAGGAAAGCTAGAAATGCAAACCTAGGAAATTAACAACTCTAAGTTAGCAAGCTAGAAACGCAAAATTAGCAAGCTAGAATCACAAATCCAGCAAGCTAATAACGAAAGGTAGCAAGCAAGAAACGCAAAGCAAGCAACAAGCAACGCAAAGCTAGCAAGCTAACAAAGCAAATCTAGCAAGCTAGCAACGCAAAGCTAGCAAGGTAGAAACGCAAAGCTAGCAAGCTAGCCACGCAAATCTAGCAAGGTAGCAACGCAAGTTCTGGCAAGCTGGAAACGCAAAGCTGGCAAGCTTGCAACGCAAATCTAGCATCTAGCAACGCAAAGGAAGCTATTATGAAACGCAAAGCTAGGCTGCTAGCAACGCAAAGCTAGCAAGCTAGCAACGCAAAGCTAGCAAGCTAGCAACGCATATTTAGCAAGCTACCAAGCTAGCAAAGGAAAGCTAGCAAGCTAGCAACGCAAAGCTATCAGGCTAGCAACGCAAAGCTAGCAAGCATGCAACGCAAAGATGGCATTCTCACAAAGCAAAGCTAGCAAGCTAGCAACGCGTATCTATCAATCTAGAAAAAAAACAACGGAAAGCTAGCAAGCTAGCAAAGCAAAGCTAGTAAGCTAGCAACGCAAAGATAGCAAGCTAACAACGCAAATTTAGCAAGCAAGCAACGCAAAGTTAGCAAGCTAGAAACTAAAAGTTAGCAAGCTAGTAAAGTAAATCTAGCAATGTAGAAAGCTAGCAACACAAAGATAGCAAGCTAGATAGACTAAGCAAATAAGTTACCAACGCAAAGCTAGCAAGCTAGCAACGGAAAGCTAGCAAGATACAAACGCATATCTAGCAAATTAGAAGTCTTGCAAGGCAAAGATAGCAACAAAGGAACGCAAAGCTAGGAAGATCGCAACCCATATATAGAAAGATAGCAATTTCAAGGTAGCAAGCTAGCAACGAAATCTAGCAAACTAACAAAGGAAAGCTACCAAGCTAGAAACGCAAAGCTATCAAGCTAGCAACGCAATGAAAGCAAGCATGCCACGCAAAGCTAGCAAGCAAAATACTCAAAGCAAGCAAGCAAGAAACACAAAGCTATCAAGATAGCAACACATAGTTAGCAAGATAGCAACGGAAAGCTAGCAAGCTAGCATCGCAAATCTAGCAAGCTAGCAACGCATATTTAGAAAGCTAGCAACGCAAAGCTAGCAAGGTACCAAGGCAAAGCTAGCATGTTAGCAAGCTAGCAACGCAAATCGGGCAAGCTAGCAATGCACAGCTGGTAAGCTAGCAACGCAAAGCGAGCAAGCAAAAACGCAATGATAGCAAGCTAGCATTGCAAAGCTAGCAAATTAGAACCGAATCCTAGCAAGCTAGCAACGCGAAATTACAAAGATAGCAACACAAAACTAGCAAGGTAGCAACGCAATGCTAGCAAGCTGGCAAAGTTTGAAACGCAAAGATAGCAAGCTAACAAGGCAATTCTAAGAAGTCTGAAACGCAAAGCTAGCAAGCCAATAACGCAAAGCTAGCATGTTAGCAACCCACAGATAGCAAGCTAGCAACGCAAAGCTAGCAAGTTACCCACGCAAAGCTAGAAAGCAAGATACGCAAAGCAAGCAAGCAAGCATGCAACGCAAACTATAAAGTTAGCAACGCAAAGCTAGCAAGGTAGCAACGCAAAGTTTGCAAGCTAGCACCGCAATTCTGGCAAGCTAGCAACGCACAAATGGCAATCAATAAACGCAAAGCTTGCATGCTAGCAACGCAAACCCAGCAAGCTAGCAAAGAAAAGCTAACAAGCTAGCAAAAGTAAAGCTAGTAAGTTGCAACGGGAAGCTAGCAAAGCAAAGCTAGTAATCTAGCATTGTAAAGCTAGCAAGGTATTAAAGCAAACCTAGCAAGCTAGATCGCAAAGTTACCAAGGTAGCAACGCAAAATTAGCAAGCTAGAAACGCAAAACTAGCAAGCTAGCAAGTTAGCAACGCAAAGATTCCAAGCTAGCAACGCAAAGCTATTAAGTTAACAAAGAAAAGCTAGCAAGCCAATAACGAAAAGCTAGAAAGTTAGCAACGCAAAGCTATCAAGTTTATAAGGCAAACCTAGCAAGTTAGCAATGCAAAGCTAGCAAGCTAGGAACGCAAAGCTAGGAAGCTACCAAATCCAAGCTGGCAAGATAGCATCGCAAATCCAGCAAGCCAGCAAAGAAAAGCTAAGAAGCTAGGAACGCAAATCTAGCAACGCAAATCTAGCAAGATAGAAACCTAACAACTGATAGCTAGCGAGCTAGCAACACAAAGCTAGCAAGCTAGCAACGCAAAGTTAGCAACGCAAAGTTTTCAACGCAAATTTAGCAAGATAGCAAGCTAGCAACGCAAATCTAGCAAGCTAGAAACGCAAAGCTAGAAAGATAGCAACGCAAATCTAGCAAGCTAGAAAATTAGAAACGCAAAGCTAGCAAGCTAGAAAACGCAAATCTAGCAAGATAGCAAACAAATCTATCAAGATAGCAAGCAAGATACGCAAAGCAAGCATCGATGCAAGCAAGCAACGCAAAGCTAACAAGATAGCAACGCAAAGCTAGGAAGCTAGCACAGCAAATCTGGCAAGCTAGGAACGCAAAACTAGCTAGTTTACAATTCAAAATTAGCAAGCTAGCAACGCAAAGCTGGGAAGCTAGCAACGCACAGCTGGCAAGCTAGCAACGGGAAGCTAGCAACGCAAAGCTATCAAGCTAGCAACGCTGAAGTAGGAAGCTAGCGACTAAAAGCTAACAAGATACCAACGCAAATCTAGCAAGATAGCAATGCAAAAATAGCAAGATAGAACTCAAAGCTAGCAAGGTAGCAACGCAAAGCTAGCCAGCTTCCATAGCAAAGCTACCAAGCTACCAAAGCAAAGCTAGCAAGTTAGCAATGCAAAGCTGGTCAGCTAGCAACGCAAAGCTGGCCAGCTAACAACGCAAATCTGGCAAGCTAGCAACGCAAATCTGGCAAGATTGCAAAGAAAAGCTTGAAAGATAGAAAAGCAAAGCTAGCAATGTAGCAAAGCAAATCTAACAAGCTAGCAACGCCAAGCCACAAGCTAGCAAAGAATGCTAGGAAGGTAGCTAGCTAGAAAAGGAAAGATAACAATGCAAATATAGCAAATTAGCAACGCAATGTTAGCAAGCTAGAAACGCAAAACTAGCAAGCTAGCAACGCAAAGCTAGGAAGCTAGCAACGCTAAGCAACAATCTAGCAACCCTAAGCAACAAGCTAGCAATGCAAAGCTAGAAAGATAGCAACGCAAAAATAAGAAGCTAGCATTGCAAACTAGCATGTTAGAACTCAAAGGTAGGAAGATAGCAACGCAAGGCTCCCAAGCTAGCAACGCAAACAAACAACTTAGCAAAGCAAAACTATCAAGCTTGCAACGCAATGCTAGAAAGTTAGTAACGCAAAGCTAGCATGCTAGTAACGCAATGTTACCATGCTATACAACGCAAAGCAAGTAAGATAGCAACGCAAACCTAGTAAGCTAGCAAAGAAAATCTAGTCATCTAGCAAAGCTAGCAACGCAAACCTAGCAAGAAAGCAACGCAAAGCTAGCAAGCTAGCAACGCAAAGCTAGCAAGCTATTACAGCTAAGCTAGCAAGCTAGCAGCTCAAACCTAGTAAGCTTTTAACGCAAAGCTTGCAAGCTTGCAACGCAAAGCTAGCAAGCTAGCAACGCAAAGCTAGCAAGCTATCAACACAAAGCTAACAAGCTAGCAAGGCAAAGCTTGCAAGTTATCAGGGAAAAGCTGGAAAGCTAGCAAAGGAGAGATGGTAAGCTAGCAACGCAAAGCTGGCAAGCTAGCAAACAAATCTAGCAAGCTTGCAATACAAAGCTAGCAAGCAAGCAACGCAAATCTACGAAGCTAGAAACGCAAAGATATCAAGCTAGTATTGCAAATTAGCAAGCTAGAACGCAAAGATAGCAAAATAGCAAAGCATAGCTAGCAAGCTAGCAACGCAAAGCTAGGAAGTTAGCGACGAAAAGCTAGATCGCTAGTAACGCAAACGTAGAATGCTAGCAAGCAAGCAAGCAAGTAAAATAGCAACGCAAACCTAGTTAGCTAGCAAAGCAAATCTAGCCCTCAAGCAACCAAGCAACGCTAAGCTAACAAACGAGCAACGCAATGTTAGCATGCTAGCAGCGGAAAGCTAGCAAGTTAGCAAACCCAAGCTAGCAAGCTAGCAACGCAAAGCTAGCAAGCAAGCAACGCAAACTACAAAGATAACAACGCAAAGCTAGCAAGCAAGCAACGAAAAGCTATCAAGCTAGATACTGATAGCTAGCAATCAAGCAAGTAAGCAAAGCATATCTATCAAGATGGCAACGTAAAGTTAGCAAGCTAGCAACGCAAATCTAGAAAGATTCAACGCAAAGCTAGCATTCTACCATCTCAAATTTAGCAAGCAAGCTAGGAACGCAAAGCTAGCAAGCAAGCAAGCTAGCAACGCAAAGCTAGCAAGCTACAAACGCAAAGCTAATAAGATAGCAACGCAAACCTAGCAAGCTATATAGCTAGCAAGCCAGGAACGCAAAGCTAGCAAGACCGCAACGCCAAGATAGAACGATAGCAAAATCCAATCTAGCAATCTAGCAAGGCAAAGCTAGCAAGCTAGCAACGCCAAGCTAGGAAGTTTGCAACGAAAGATAGGAAGCTAGCAAAGGAAAGCTAGAAACGCAAACCTAGCAAATTAGCAACTCTATGTTAGCAAGCTAGAAACGCAAAATTAACAAGCTAGCAACGCAAAGCTAGGAAGCTATCAACGCTAAGCTAGCAAGCTAGAAACGCAAAGCTAGCAACGCAAAGAGAGTAAGCTAGCTTTCCAAAGCTAGCATGTTAGAACTCAAAGTTACCATTCTTGTAACGCAAAGCTCCCAAGCTAGCAACGCAAAGCAAACAACTTGGCTACGCAAATCTAGCAAGCTAGCAACGCAAAGATATGAAGTTAGCAACGCAAAGCTTGCCAGCTAGTAACGCAATATTAGCATGATAGCAACGCAAAGCAAGTAAGTTAGCAACGAAAAACTAGCAAGCTAGCAACGAAAATCTAGTCATCTAGCAAGCTACCAAAGCAAACCTAGCAAGCGAGCAACGCAAAGCTAACAAGCTAGGAACGCAAAGCTAGCAAGCTATTAACGCTAAGCTAGCAAGCTAGCAACTCAAAGCTTGCAAATTATAACGCAAAGCTAGGAAGCTAGCAACGCAATGCTAGCAAGCTATCAAGGCAAAGCTAGCAAGCTAGAAAGGCAAATTTAGCAAGCTAGCAACGCAAAGCTGGCAAGCTAGCAAGGAAAGGGTTGCAAGCTAGCAAAGCAGAGCTGGCAAGCTAGCAACGCAAAGCTGGCCAGCTAGCAAAGAAATCAAGCAAGCTAGCAATGCAAAGATTGCAAGCTAGCAACGCAAATCTAGCCCTCTAGCAAGCTAGCAACGCTAAGCTAACAAGCGAACAACGCAAAGCTAGCATGCTAAAAGCGGAAAGCTAACAAGCTAGCAACTCCAAGCAAGCAAGCTAGAAACGCAAAGCTAGCAAGCTAGCAACGCAAAGCTAGGAACTTAGCGACGCAAAGCTAGATAGCTAGTAACGAAAAGGTAGCAAGCTAGCAACGCACAACTTGTAAGGTTACAACGCAAAAGTAGCAAGCTAGCAACGCAAATCTAGCCCTCTAGCAAGCTAGCAACGCTAAGCTAACAAGCGAACAACGCAAAGCTAGCATGCTAAAAGCGGAAAGCTAACAAGCTAGCAACTCCAAGCAAGCAAGCTAGAAACGCAAAACTAGCAAGCAAGCATCGCAAACTACAAAGATAACAACGCAAAGCTAGCAAGATAGCAAAGCAAATCTAACAAGCTAGGAACGGAAAGCTAGCAAGCTAGCAACCCAAAGCTAGTAAGCAAGAAACGCAAAGCAAGCAAGCAAGCAAGTAAGCAAAGCATATGTATCAAGATAGCAACGCAAAAATAGCAAGCTAGCAACGCAAATCTTGGAAGATAGTAACGCTAAACTTGGAAGCTAGCAACGGAAAGCTATCAAGCTAGCAACAGAAAATTAGAAAGCTAGCAACGCTAAGCTATCAAGCTAGCAACACAAAAATTAGCAAGCTATTAACACAAATCTGACAAGCTAGGAACCCAAAGTTTGCAAATTAGCAACACACAGATTGCAAGCTAGCAACGAAAACCTGGCAAGCTAACAAGCAAAACTATCAAGCTAGCAATGCAAAGCTAGCAAGCTAGCAACGCAAAGTTAGCAAATTAGCAACGCAATGCTAGCAAGCTAGCAAAGCAAATCTAGCAATCTAGCAACGAAAGCTAGCAAGCAAGAAACGCAAAGCAAGCAATCCAGCAAGCAACGCAGAGCTAAAAAGAGAGGAGCGCAAAGCAGCATGCTAGAAACACAAAGCTGGAAAGTTAGCAAAGCAAACCATATAAGCTAGAAACGCAAAGAGGAAGGCTAGCAACGCAAACCTGGCAAGCTAGCAACGCAAAGCTAGCAAGCTAGCAACGCATTTCTAGCAAGCTAGCAAGCTAACAACGGAAAGATAGCAAGATATAAAAGCAAAGCTGGCAAGCTAGCAAAGCACTGCAGGCAAGCTAGTAACGCAAAGCTGGCAAGCTACCAAAGAAAAGCTAGCAAGCTAGCAAAGCAAGGCTAGGAATATAGCAACGCAAAGCTAGCAAGATAGCAAAGGAAAGCTAGCAAGCTAACAAACCAAAGCAAACTAGCAAGCAACACAAAGCTAGGAAGCTAGCAACGCAAAGCTACCAAGCTAGCAACGCAATCCTAGCAAGCTAGCAAGATAAATTTGCAAGGTAGCAACGCAATACTAGCAAGCTAGCAACGAAAATCTACCAAGCTAGCAAACGCAAAATTAGGAAGCTAGCAAAGCAAAGCTAGCAAGCTTTAACGCAAAGTTAGCAAGAGAGCATCGCAAACCTAGCAAGATAGCAACGCAAAGCTAGCAAGCTAGCAACGGATAGCTAGCAAGCAACAACGAAAATCTTCCAAGCTAGCACCGCAAAACTAGCAAGTTAGCAACGCAAAGCTAGCAAGCTAGGAACGCAAAACTAGCAAGCTAGAATCGCAAAGCTAGCAAGCTAGCAACGCAAAGCTAGCAAGCTAGCAACGCAAAGCCAACGAGATAGCAACGCAAAACTAGAAAGCTAGCAACGCAAATCTAGCAATCTAGCAAGCTAGCAACGCAAAGCTTGCAAGCTAGCAAAGCAAAGCTAGCAAGCTAGCAAAGCCAAGATAGCAAGTTAGCAACGCCAAAATAGCAAGGTTACAACGCAAATCTAGAAAGCTAACAACGCAAAAATAGCAATCTATCAACTCAAAGCTACAAAGCTAGCAAAGCAAACCTTGCAATCTAGCAACGCAAAGCTAGCAAGCTATGCTACGAAAGGCTAGCAAGCAAGAAACGCAAAGCATGCAAGCAACGAAAAGCTAGCAAGCTAGCAAAGCACACCTACCAAGTTAGCAATGCCAAGCTAGCAAGCAACAACGCAAAGCTAGCAAGATAAAAACGCAAATCTAGCAAGATAGCAACGCAAATCTAACAAGCTTGGAACGCAAGTCTTGAAATCTAGCAAGCTAGCATAGCAAAGATTTCAAGATAGCAACGCAAAGCTAGCAAGCTAGCAACGCCAAGCTATCAAGGTAACAACGCAATGCTAGCAAACTAACAAGGCAAAGATAGCAAGCTATCAACGCAAAGCTACCAAGATAGCAACGCATATATAGGGATCTAGCAACGCAAATCTAGCAAGCTAGAAACCTAGCAACGCAAAGCTAGCAAGCTTGCAACGCGAAGCTAGGAATTTTCCAACGCAAACCTAGCAAGCTTGCAACGCAAAGCTAGAAAGATAGCAACGCAAATCTAGCAATTTGGAAGCAGGCGAGCATTGCAAAGCTTGCAAGCGAGGAACGCAAAGCTAGCAAGATCGCAACGCAAAGTTAGAAATATAGCAAAGACAAACTAGCAATCTAGCGACGTAAAACCAGCAAGCTAGCAACGCAAAGCTAAAAGGCTAGCAACGCAAAGCTAGCAGGCTAGCAACGAAAAGCTCGCAAGCCATCCACGCAAAAGTACCAAACAATATACGCAAAGCAAGCAAGTAAGCAACTAACGTAAAACTATCAAGATAGCAACGCGAAGCTATCAAGTTAGCATCGCAAATCTAGAAACTTGCATCGCAAAGCTAGCAAGCTAGCAAAGGAAAGCTAGCAAGCTAGCAACTCAAATCTAACAAGCTAGCAAGCTAGCAACGCAAAGCTGGCAAGCTAGCAACGAACAGCTGTCAAGCTAGCAACGCAAAACTGGCAAGCTAGCAACGCAAAGCCAGAAAGCTAGCAGCGAAAATCTAGGAAGCTAGCAACTCAAAGCAAGCAAGATATCAACGCAAAGTTAGCAAGGAAGCAACGCAAATAGAGCAAGATCACTTTGCAAATCTAGCAAGCTAGAAACGCATAGCTAGCAAGCTAGCAAGATAGCAACGAAGATCTAGCAATCAAGCTAGCTAGCAAGCGAGAAATCAAAGCTAGCAAGATCGCATCGCCAAGGTAGAAAAATAGCAAAATCAAGCTAGCAATCTAGCAAGGCAAAACTAGCAAGCTGGCAACGCAAAGCTAAAAATCTAGCAACGAAAATCTAGAAAGCTAGCAACGCAAAGCTAGCAAGTTAACAACTCAAAGCTAGCAAGCTAGCAAGATAGCAACGAAGATCTAGCAATCAAGCTAGCTAGCAAGCGAGAAATCAAAGCTAGCAAGATCGCATCGCCAAGGTAGAAAAATAGCAAAATCAAGCTAGCAATCTAGCAAGGCAAAACTAGCAAGCTGGCAACGCAAAGCTAAAAATCTAGCAACGAAAATCTAGAAAGCTAGCAACGCAAAGCTAGCAAGTTAACAACTCAAAGCTAGCAAGCTAGCAAGATAGCAACGAAGATCTAGCAATCAAGCTAGCTAGCAAGCGAGAAATCAAAGCTAGCAAGATCGCATCGCCAAGGTAGAAAAATAGCAAAATCAAGCTAGCAATCTAGCAAGGCAAAACTAGCAAGCTGGCAACGCAAAGCTAAAAATCTAGCAACGAAAATCTAGAAAGCTAGCAACGCAAAGCTAGCAAGTTAACAACTCAAAGCTAGCAAGCTAGCAAGATAGCAACGAAGATCTAGCAATCAAGCTAGCTAGCAAGCGAGAAATCAAAGCTAGCAAGATCGCATCGCCAAGGTAGAAAAATAGCAAAATCAAGCTAGCAATCTAGCAAGGCAAAACTAGCAAGCTGGCAACGCAAAGCTAAAAATCTAGCAACGAAAATCTAGAAAGCTAGCAACGCAAAGCTAGCAAGTTAACAACTCAAAGCTAGCAAGCTAGCAAGATAGCAACGAAGATCTAGCAATCAAGCTAGCTAGCAAGCGAGAAATCAAAGCTAGCAAGATCGCATCGCCAAGGTAGAAAAATAGCAAAATCAAGCTAGCAATCTAGCAAGGCAAAACTAGCAAGCTGGCAACGCAAAGCTAAAAATCTAGCAACGAAAATCTAGAAAGCTAGCAACGCAAAGCTAGCAAGTTAACAACTCAAAGCTAGCAAGCTAGCAAGATAGCAACGAAGATCTAGCAATCAAGCTAGCTAGCAAGCGAGAAATCAAAGCTAGCAAGATCGCATCGCCAAGGTAGAAAAATAGCAAAATCAAGCTAGCAATCTAGCAAGGCAAAACTAGCAAGCTGGCAACGCAAAGCTAAAAATCTAGCAACGAAAATCTAGAAAGCTAGCAACGCAAAGCTAGCAAGTTAACAACTCAAAGCTAGCAAGCTAGCAAGATAGCAACGAAGATCTAGCAATCAAGCTAGCTAGCAAGCGAGAAATCAAAGCTAGCAAGATCGCATCGCCAAGGTAGAAAAATAGCAAAATCAAGCTAGCAATCTAGCAAGGCAAAACTAGCAAGCTGGCAACGCAAAGCTAAAAATCTAGCAACGAAAATCTAGAAAGCTAGCAACGCAAAGCTAGCAAGTTAACAACTCAAAGCTAGCAAGCTAGCAAGATAGCAACGAAGATCTAGCAATCAAGCTAGCTAGCAAGCGAGAAATCAAAGCTAGCAAGATCGCATCGCCAAGGTAGAAAAATAGCAAAATCAAGCTAGCAATCTAGCAAGGCAAAACTAGCAAGCTGGCAACGCAAAGCTAAAAATCTAGCAACGAAAATCTAGAAAGCTAGCAACGCAAAGCTAGCAAGTTAACAACTCAAAGCTAGCAAGCTAGCAAGATAGCAACGAAGATCTAGCAATCAAGCTAGCTAGCAAGCGAGAAATCAAAGCTAGCAAGATCGCATCGCCAAGGTAGAAAAATAGCAAAATCAAGCTAGCAATCTAGCAAGGCAAAACTAGCAAGCTGGCAACGCAAAGCTAAAAATCTAGCAACGAAAATCTAGAAAGCTAGCAACGCAAAGCTAGCAAGTTAACAACTCAAAGCTAGCAAGCTAGCAAGATAGCAACGAAGATCTAGCAATCAAGCTAGCTAGCAAGCGAGAAATCAAAGCTAGCAAGATCGCATCGCCAAGGTAGAAAAATAGCAAAATCAAGCTAGCAATCTAGCAAGGCAAAACTAGCAAGCTGGCAACGCAAAGCTAAAAATCTAGCAACGAAAATCTAGAAAGCTAGCAACGCAAAGCTAGCAAGTTAACAACTCAAAGCTAGCAAGCTAGCAAGATAGCAACGAAGATCTAGCAATCAAGCTAGCTAGCAAGCGAGAAATCAAAGCTAGCAAGATCGCATCGCCAAGGTAGAAAAATAGCAAAATCAAGCTAGCAATCTAGCAAGGCAAAACTAGCAAGCTGGCAACGCAAAGCTAAAAATCTAGCAACGAAAATCTAGAAAGCTAGCAACGCAAAGCTAGCAAGTTAACAACTCAAAGCTAGCAAGCTAGCAAGATAGCAACGAAGATCTAGCAATCAAGCTAGCTAGCAAGCGAGAAATCAAAGCTAGCAAGATCGCATCGCCAAGGTAGAAAAATAGCAAAATCAAGCTAGCAATCTAGCAAGGCAAAACTAGCAAGCTGGCAACGCAAAGCTAAAAATCTAGCAACGAAAATCTAGAAAGCTAGCAACGCAAAGCTAGCAAGTTAACAACTCAAAGCTAGCAAGCTAGCAAGATAGCAACGAAGATCTAGCAATCAAGCTAGCTAGCAAGCGAGAAATCAAAGCTAGCAAGATCGCATCGCCAAGGTAGAAAAATAGCAAAATCAAGCTAGCAATCTAGCAAGGCAAAACTAGCAAGCTGGCAACGCAAAGCTAAAAATCTAGCAACGAAAATCTAGAAAGCTAGCAACGCAAAGCTAGCAAGTTAA
The DNA here is from genome assembly GCF_002891405.2 of Cryptotermes secundus. Lineage (NCBI taxonomy): Eukaryota > Metazoa > Arthropoda > Insecta > Blattodea > Kalotermitidae > Cryptotermes > Cryptotermes secundus. The sequence continues at coordinate 37,008 of NW_019744423.1, forward strand.
CAACTCAAAGCTAGCAAGCTAGCAAGATAGCAACGAAGATCTAGCAATCAAGCTAGCTAGCAAGCGAGAAATCAAAGCTAGCAAGATCGCATCGCCAAGGTAGAAAAATAGCAAAATCAAGCTAGCAATCTAGCAAGGCAAAACTAGCAAGCTGGCAACGCAAAGCTAAAAATCTAGCAACGAAAATCTAGAAAGCTAGCAACGCAAAGCTAGCAAGTTAACAACTCAAAGCTAGCAAGCTAGCAAGATAGCAACGAAGATCTAGCAATCAAGCTAGCTAGCAAGCGAGAAATCAAAGCTAGCAAGATCGCATCGCCAAGGTAGAAAAATAGCAAAATCAAGCTAGCAATCTAGCAAGGCAAAACTAGCAAGCTGGCAACGCAAAGCTAAAAATCTAGCAACGAAAATCTAGAAAGCTAGCAACGCAAAGCTAGCAAGTTAACAACTCAAAGCTAGCAAGCTAGCAAGATAGCAACGAAGATCTAGCAATCAAGCTAGCTAGCAAGCGAGAAATCAAAGCTAGCAAGATCGCATCGCCAAGGTAGAAAAATAGCAAAATCAAGCTAGCAATCTAGCAAGGCAAAACTAGCAAGCTGGCAACGCAAAGCTAAAAATCTAGCAACGAAAATCTAGAAAGCTAGCAACGCAAAGCTAGCAAGTTAACAACTCAAAGCTAGCAAGCTAGCAAGATAGCAACGAAGATCTAGCAATCAAGCTAGCTAGCAAGCGAGAAATCAAAGCTAGCAAGATCGCATCGCCAAGGTAGAAAAATAGCAAAATCAAGCTAGCAATCTAGCAAGGCAAAACTAGCAAGCTGGCAACGCAAAGCTAAAAATCTAGCAACGAAAATCTAGAAAGCTAGCAACGCAAAGCTAGCAAGTTAACAACTCAAAGCTAGCAAGCTAGCAAGATAGCAACGAAGATCTAGCAATCAAGCTAGCTAGCAAGCGAGAAATCAAAGCTAGCAAGATCGCATCGCCAAGGTAGAAAAATAGCAAAATCAAGCTAGCAATCTAGCAAGGCAAAACTAGCAAGCTGGCAACGCAAAGCTAAAAATCTAGCAACGAAAATCTAGAAAGCTAGCAACGCAAAGCTAGCAAGTTAACAACTCAAAGCTAGCAAGCTAGCAAGATAGCAACGAAGATCTAGCAATCAAGCTAGCTAGCAAGCGAGAAATCAAAGCTAGCAAGATCGCATCGCCAAGGTAGAAAAATAGCAAAATCAAGCTAGCAATCTAGCAAGGCAAAACTAGCAAGCTGGCAACGCAAAGCTAAAAATCTAGCAACGAAAATCTAGAAAGCTAGCAACGCAAAGCTAGCAAGTTAACAACTCAAAGCTAGCAAGCTAGCAAGATAGCAACGAAGATCTAGCAATCAAGCTAGCTAGCAAGCGAGAAATCAAAGCTAGCAAGATCGCATCGCCAAGGTAGAAAAATAGCAAAATCAAGCTAGCAATCTAGCAAGGCAAAACTAGCAAGCTGGCAACGCAAAGCTAAAAATCTAGCAACGAAAATCTAGAAAGCTAGCAACGCAAAGCTAGCAAGCTATCCAGGTAAAACTAGCAAGCAAAATAAGCAAAGAAAGCAAGCAAGAAAGCAAGCAAATAAATCAAAGCTATCAATATAGGAACGAGAAGTTAGTAAGATAGCAACGCAAATCTAGCAAGCTAGAAAACTAGCAACGGAAATTTAGAAAGCTAGCAACGCAAAGCTGGCAAGCTAGCAACGCAAAACTACCAAGATAGCAACGCAAAACTAGCAAGCTAGCAACGCAAAGCTAGGAAGCTTCAAACTAAAAACTAGCAAGCTAACAACGCAAATCTAGCAAGCAAGCAAGCTAGCAACGCACAGCTATCAAGGTAGCACCTCAAAGCTAGCAAGTTAGCAACGGAAAGCTAGCGAGCTAGCAACGCAAAACTAGCAAGCTAACAACACAAATCTAGCAAGCTAGCAAGCTAGCAACGCAAAGCTAGCAAGCTAGAAACGCAAAAATAGCAAGCTAGCAACGCAAAGTTAGCAAGTTACCTTCGCAAAGCTAGCTAGCAAGAAAGAAACGCAAAGCAAGCAAGCAAGCTACGCATAGCTATCAAGTTAGCAACGCAAAGCTATCAAGCTAGCAACGCAAACTAGCAAGCTTTCAACGCAAACTAGCAAGCTAGAAACGCAATGCTAGCAATCTAGCAACGAAAAGCTAGCAAGATACGAAAGCAAATCTAGCAAGCTAGCAAAGCAAAGTAAGAAAGCTAGCAACGCAAAGCTGCCAAGCTAGAAACGTACAGCTGGCAAGCTGCCAACGCAAAGCGGCCAAGCTAGCAAAGCAAAGACAGCAAGCTGGCAACGAAAAGCTAGCAAGCTAGCAAGCTAGCAGCGGAAAGCTTGCAACGCATAGCTAGCAAGCTAGCAAATCAAAGCTAGCAAGTTATCAACGTAAAGCTAGCAAGTTAGCTACGCGAAGCTAGAAGGCTAGGAAAGCAAAATTAGGAAGCTAGCAACTCAAACCTAGCAAGATAGCAGTGCCAAGCTAGCGAGGTAACTACGCAACGCTAGCAAGCTAGCAACGCAAAGCTAGGAAGCTAGAAACGCAAAGCTAGAAAGATAGTTAACCCAAGTTAGCAAACTAAGAACACAAAGCTGTGAAGGTAGTAACGCAAAGCTGGCAAGCTACCAAAGCAAAGCTTGCAATCTTGCAAAGAAATGGTAGGTAGATAGCTACGAATAGCTAGCAAGCTAGCAACGGAAAGCTAGCAAGGTAGCAAAAAAAGCAAGCAAGCTAGCAACACAAAGCTAGGAAACTAACAACGAGAAAGCTACCAAGCTAGCAACGCAATGCTAGCAAGCTAGCAAGGCAAAAATAGCAAGCTTGCAAACCAAAGCTAGCAAGCTAGCAACGAAAATCTACCAAGCTAGCAAACGCAAAACTAGCAGGCTAGCAAGCTAGGAACGCAAAGCTAGCAAGAGAGCATCGCAAAGCTAGCAAGCTAGAACGCAAAGCTAGCAAGCTAACAACGGAAGGCTAGCAGGCTAGCAACGATAATCTACCCAGCTAGCAACGCAAAACTAGCAAGCTAGTAACGCAAAGCAAGCAAGATAGGAACACAGAACTAGCAAGCCAGCATCGCAAAGCTAGCAAGCTAGCAACGCAAGGCTATCAAGCTAGCAACTCAAAGATAGCGAGATAGCAACGCAAAACTAGGAATCTAGCAAAGCAAATGTATCAATCTAGCAAGCAAGCAACGCAAAGCTTGCAAGCTAGAAAAGAAAATCTAGCAAGCTAGCAATGCTAAGATAGCAAGTAAGGAAAGCCAAGATAGCAAGGTAACAATGCAAATCAAGCAAGCTAACAACGCAAAGATAGCAAGCTATCAACGCAAAGATACAAAGCTAGCAAAGCAAACCTTGCAATCTGGCAACGCAAAGCTAGCCAGCTAAACTACGAAAGGCTAGCAAGCAAGAAACGCAAAGCAAGCAAGCAAAGAAAAGTTAGCAAGTTAGCAACGCAAACCTACCATGCTAGCAATGCCAAGCTAGCAAGCTACGAACGCAAAGCTAGCAAGCTAACAACGCAAATCTAGCAAGATAGCAACTCAAATCTAACAAGCAAGCAACGCAAATCTTGATATTTAGCAAGCTAGCAAAGCAAAGCTTTCAAGATAGCAACGCAAATCTAACAAGCAAGCAACGCAAATCTTGATATTTAGCAAATCTTGATATTTAGCAAGCTAGCAAAGCAAAGCTTTCAACATAGCAACGCAAAGCTAGCAAGCTAACAACGCCAAACTATTAAGGTAACAACGGAATGCTAGCAAGCTAACAACGCAAAGATAACAAGCTACCAACGCAAAGCTAACAAGCTAGCAACGCATATAGAGGGATCTCGCAACGCAAATCTAGCAAGCAAGAAACCTAGCAACGCAAAGCTAGCAAGCTAGCAACGCGAAGTTAGGAAGTTTCCAACGCAAAGCTAGCAATATAGCAACGCAAAATTAGCAAGATAGCAAAGCAAGTGTAGCAAGCTACGAACTCAAATCCAGCAAGTTAGCATCGTAATGATAGCAAGCTAGCAACTCAAAGCTAGGAAGCTAGCAACGCAAATCTAGCAATCTAGCAAGCTAGCAACGCAAAGCTAGCAAGAGTACAACGTAGAGCTGACAATCAAGCAACGCAAAGCTAGCAAGCTAGCAACGCAAAACTAGCAAAATAGCAACGAGAAGTTAACAAGCTATCCATGCAAATCTAGCAAGCAAGATACGCAAAGGATGCAAGCAAGCAATCTATCAACGAATCCTACCAAGATAACAACGGAAATCTAGCAAGCCAGCAACGCAAAATTAGCAAGCTAGGAATGCAAACTTGGCAAGCTAGCAAAGTACATCTGGCCAGCTATCAACGCAAAGCAACAAAGCTAGCAACGCATAGCCAGCAAGCTTGCAACATAAAGCTAGCAAGCTAGCAAGCTAGAAACGCAAAGATAGCAAGATATCAACGCAAAGCTAGCAACATAGAAACGCAAAGTTAGGAAGCTAGAAACGAAACCTGGCAAGCTAGCAAAGTACAACTGGCAAGCTAGCAACGTAAAACTGGCAAGCTAGCAAGAAAACAACGCAAAGCTAGCAACCTAGGAACCCAATGCTACCAAGCTAGCAACGCAAGGCTAGCGAGATAGCAACGCAAATCTAGCAATCTACCAAGTTAGCAAGGCAAAGCTAGCAATCGAGGAACGTAAAGCTAGCATGATCGCAACGTAAAGATAGAAAATAGCAAACCCACGTTATTAATCTTGCAACGCAAAGCAAGCAAGAAAGAAAGCAAGCAAGCAACGCATAGCTATTCCTAATAGCAAAGCAAAGATACCAAACTAGCAACGCAAAGTCAGAAATCTAGCAAAGAATAAATAACAAGCTTGCAACGGAAAGCTAGCAACGCAATGCTAACAAGTTAGCACCCCAAAGTTAGCAAAATGGCAATGCCAAGATAGCACGGTAACAACGCAAAGCTAGCAAGCTAGCAACCCAAATCTCGTAAGCTAGAAACGCAAATTTAACAAGACAGCAACGCAAATCTAGATAGCTAGAAAGCTAGCAACGCAAAGCTAGCAAGAGAGCAACGCGAAGCTAGGAAGTTACCAACGAAAAACTATTAAGGTAGCAACGCAAAGCTAGCAAGATAGCAACGCAAATATAGCAATATAGCAAGCTAGCAAGGCAAAGTTCACAAGCGAGGAACGCAAAGCTAGCAAGATCGCAAAGCAAAAATAGAAAGATAGGAACTCCAAGCAAGCAATCTAGCAACGAAAAGCTAAAAATCTAGAAACGCAAAGCTAGCAAGCTATCCACGCAAATTTAGCAAGCAAGATACGCAAAGCAAGGAAGCAAGCATGTAAGAAATTAATGCAAAGCTATCAAGATAGAAACGCGAAGCTAGCAAGATAGCATCTTAAAGCTAGGAAGCTTGAATCGCAAAACTAGCAAGCTAGCATCGCAAAGCTAACAAGCTAGCAACACAAAAAAGAAAGCTACAAACGTAATGCTAGCAAGCTAGCAACGAATAATTAGCAAGCTCGCAACGCAAACCTGGCAAGCTAGGAACGCATAGCTGGCCAGCTAGCAAATCAAAGTTGGCAAGCTAGCAAAAAAAAGCTAGCAAGCTAGCCACGGAATGATAGCAACGCAAAGCTAGCAAGCAAGCAACGCAATGCTAGCAAGCTAGGGACGCAAAGATAGGAAGCTAGCATCACAAAGCTAGGAAGCTTGCAACGCAAAGCTAGCAAGATAGCAACGCAAAGATAGAAAGCAAGCAAAGCAAAGGTAGCAAGCTAATATTGCAAAGCTAGCAAGCTAGATCCCAAAGATAGCATGCTAGCAACGCAAAGCTACCAAAAATTGCAACGCAAAACTAGCTAACTAGAAACGCAAACCTAGCAATGTAGCATTCTAGCAACGTAAAACTAACAAGCTACCAAAGCAAACCTACCAAGGTAGCAACGAAAAACTTGCAAGCTAGCAACGCAAAGCTAGCAAGTTAGCAACGCAAAGCTAGCAAGCTAGCAACGCAAAGCTACCAAGCTAGCAACGCAAACCTATCAAGCTTTGCAACATAAATCAAGCAAGGTAGCAAGCTAGCAACGGAAAGCTAGCAAGCTACGAACTCAAAGCTAGCAAACTAGCAACGCACAGCAGGCAAACTTGAAACGCAGAGCTGGCAAGCTAACATAGCAAAACTTGGAAGCTAGCAAAGGTAACAAGCTAGAAACGCAAATCTAGCAAGCTAGCAAAGCAAAGTTAGCAAGCTAGAAACGCGAAGATTGCAAGGTAGCAACGCATATCATGCAAGCTATAAAGCATGCAACGGAAAGCTAGCAAGATAGCAATGCAAAGCTATGAAGCTAGCAACGCAAATCTAGCAAGCTAACAAGCTAGCAAATCAAAGCAAGCAAGCTAGCAACGCAAAGCTAGCAAGACTGCAACGCAATGCTAGCAAGACTGCAACGCAATGCTAGCAAGCTTGCAACGCAATGCTAGTAAGATAACAACGCAAAGCTAGCAAACTAGCATCGCAAAATTAGCAAGTTAGCATCGCAAAGTTAGCAAGCTAGCAACGAAAAGCGAGCAAAGCTAGCAACGCAAAAATGGCAAGCTAGCAAAGCAGAGCTGGCAAGCTAGCAAGTCAAAGCTGGCAAGCTAGCAAGCAAGCAAAACAAAGCTAGCAAACTAGGAACCCAATGCTAGCAAGCTAGCAAAGCAAAACTAGCGAGATAGCAACGCAAATTTAGCAATCTAGCAAGCTAGCAAGGCAAAGCTAGCAAACGAGAAACGCAAAGCTAGCATGATCGCAACGCAAAGATAGAAAGATAGAAACCCCAAGCTAGCAATCTAGCAACGCAAGTTTGCAAGCTAGCAAACAAAGCTAAAAAGCTACAAACGCAAAGGTAGCAAGCTATTCACGCAAAGTTAGCAAGCAAGATTCTCAAAGCAAGCAAGAAAGTAAGAAATTAACGCAAAGCTATTAAGATAGCAACGCCAAGCTAGCAAGATAACATAGCAAAGCTTGCAAGCTGGCATCGCAAAACTAACAAACTAGCAACGCAAAGCTAGCAAGCTAGAAACGCAAAGCTAGGAAGCTAGCAACGCAAAGCTAGCAAGATAGCAACGCAAAGCTAGAAAGTTGGCAACGCAAAGATAGCAAGCTAATATTGCAAACATAGCAAGCTAGATCGCAATGCTAGCATGCTAGCAACGCAAATCTACCAACGATAGCCACCAAATCTAGCAACTAGAAACGCAAAGCTAGCAAGCTATCAACGAAATGCTAGTAAAATAGCAACTCAAATCTAGCAAGCTAGCAACGCAAATCTAGCAATTTTGCATGCTAGCAACGAAAATCTAACAAGCTACCAACGCAAACATAACAAGCTAGCAACGAAAAACTTGCATGCTAGCAACGCAAAGCTAGCAAGATAGCAACGCAAAGCTACCAAGCTAGCAACGCAAAGGTAGCAAGCTAGCAACGCTAAACAAACAAGCTAGCAACTAGCAACGGAAATCTAGCAAGCTACGAACTCAAAGCTGGCAATCTAGCAACGCACAGCAGGCAAGCTAGCAACGCAAAGCTAGCAAGATAGCAACGCAAATCTAGAAATCTAGAAAGCTAGCAAGGCAAAGCTAGCAAGCGAGGAACGCAAAGATAGCAAGATCGTAACGCAAAGATAGAAAGATAGAAGCACCAAGTTAGCAATCTAGCAACGAATTATGCAAGCTTGCAACGCATAGCTAAAAATCTAGAAACCAAAATCTAGCAAGCTATCCATAAAAAGCTATTAAGCAAGATACGCAAAGCAAGCAAGCAAGCAAGTAGGCAAGAAACGCAAATCTCTCAAGAGAGCAACGTGAAGGTAGCAAGATAGCAACGCAAATATAGCAAGCTGGCATCGCAAAGCTAGCAAGCTACCAACGCAAAGCTAAAAAGCTAGCAACGCAAAGCAAGCAAGCTACAAACGCAAAGCTAGCAAAGTTATCAAGCTAGCAACGCAAAGCTAGCAACCTAGGAACGAAGAGCTGGCCAGCTGGCAACGCAAACCTGGCAAGCTAGAAACGAAAAGCAAGCCAGCTAGACACGGAAAGGTAGCAACGCAAAGTTAGCAAGCAAGAAACGCATAGATAGCAAGCTAGCAACGCAAAGCTAGCAAGCTAGCAACGCAAAGCTAGGAAGTTAGCAACACAAAGCCTGCAAGATAGCAACGGGAAGCTAGCAAGCTATCAACGAAAAGATACCAAAGATAGCAACGAAAAACTAGCAAGCTAGCGAAGCAAAGCTCGCAAGCTAGCAACGAAAAGCTAGCAAGCTTGCAAGCTAGCAACGGAAAGCTAGCAGCGCAAAGCTAGCAAGCTATCAACGTAAAGCTAGAAAGCTAGCAACGCAAATCTAGCAAGCTAGGAAAGCAGAGCTAAGAAGCTAGCAACGCAATGCTAGCAAGATAGCAACAACAAGGTAGCAAGATAAAAACGCAAAGCTAGCAAGCTTGCAACGCAATGCTAACAAGCTAGAAACGCAAAGCTAGCAAGCTAGCAACGCAATGCTAGCAAGATAGCAACAACTAGCTAGCAAGATAAAAACGCAAAGCTAGCAAGCTAGCAACGCAATGCTAGCAAGATAGCAACAACTAGCTAGCAAGATAAAAACGCAAAGCTAGCAAGCTAGCAACGCAATGCTAGCAAGATAGCAACAACTAGCTAGCAAGATAAAAACGCAAAGCTAGCAAGCTAGCAACGCAATGCTAGCAAGATAGCAACAACTAGCTAGCAAGATAAAAACGCAAAGCTAGCAAGCTAGCAACGCAATGCTAGCAAGATAGCAACAACTAGCTAGCAAGATAAAAACGCAAAGCTAGCAAGCTAGCAACGCAATGCTAGCAAGATAGCAACAACTAGCTAGCAAGATAAAAACGCAAAGCTAGCAAGCTAGCAACGCAATGCTAGCAAGATAGCAACAACTAGCTAGCAAGATAAAAACGCAAAGCTAGCAAGCTAGCAACGCAATGCTAGCAAGATAGCAACAACTAGCTAGCAAGATAAAAACGCAAAGCTAGCAAGCTATCAAAGCAAAATTAACAGTATAACAACGCAAGATTTGCAAGCTAGCAACGCAAACGTGGCAAGAGAGCAACACAAACCTGGCAAGCTAGCAAAGCACTGCTGGCAAGTTAGCAACGCAAATATAGCTACCTAGCTAGCAAGCAACACAAAGCAAACAAACTGGCAACGCAAAGCTTGCAAGCTAACAAATGCAAAGCTATCAAGCTAGAAAGCAAAAAACGCAAAGCTTTCAAGCTAGGAACCCAAAATTAGCAAGCTAGCAACGAAAAGATAGCAAGCTAGCCACGCAAAACTAGCAAGCAAAATACGCAAACAAGCAACCAAGCAAACAAGCAACGCAAAGCTCTCAAGATAGCTACGCTAGGCTAAAGCTTGGAACGCAAACCTAGCAAGCTAGCATCGCAAAGCTAGCAAGATAACAACGTACATCTCGCAAGCAAGCAACGCAAAGCTAGAAAGGTAGCAACGCAAAACAGTCAAGATAACAACGAGAAGCTAACAAGCTAGACACGCAAATCTAGCAAGCAAGATACGCAAAGCAAGCAAGCAAGCAATCTATCAACCAAACCTAGCAAGATCCCAACGCAAATCTAGCAAGCTAGCAACGCAAAATTAGCAAGCTAGGAACGCAAAGCTGGCAAGTTAGCAACGTACATTTGGCAAGCTAGCAACGCAAAGATGCAAAGCTAGAAACGCATAGCCAGCAAGCTTGCAACGAAAAGCTCGCAAGATATCAACGCAAAGCTATCAACTTAGAAACGCAAAGATAGCAAGCTAGCAACGAGAAGCTAGCAAGCTGGAAGAGAAAAGCTTGCAATCGAGAAACGCAAAGCCGGCAAGCTATCAACGCAAAACTTGCAATCTAGAAACGCAAAGCCGGCAAGCTATCAACGCAAAGATAGCAAGCTAGCAACGCATATCTAGAAAGCTACCAAGCTAGCAACGGAAATCTAGCAAGCTAGCAACACAAAGCTAGAATGCTAGAAAGCAGAGCTACCAAGCTAGAAACGCAAAGTTAGCAAGCTAGGAACTCAAAGCTAGCAATCTATAAAAGCAATGCTAGCAAGCTAGCAACGCAAATCTAGCAACCTAGCAACGCAAAGCTAGAATGATGGCAACCCNGTAGAAGGATAGCAACGCAAACCTAGAAAGATAGCAACGCAACATTAGAAAGCTAGCAACGCAAATCTAGCAACCTAGCAACGCAAAGCTAGAATGATGGCAACCCAAACCTAGAAAGATAGCAACGCAAAATTAGAAAACTAGTAACGCAAAGTTAGTAAGCGAGCAACGCAATGATAGCAAGCTAGCAAAGCAAAGCTAGCATGCTAGCAACGCCAAACTAGCAAGCTAGCAACGCAAAGGTAGCAAGCTAGCAACGCAAAGCATTCAAGCTAGCAACGCAGAGCTGGCAAGCTAGGATAGAATTGTTTGCAAGCTAGCAAAGCAAATCTAACAAGCTAGCAACTCAAAGCTAGCAAGTTAGCAACGCAAAGGAAACAAGCTAGCAACGCATTCAAGCAGGCTAACAAGCTAGCAACGGAAAGCTTGCAAGCTTGCAACGCAAAGCTAGGAAGCAAGCAACGCATATTTTGAAAGCTAGCAAGCTAGGAACTCAAAGCTAACAAGCTAGAATCGCAAAGCTCGCAAGCTAGGAACGCAAAACGAGCAAGCTAACAACGCAAATCTAGCAAGCTAGCAAGCAAGTTAACAACGCAATGCTAGGAAGTGTGCAATGTAAAGCTTGCAATCTAGCAAGGCAAAGCTAGCAATCTAGAAACGCAAAGCTACCAAGCGAGCAACGAATAGCTAGCAAGATAGCAACGTAATGCTAGCAAGCTAGCAACGTCAAGCTAGCAAGCTAGCAACCCAAAGCTAGCAAGCTAGAAACGCAAAGATAGCAAGCTAGCAAAGCAAAGCTAGTGTAACCGTCCAAACCTTTTAATATTCTTTAATGGACACATGTTCCTTTTCAGCCATTTCAATAGAGTGACTGATTTATAAGGGTGATACATCCATTAAGAAGTTGACATGCATTTCGCATTTGGACAGGAACA
>NW_019744424.1:0-111813 GCF_002891405.2 Cryptotermes secundus
GCGTTGCAGAAATGCGTGATAATGTGGGATGTTCCCACAACTATTATCTTGTTTATTTGTTCAAACTATGTTTTGTGACACTGTTGTGCAATACTGTGTTTTGCTTTGTGTCTTTGATCAAAATGTGTTTTGTGACACTGCTGTTATGCAATACTGTGTTTTACTTTATGTCCTTATTGTGCTCATTATGAATGAATGTATATATCATTATTTTATGTTTATATTATATTTGTATCTTGACAGGTTCTATATCCCATAGGTTGGTTTGACCTTGTATGGATTAACAGAATTCAAATAAATGAATGAATGAATGCTCTGGTGAAGAAGGCTAAGACTAAGTTTCCTCAAGCCACTTTAGTTCTGAGTGGCGTACTTAGGCGCAGAGACGTGTCGTGGCGGCGTATTGGAGCACTAAACGACAGATATGGCTGGGTAGCGAGGTCACTAGGAGTTACATTTGTGGACCCAAACAGTTGGATTGAGGACTGGGACTTCGGCAGGGATGGACTACACATAGACAGTAGCGGAGCATGGAAACTAGGCCAGCTGTATTCCAGAGTGTGTGACTTCGGTGGCCGAGTGCAAAGTCGGAACAAGTGACTGCTGCTGAGGGTTAAAAATGAGGGAACGCCTGGAAGGATGACGAACACGATTACCGAGTATCCGACGCTAACCGGGGTGGCGACAAGGAGACAGGAAGACACACGTGATGGATGTGTAGCTACAGGAGGGGCACAGAAGATAGAGGTCAATTCTTTGGGTTTGCTTCAAGTAAATTGCAGGAGTATTCTTAATAAATCTTTAGAATTTTGGAATTTAATTGATACATATTGTAACGTGTATCGTTACTGAAGACTCTGTAGAGATTGTTAACTGGTTTATTTAACAACCTACAAATTATGGCTACAATTAATTATAACACAGTTGCGGGGTTTCACACTTTATAACCCTAATCGCATTAATCTGTTAACACTTTTGCGGGGTTTCACAACTTATAACCCTATTCACAAATCAGTTCACTCTATCTTCAGTAGGCTACACGTATTCACAGTACGGGAGCTATACAAGTCTCTCTGTATCACACACTCCCAATTATACAATTACACACACGTCCGGTTCTTCTTTCCGCGACGGCTGCTATACTCCAACTGTAGTCGGCTGACTGGAGAACTAACTCGGAACTGAACTCGGCGATGGCCACTTTACAACTCAACTCGGCGACTGCTACGTTACAACTAACTCCGCAGGCAGCGCAGCTCTCTTCTATAGGGGCTGTGTGTGCCTGTTACGTACCACGTCACAGTAGGAAGCGGTGCCTCGTCACCGTGTTGCGTCACCGCGCGTTGCGCGTTACATCACCGTGGGGAGAGTGGCGGGGCGGGGACTCGCCTATTACCATAGTAACGCGAGCGCTACGTTACCGCCACGTACCGCTGGGGAGGTGGGTGTCCTCCGTTGCGCAACATGTCACAATATAATCCCGATGTTATAATAGGTACGGAGTCATGGCAAAGAGAGGAAATTAGCAATGCCGAAGTTTTTAGGGACGAGTACACAACTTTCAGGAGAGATAGGAATACTCGAGGTGGTGGAGTGTTTATTTGTGTAAAGAATTACATTGCTTGCGTGGAACTATGGGTGGACGAGGATTTCGAAATGATTGCAGTTGAAGTGAAAGGCAGAGACCCTAAATGTACATGGGAAATTGTAGGCATCTACAGAGCTCCGAATGAGGATATGCGGGTTATAGAAAGACTGGCAGCCCGAGCCGATTCTTTAGGAAATTTTACAAAGCGTAGCATTATTGCAGGAGACTTAAACTTGCCCTACGCCGATTGGAATGGAAACGTGCAATGCACTAGTGGAGGTCAGGAATCTGTAAATAGATTGGTGTGGGAAAGTGGGTACACGCAGGTAGTAAACAACTCGACACGAGGGGATGCATTGCTGGATGTATACTTAGTCCGGCCGGAAAACCTGTTTACCTCTTGCAGCGTTATACAAGGGATCAGTGACCATTGTGGGGTGTTATTAGAAGTAGAATGGGAAGAAACATACTGTCGACCAGAAGTAGAAAGACTGGTACCGGTGTACCACAAAGCAGATACCATAGGTCTACAAACTTTTCTCCGGGATAAATTTGCAATATGGGCAAGCAATGGTGGATGCGTTGAGGAAGTGTGGAATAATTTCAAGAACATAATACTTCAGTGTATCGAAAGATTTATTCCACATAGAATACTCAGAAAAAATTCAGACCCTGACTACTACAATAGGGAAGTGAAAAAATTAAAATTAAAGGTCAGAAAAGCATATAATAGAAGAAAATTAGGGCAGCAGTATCGAGAGGAACTGAAGCGATTATCCAAGCAGTTGTTATTAGCCAAGCAAAATGCGCAGGAGATATTTTTAAGGACTGTATTAAAAAATGAAGGTAACTGCTGGACTGAGTTCTATAAGTATGTAAAAAGACGCAAAGGAAATAGGGAAAATATTCCTGCAATCAAAGATGTTAATGGACGACTCGTTACTGATTCGATAGAAAAGGCTAACTTCCTCAACTTATATTATTCTTCCGTATTCAGCAGTGAGCGTAGCATCCCGCAAATACAGCACGATATCTCAGGGGAACCCTTCGCAGTTAGTACGAAAATTATTAGGAAAAGGTTAGCAGCGATAGGTAAGAACAAATCAGTAGGGCCAGACAGCATTTCTGGTGAAATTCTAAAACTGGGTGGGGAAGCCATGATTCCATACCTGGCGCGATTACTGGATGTGACAATTAATAATGCCGCTATTCCAGGTGATTGGAAACAGGCCATAGTGGTTCCTGTTTACAAGGGAGGTGATCGATCGCTGGTCTCCAATTATAGACCCGTCAGTTTAACCTCAGTAGTATGCAAGCAAATGGAACACGTTATAGCATCGTACCTGAGGAAAATATGGGATAAAAATGATTGGTTATTTGAGGGTCAGCATGGCTTCAGGCCTGGATATTCATGTGAAAGTCAAGTAATCACGGTCTACCAAGACATTGCAGACTCACTGGATAACGGAAGTAGAATAGACACAATTGTAATAGATTTTTCGAAGGCCTTCGATTTAGTTTGTCATGATCGTCTGCTTACGAAAATTGCGGCCTCAGGAGTGGACTCAAGGGTAGTTATATGGATAAGGGAATTCCTTTTGGGCCGTACGCAGAGAGTCAGAGTAGGAGGGCAACTATCGGAGGAAGTCAGAACAACGTCAGGAGTACCGCAAGGAAGTGTGCTGGGCCCACTACTGTTCCTCGCCTACGTCAATGATATTTGGAGAAATATTGAGTCAACTATTAGGCTATTCGCGGATGACTGTATAATATATAGGAAAATTAAAAATAATAATGATAAGGAAAAGTTGCAGATAGATCTGAACAGACTTGGGAAATGGGCGGTTGAAAATGAGATGAAAATTAATCCAACTAAAAGTAAGGCAGTTTGTTTCACGAGGGCTCGAGTAACGGAGCCACTAAATTATTCGTTAGGGGGCACAGTAATCCCAGAAACGAGCAGCTGTAAATATCTGGGAATAATTTTACGCAGCGACCTAAGCTGGTCTGATCAAGTTAATTACACTGTGAAAAGAGCCTGGAAGGCACTTCACTTTACAATGCATATTCTAAAAAAGGGAAATAGCAAAACTAAAAGTCTAGCATACACATCTTTAGTGCGTCCGATTCTGGAATACGGGGCGGCGTGCTGGGATCCTTACAGGGAGGGACAGATAAATGCGTTAGACCGGGTGCAAAAGAAAGCGGCTAAATTTGCACACCATAGGAACGAATCGAACTGGAAAACCTTGACAGAGCGCAGAAAGATAGATCGCATATGTGCTCTCTTCAAAGCATACACGGGAGAATGGGCTTGGAAGGCTATAGATGACAGATTAGAAACACCATGCTATCTGAGCAGGGTTGAGCATGGCAAGAAAATTAGGAGTAGAAAGCAACGGACAGATATCGGGGAAATACTCCTTTGTAAATAGGACCAAACAGCTCTGGAACCAACTACCTGCAGATGCTTTAGGTACTCTGTCCTGTAAACCAAGCAATTTTAGGCAAAGGGTGAGGAAAGTGATAAATGAGGCGAAGTGAAGTCGGGGTGGAAATAATTAAAAAGAAAAAAAATTGCAGTGAAGTGAAGTGAAGTGAATGACGTTACGCATCCATGACTGTTGGTTTCCTTTTGTTTGTGTTTTGGGTGTTGTATTTTCTTTTTTCTTCTCTCTCTCTGTAATTGTTGTTGTATTTGTTGCACTTGTTTGTATTTCTCTGTAATTGTAGTTGTTAATCGTATTTGGTTTGTATTCATTCTGGTAGGATGTCCATATTGTTGTGTTTTGTGTATTGTGTTTTGTTTGAACGTGTTGTCACTTAGTGTAATGTGTGTTACTTGTCTGTTGTGTCCTATTGTGTACTACTGCCACTGGTCTCAAACCCAATTGCAGTATAATAAATAATATAATATATACAGGGTGTCCCAGGAGGAATGGACCAAACTTCGAGAGGGTGTTCCTTATGTTAAAGTATGCTGATATAACCCAAAACACCTATGTCCAAAGTTGAACGGTTACGGAGATAATGGCCAGAGAAAAGTGTGGTCTTCTAGCGGGTCTACGGACTTTACCTATCAGCTGAGAGGCCTTATCTGTGTTTGTCCTTGAGTGCGATGATTCACCCTAGCCGTGCTTATGTAGTTGGCTTTATCAGAACGCGCAGTCAGTACGTTACGTAATCGCTCGCCAGTCATGTGTCATGTATAGTGCTTGGGAGCCCTAAGGACAATTATGACATGGCGAGCGAGTATTTTGTACTTCAATTTTATGGCTTCATGTCACTCACAAGTTAGTTTTATGTTACGTACATTATTAACATTACAGAATCCACATATTCCTGCAAGTTTTAATATGTATTTTGTAATCAACAAGTGTGCAACGCCGGTCAAAGTTTGACAATTCTCTGGCCATTATCTCCGTAACCGTTCAACTTTGGACATAGGTGTTTTGGGTTATATCGGCATACTTTAACATAAGGAACACCCTCCCGAAGTTTGGTCCATTCCTCCTGGGACACCCTGTATAGACTGAGGGTGTTTGAGAACAGGGTGCTGAGGAAAATATCTGGACTGAAGGGGGATGAAGTGACAGGAAGTTGGAGAAAACTGCATAATGAGGAGCTTCATAACTTGTACTCTTCTCCAAGTATAATTAGAATGATCAAGTGAAGGATGATGAGGTGGACAGGTCATGTAGCACGAATGGGGGAGACCAGGAATGCATATAGGATATTGGTGAGAAAACCAGAAGGAAAGAGACCACAGGGACGACCAAGGCATAGGTGGGTGGACAATATTAGAATGAACCTGAAGGAGATGGGATGGATTGGATTGATCTGGCTCAGGATAGGGACCAGTGGAGGGCTCTTGTGAACACGGTAATGAACCTTCAGGTTCCATAAAATGCTGGGATTTTCTTGAGTAGCTGCAGAATTGGTGGCTCCTCCAGAATGGCTCAGCTCCATGAGTAAGTAAGTAAGTTTATGTAACCACTCCGGGGTTGATGTAGGAAGAAATAGTTTAAAGATTACTCCCAACATGAGAATATTAATTTAAGAAGAAAAATTAAAAAAGAAGAGGACTAAAACGAAATTTGTTGATATAAATGACTGTCCTGAATTACTGTTTTTCATCTTGTAGAATCAACTCTCCACAGGCAACCGACTGACTGTTACTATATATATATATATATGTACTCACTTATTGAGCTGAGCCCTTCTTAAGAAGCTGCTAATTGTGCAGCTACTCAAGAACTTACCACCATTTTATGGAACCCGAAGGTTCATTTCTGTGTTCACAAGAGCCCTCCATTGGTCCCTATCCTGACCCAGATCAATCCAATCCATACCATCCCATCCTGTCTCCCCAAGATTCATTTTAATATTGTCCACCCACCTACATCTTGGTCTTCCCGGTGGTTTCTTTCCTTCTGGCTTTCCCACCTATATTCTATTCGTGCTACATGCCCTTCCCATCTCATCCACCCTGACTTCATCATTCTAATTATAACGATGTATTAAAGAAGTAAAGCTTTCCCTGTAACAGTTCATGGAGGCCCATAGGGTTGTGAGACATCAAGGTTCCCACATTTTCTAGACAATCAACTCATAGATGGCTTTGAGGTTGTCAGCCTCACACATCAGCCACTCTTTATGCCCAGTATGACTCTCGGTACAGATTTCTGTTAGCGGCTGAGTTGACCCCAGAGCCATAGTGCGAAGGTCAATTGAGAAATTCAGTGACCTCATCAGACATCGAACAGGCGACCTAGCATTTTATGCTCTTTAGAAATTGTCATTTCTTGTGTGAGAAATACTGTGACATTTAGACCCATGTCTAGACAACGCCCGAAATATGCGCACACAAAATTTAAAAGGCATTGCAAGAAGTGTTTTCTGTGTGGTCTGCGCCATGCCCATTGCTAGGCAACGGCGCGCTAAAAAGGCTTTTTCAACAATAAAGAAGAAAGTATTTTCCGTAGTGTCCTCGCCGATCAGTTATCTTGAAGATAATCAACACTGCAGAAGTCAGTTGAGGGTTCTGCTTTGGAGCGTTAACCAGCGGACAATGAAGCCAAGATTTGGTAACAGGAAGCGTCTAGTGAAGACACGGTACAGGAATTGCCTGTGTGGAAAGCTGTTACTGAGTAAAGACAAGAGCAAGTAAATTGAGAAGGCTTAGTGTGGAGTGATTCCTAGTGTGGAAATCAGCAATAGTGTAATAATTATTAGTAGTTACGACCTGTAAATGGTCAATAAATCTATTCACCAATCCAAACCCCGTCTGTAGTCATCAATACACGTGACAATATAATTATGTGGATAGTATTTAATATGTGGAAATTTTTCTGTTATTCACATTTTAGATTTTTTTGTGCATTTAATTGATTCAAAAGCAATTTCTACTTAGGTCCAAGCGTTATTGGTGAACAAAAGTTTAGATGTTGAATACATGTATGAATGTATGAGGGGTAGGCCTCCTCGGCCCTTGCACCGCGACCTACAGTGAATGTATCTATTATCGACATTCAAATTTCTGTCATGTTTCTCCAGTCTCAATTGAAGATGACCTCCATTGCCTTCAACGCCCTGGAAAATTAAGCCTCGTGGAGTTTTCAATAGTAAGTAAACTCCTTACCGACTAGGCTACCGTTATCATTCCTTCCCGATGGATGGCGCCACAGTATAAGGGACGCTATGTTACCGACCAATAGCATTAAGTTGCAGATCTGCAAGTCGTAACTATAGATGGCAGCATATGAACACTGCCAAGTTCTCGACATAACCGAATCGTAATGAATGATGATAGATTACAGTTTTCGCCATTTATAATCACTTGAAATGTATTATGCTGATACAGTTCTATGTTTCTAAGAAACTCAATTCAGTAATCTAAACTGAACTTGAAATGTGCCAGCAAACAAATATAGTATTTTTTTTTTTTCTGGTGCACATGATTTCATGATAATTGAATAAAGTGTGTTGCTTTCTCAGTTCATTGGACTTGCTATCTTGATAGAGCAAAATATATTTCTTTAGTGCTCCATTGAGTACACTGTCCCTTCCTTCTTTTAGTTTACAAAATACGGTCCATGGGCAGGAAGCAGCCCACGAAATTCTCTAACCTTCCAGTTCAAAGAGTGTTACTAACACGGTCTTGTATGAATTGGTTGCGGAGAGATAATTATCTCTTCCGTTCTGTCTTTCTGAAAAAATCTGATATTTATTATAATAAATATCAGATTTTTTCAGAAAGACAGAACGGAAGATTTGTATTACATAAAATGAATTTCAGATAAATAGAGTGTGAGGGTGTAAACAATTGTATTTAATTGCTTCAGGATCGAGTTGCATGGTGGACTTTTGTAAATATGGAAACGAACCTTCGGGTTTCATAAAAGCGAAGAATTTCTTACCCCCCCCCCCTGAAGAAAGAACTTTGAGACGGGACATATTTAGAAAAATGCAAGTTTCGGAGCGCCTACGAGCAGTATATGTGTTTAATATTTTCGATTGCTATACCTAAAAATAAAATACTTAATCCTTCCAGCCGCATTGTGGCCCTGGGGTCGACTCAGCCTCTAACAGAAATGAGTAGCAGGAATCATTCTGAAGGTAAAGGGCGTCCTGCGCGTAAGGCTGATAACATCACCGCCAACTAAGAGCAGATTGTTTAGAAAATGTGGGTGGATGTCTCATAACCATGTGGGTCTCCACGGCCTGTCAGAGGGGGTAGCTTGTACCTGCACATAAGTGTGAGAAATTGGACTTAGCCTCATCCCAGCCTTCAAATCTCAGCAACCAGAAATGGCCAGTCGTAGTAGCATATAGTGTACAGTTGAGTGTTTTGTGGTTTTGGGCATATCTGTGAACTAAATTCAGCAAATGCTAGTACTTTACAGCCATTTAACAATTTGTAACTGCAGAATTGTTGTCGCGACTTTCACGTTACCGTGGCCAATTTGAAGGGCCCTCATCTGACTTGCAATTGCAGGTTTACACGACTTGCACAGACCAGTGTCGTAATATCTTTGGCTGCATGAAGTCTGCACGCCTGCATTTTGACAACACTCATGTATATATTTACAACCTAATTAAGGCAACCAATATTTGTCAGCATAATCACGTCATTTTAAAATGTTACGAAGTCCACACAATTTCGTATAATTTTCACTTCACTGTTTACTTTGTAATTCTATGGACGTGTTTACGAACAAATCACAATTATCGTAAACATTTTACGTCATGATTCGACTTTGTTTGTAGACACATGTTCAGTCCTAAGTTGTCTCTCGCTGTATTTCGATACAGCCTATGACTATTTTGTATACGTTGTGAAATTTACAAGACACTGATTGTTCAGAGTGATCTTTTGAACGGCTGCCCGTGTAGTCTTTGTGGCGGATATCGAGATTTCAAAGGAACACGCTGCCCCCATCTTCAGGGTTGAAATGATTACTGTTGTTTGTTTATATCTTTAAGACCTACGTGTTATTGTTGTTAGTATTATTATTAGGCCTGTTATTACAATTAAACTTAATTTATATCATATAGCTAGGATAGCTTAGTCGGCAAAGTGACTTCCTACAAAGTGGACGACCTTGGTTCTATCCCCGGCAGGATTCAACATAAACTTATACGGGACGGTGTTAATTGTGAATTTCTCCTGTCAGAAATGATAGCCAGAATTCTTTGTTATTAAATGACTGAGTGGTTCGAAAGCAATTTCCCCGTTAGAAGGACATGTTCGCGTAACCGAATACTTTTACCTCGTGTGTTGTCTATTGCTTTCATCTTGGCTACTATCCATAGATACACAGACTGGTCATTCCTCGAAAGTTTCCTCCATTCCCGGAATTTATATAAAGCACAGTGCACGAAATGAACGTCACAAATGCTTTGTGTAGTGTCGGAATGTTTTCATTGCACTGGTTTTTCTGTACTTTTTATGAATGACGGCACAGGAAATGGGAGGGTATTTTTATCTGATGCTAACAAATTTATCTTGCTGACAGGAGAATAATTTATTTCAGATTAAAGCCAATTTGTACAGGTATCAGTGTTACATGTACTGCTACTGATGCTATACTGAATAATCAATTTGACGTGCAGATTGAGAGCACTGACCGCCTCTGTGATCTAGTGGTCAGCGTTCCTGACTACAGATCCAGATGTCCGGGTTAGATTCCCGGAGCTACCAGGTTTTTTATGAGAAGTAGTGGGTCTGGAACGGGGTGCGCTCAGCCTCGTGATGATAATTTAGGAGCTATTTCAAGGATATAGCGGCTCCGGTCTAGAAAACCGAAATTAAGGGCCGTGGGGATTCGTTGCGCTGACCACGCGATACCCTCTATCCGCTAAAGTTGGCACTAACTTCGCCGACAAGCGGCGGTCGCTCGCTAGGTATAGTTCACTTGCGGTTAAAATCACGGAGTTTGTTTGTTTGTTTGTTTTGTTTGATTGAGAGCATTGATGAAGCAACGACCCGTGGATGCAGAGACCTATGCCTGTTTTAGGCGGTAAGGAGGACATTAGGAAATTATAAAACATAAAAGGATCAAGCAAGTGAGCGCACTCTTTGGTGTCATATTAAAAAGATGCATTACTTTTACGCGTGGCGCTTGTCTCGTGTTTAAGTTAGCAGGAGTGCCAACCATGACATGTTAAGGTTCATTTAGGACCCTGTGTAAAGTGTCATTAAAATGAACCAAATTGAACCAAACTGAACCAAAATCAGAACGACTGAAATTGTAGTGTAGTTCTACTGTACCGAGTTTCGGCTCTGTTGCAAGCAAAGAGTACGAGTTTTTAGGATTCCATTTTGAAACATGTCCGAAAAGGAACTGGATGACAGTGGCGTCAGAAGTGGGTTCCCCCACGCCCCAACCTCCTACCCACCCGATATTTTGCTCACGTAAATTAATTCCACTGCCTGAGTAACTAACTTCTTCGCAAACCACCAGCTGATCAGCCAATCAAGAATTTCACAATATTTTATGGAACCCGAAGGTTCATTGCCATGTTTACAAGAGCCCACCACTTGTCATATCCTGAGCCAAATTAATCCAATCCACACTACCCCATCCTACTTCTATAAGATCCATTCTTATATTATTTTCCCACCTACGTCTAGGTGTTCCTAGTGGTCTCTTTCCTCCCGGCTTTCCCATCAAAACCCTCAACGCAATTGTATTCCCCCTTCCATTCATGACATACGCCTTTCCAATCTCACCCTCCTTGACTTGACCATTCAAATTATACTTAGACAAGAGTACAAGTTATGAAGCTCCTCATTATGCAGTTTTCTCCAACCTCCTGTCACTTCATTCCCCTTCGGTCCAGATATTAGTGTCTGAACAGAAGCATAAAAGTTGACGCCGTGTAGTTATACACCATTGTGTCTTTTTTTGTAAAGAAGAATAACGCTGAACGCGTGAGAGGGGAACGCATCCCTGTGGATGGCCGTTCATCGCCATCGCGTTTGCGCTTCTCCACTTCTGCTGTTTCCTTCTGTTAACATCACGCATCCCCGCATGTACCCTTTGTTTGTTAGTATTATCCTTAGGGTTGGGTGAGGCTGACTCCCCTGGGACTTAGTCTGTGAACGGCCCCTTGTACGAGCATGGGACGATAGATGAGATAAACTGAGCATCTGGCACAATTAGAATTGGCAGGGGAAACAGAAGTACACGAAGACAACCCACTCCAGTGCCACATCATCCATCACAAATCCCACATGAACTGGCTTGGCACTGAACCCCTTCTATCGCGGTAAGAAGCCTGAAACAAACGCCTGAACTGTGGTTCAGCCTGCTTCCTTCTTCAGTTCGCCTTGCTTTAACCGCGAACTTGTTCTGCACAAATGTTTCGCACTACGGCTCGAAATTGCAGCAGAGTACTCTTTTGGTTAGCCCCCCCCCCTCAGCAAACCGTCACTTCCCTGGGCATAGCCGTTACGATTCACGGTGTGACAGAGAGCAGAACTAGCGGAAGTGACGTCCTTTCATCAAATTACGTACAGTACGAGATGATGGGAGTGCAACATGAACCTTGTTTGCATTTTAAGTAGATTGAGCGAATTGAAATGTAGCAGTAATAGCAACCCTTATTACAATTCGCATATCCACCCATTAACTAAATCATCCCTGTCTACTAACTGTAAAGGTAAAAAGTAAAGCTATCCCTGTAACAGGTCTTGGAGGCCCATAGGGTTGTGAGACGCCGAGGCTCCCACATTTTCTCTAGACAGTCGCCTCACAGATGGCGGTAAGTTTGTCAGCCGTACGTGATGGCCGCCCTTTACCCCCCAGGAAGATTCCTGGTACTCATTTCTGTTAGAGGCCGAGTCGACTCCAGGGCCATAGTGCGGCTGGAAAGATGAGGTAAATTGAAAAAAAAAATCCACCTCCTGAGGAGTCGAACCCGCGACCTTCCGGCTTGTAGCACAGTGCCTCAACCAGACACCCTATTGCGTGAATTTGAAAATAATATCCAATAATATTTCATTTCTTAATTGGACGAGCACAAAAGAATAGAATGCCGGTCGGATATATTAATTTATTTATTTTACATCATGATCCATTCAGCTGCAAGTTGAATAAGTGGATAAATAAAATCGTATTATTTGCTAACATTGAGTAATGCGTGAATATACGAGGGGGGGGGTCCCCACTTTGCTTTTTTGTTCAGAGAAACATCGTGGTCGTTTATTAATGTCCTTTGAACCTGTTGATGAACTGGGAATACTGTGTTAGTTCTACTGTACCGGTAATAAAATTACCATTAATATCCATGTTGCCCTCCGAGTTACCAAAAAAAAAAAATGCTGGAATAGAGACCAATGAATGATGTGTACAGACAACGTACGAATTAGTAACCGATTACAGGACAGATGTGTTCAGTATAATTAAAATGAAGTAATTATAATACACTCCGTATAGTGTGTACTTACACACAAGCGGCTTATTGTGTAGTGGTATGAGGTAATTAAAATGCAAAACTACATGTTTGGAGTGTTAGTGACACTTCATCGCAATGTTCTTACTGAATTAAAAGGTTTGGCGGGGAGTGTCACATCGACGTTCTACGTCACAATAAGACGTGATTATCAACAGCGCGAGGGATAAACCACTCGGAATAGAGACCGTGCCGTGACGAATCGTGCCAAGTTCCCCCCTCGCTGCCAAGAGCCTGGCTGAAGACTAGAGATGGCGAGTGATCAATCGAGGAGTAAGTTAATGGCGGTTGCAACCGGCGAGTAGTTTCCAAACACAGAAGCGGTGGAAAACGAAGGTCTAATGTTGGCGTTTTGAATATGCTGCAACATGTCTGAAGTTCCCCAATAACTCCCCAGCCTTTATATACATTTGTGGTTGATATCGTGTGACGATCCCTGTATTTCCTCTCTCTCCTTTTGGAATGTCAATTTGAAATGAGGATTGAGTTGGATGTTGGGAGTCCTTTGTTGACTGGATCCACGCGATTCTAGCTGTCTGCCTCAGCAAAATGTTGGTTTACTCATACAACTCACCAGTTACCTGAGCATTTTTCCCACCGACAGCAAAATAATAGTACTTATTGTCTGCACTATATGCGTAACAGATATTATCTTTCAGAAGACACTGATACATAAATAATAAACGAGGTGTACCAAATGAAATTTAGCCAAAGGCTAATGCATTTTCTAATTATCAACAAAAAGAAAGGTACAGTAGCAAGAATAATAGTTGGTTTAGGCAGCTAAGAACACTAAGGTATAGATACAGTTAGTATAATCATGTGCTGATCAAAAGTTGACACTAATTTCGCTGACAAACGGCGGTCGCTCGGTCGGTATAGTTCGCTTGCGGACTACACGCCACGGAGTCTAATCATATGTTGATAGTAGTATCATTGTTTGCCGCTCACAGCGGCCGCGAGGTTAAGGCATGAACAGTCTTCGCCCGCTCGAACACTGGGATTGTGGGTTCGAATCCTACGCGAGGCATGGATGTCTGTGTGCGTTTATTCTGTTTGTGTTGTTCTGTGTATAGGTAGAGGCCTTGCGACAGGCTGATCCCCCGTCCAAGGAGTCCTACCGACTATGTATAGGATTAAGAAACTGAAAAACGGCCAAGGCCCAACAAAGGGCTGTAGAGCCGTACAGAGATAGCGTCATTATTCTCTGAGTTCCGAGGAGCGCAGATGGGTTCCCTGAACGGCAAACAGAATTCATTTGTCGCTTTGTGTCCAGGTTCAGCGCCGCAATGTCTCGAGAAGACAATACAAAATAACGTGAAACGAGCTGATGTATAGACACAACGTTACCCAGCAACGTGCCCACATGCCAATCAAATTACATAGCATTGCGCGCGCGCGCGCGCACTCGTGTAGCTATACAAACAAAGATAAAGCTATATCTGTGTTTAACATCACGCCTTGAATACATTAATGAAAGTGGAGTTACAGCTCCACTCATTCTTGACCTTGACACAGAATCGAAGCGGTCAGTTTGATTCAAGAAAACTCCCTGACCTTGCTGGGAATCGACACCGGCTCTCCTTACTTAGCGAGTCACTTTAGTGACTGTAGTATCTGGGCATATGTATGTATATAATGTATGTACGTATATAGGCCGCGCCATAGCTCAAGCGGTTAGTCGCTGGCTTCCCACAACGGCAGCCCAGGTTCGATCCCGGGTCTGGTCAAGTGGGATTTGTGGTGGACAAAGTGGCGCTGGGGCAGGTTTTCTTCGAGTACTTCGGTTTCCCCTGCCAATCTTCATTCCACCAATTGCTCCACAATCACCCTCACCTATCATCTGGGGCTGGTACAATAGGCCAGAAGTGGCCGGAGCACAAGGGACTTGATCCCACCCCACTAGCAATAAAAAAGAATGTAGGTATGTAAGCCTGCCTCACTGTATGTGTATAAACCTTGTTCATATTGTTCTCCGTATTTCGTTATATTTTCAATTTGTGTGCACACAGGCGTATGTGGCTATCGTAAAAGTAAAAGTAAAAAAAAGTAAAGCCTGTAACAGGCCACGGAGGCCCATTGGGTTGTGAGATGTTGAGTCTCCCACATTATCTAGACAGTCGGCTCAAAGATGGCGGTAAGGTTGTCAGCTTTGTGCGCCGGCCACCCTTTACCGCCAAGAACATTCCAAGAATATTCCTGGTACTGATTTCTGTCAGAGGCTGAGTCGACCACAGGGCCATAGTGAGGCTGGAAGGATTGGGTAAATTGAAAAAAAATCCAATGACCTCATCGGGATTCGATTCTGCGACCTTCCGGCCTGTAGCATAGTGCCTCAACCAACTACGCTACCGCATGCAGGGTCAACTTGTGTCCGATTTAAAGTTGCATGTGTGCGCACACCCGTAACAGCTCATGTACACCGGCGTTATCACCAACAGTTGGGTCGGCGGGCACTTGAGGTAGAGCCCAACTGCTCACCGACTGTTGGAACAGTTATCGTGATGTGTGCGCACTCCCATAACAGCTCACGTACACCGGCGTTATTACCAACAGTTGGGTCGGCGGGCACTTGAGGTAGAGCCCAACTGCTCACCGACTGTTGGAACAGTTATCGTGATGTGTGCGCACTCCCATAACAGCTCACGTACACCGGCGTTATTACCAACAGTTGGGTCGGCGGGCACTTGAGGTAGAGCCCAACTGCTCACCGACTGTTGGAACAGTTATCGTGATGTGTGCGCACTCCCATATATCCATGACTAAACTAAGTAAAATTACAGTAAAAAATCCATTTTCTGTTTCCTTTATTCCACAAAATGTGGAGATAGAACTATTCAGAGCTAAATAGCGAGGTGTCAACTGTTCATCACAGAATCAGCAAAACAGGGGCTGATACTACCAAATTTTGTGAAATACGGGGTTGCTAAATGTAAGCCTGTAGAAGTTCATTTGAATTTAAAACGTTGCTTCACATTGGTTCAGATATAATAAGAAACGCGCTTCGTAATTTGTAATCATCCTGCTGCGTGATACTATTACGTATTGCGCTCTACAGCCCTTTGTTGGGTCGTGGCCGATTTTTCACTTTCTGGATCCTATACACAGTCGTTAGTAATCCTTGGACGGGGGATCAGCCCTTTGCAAGGCCGCTACCTGTACACAGAACAACACAAACACAGAATAAATGCACACAGAGGCATCCATGCCTTGAGTGGGATTCGAATGCACAATCCCAGCGTTCATGCCTTAGACCGTGTGATCGGCCACTGCATGATTTAATAAAATGTAAATTGTAGGTCCATTAAAATCGCGCAAGTCAATCTTGGCATCTGTTATAATGCGAGGGGAACCCCATCCGCTTTGAACGATCAGTTATTCAAGTTCTACAAGACATTGATGTTCGAACCGGTTTCTGTGTGTAGACACATAGCGGCGACGGGGAGTGGGGAGTGCACACGTGACTTGGAGTTAATGAAGGTCCAGTCGTATATCGGAGGTGGAAATACTAAACTTGCCAGCTACATTCAACTTCTCGTCTTCTCTTTTTATTCAGAATGACTTTGTTGAAACGTGGGAAAAAGCGCTTAATAATTCCTGTACAGCCTGAACCGGAGTTGAGGATGCAAGCAGATGATCCCTCGGGTTAGCCAGCTCTGCTCCCCTGGGCTGTGGCTTAAACAGAGTGAGTTCCCTCTTACATCCTGCTTCAGAACGTTGTTAGATTCTGTCTTATGAAGACCTAAAAGCAATTGATTTAGGCCTGCATTTGGCTATCACGTGATATCAGAACGAAATAACTAAGGTGACAACAACACTCGCAGCTAAGAAGGGAACACACATCACAAGACACGGTTTACGCAGAATATAAGAAAAACGACCTCCATTGTGGAAGAACCACACACAAGTTTTAATTATGACACATAAGATGAATAATCTTAAGAAGTTTTAGTGTGTGTATATTCATTATAGTTGACAAATACGCACTTTTTAAATACTTTTTAAATAATTTTAAAAAGGCAAGCAATGAAATAGATTAGCGTAATTAGGGCACCTGATGATGGCACTATGTTGCCGAAACATGTCGTGAAGTAACAGGTGAAACTGAGTGCACTACAAGACGGCAACTGTATACATGTCATGGATGAAAATCAGTGCAACAGGACGGTAAAATACAACATCACACGATTTGTCATGATGCATTCACACTAATTGTTATGATGCATTCGCACGATTTGTTATGATGCATTCACACGATTTGTTATGATGCATTCACACTAATTTTTATGATGCATTCACACTATTTGTTATGATGCATTCACACTAATTTTTATGATGCATTCACACTATTTGTTATGATGCATTCACACTATTTGTTATGATGCATTCACACTATATCGGTGCATGCGGATCTGAAATATGAATAAATAAAAGGGAAAACAGGTAAATTATCTCTGTGCTTAACTAATTAAGCACTGTGCCATGAAGTAGTATTTGGGAGTGCATTTATAGATCCACATTTTCTTGACCTCGGCAACTAGTTAGAGGTGAGTGGTCAGCTTCACGACCCGGCCGCTATACCCCCGGGGATAGAGGCCCTGTTAACCATTGTATAGGAGGTGGAGTGTACTCCAGAGTCGGTCTGGGTGACTTGAAGGAGTGAAAATTGTTGTCCCTACCAAGACTCGAACTCCGATCCCTCGGTCGTCCAGCCCGTAGCCAGTCGCTATACCGACTGAGCTATCCCGGCTCTTAATGTGTACTTCAGAGCACATTAAGAGACCCAAACAAACCGTATTTATATAGAGTTTAAGCTCTATCAAGTAAGCTTTTTGCTTTCATTCTTATCTTAATTCCTATTTTTGCTGAAAAAATGAAGCAATTTTTCGTGTAGATTGGCCTACTATAATCGTTATATATATTTATACATGGGGGGCACGCCTTAGCGTAGTTGGTTCAGGCACTATGTTACAAGCCGGAAGTTTGCGGTTTCGAGTCCCGATGAGGTCATTTGATTTTTCAACTGATCTAATTTCTTCCAGCCGCACTATGGCCCTGGGATAGATCAGCCTCTAACAGAAATGAATACCAGGAATATTTTTGGAGGTAAAGGGCGGCCGGCGCGTAAGGCTGACAACCTTACCGCCATCTTTAGCCGACTGTCTAGAGAAAATGGGAGGCTCGACGTCTCACAACCCTATGTTAGCATGTTTACGCAAAGCATCCCTTTTGTTTACTTGTCTTTATGGCCGCAAGATTTACGGCACACGAGTGTTCTCCGTAGAAAACTATATGCAATTACCAACA
Source organism: Cryptotermes secundus (assembly GCF_002891405.2). NCBI lineage: Eukaryota > Metazoa > Arthropoda > Insecta > Blattodea > Kalotermitidae > Cryptotermes > Cryptotermes secundus. The sequence goes on from NW_019744424.1 coordinate 17,855, forward strand.
GAGTTTCGTTTTTAGTTTACCAGGTGTATTTACAAACATGAAGGATGAAGTACGAGTTAGTGAAGTCTGCCATATTGATCTTCAACAGAATCTGCCGAAGGGTAGGCAGGATATGTGGAGATAGCCAATCATGGCGTTATGCCAACTGGGCTAGATCAATATGGCGGAAAATCAGAATTACTCCGCAACTTCCGGTGGAAGTACTGAATCTGACATGGCTGCAGGTTTGTTGTTTAACGCCGCAGATAAGAGCATTCATTCTCCGGTGGTGCGACGTTATTTGAGTATAATCCTATTCATCTCCTCTTCGTTGTGTTTGTTTTGCGCCTGAAGAAGGTTGCATTGTGCGACTGTCTGATCCCCAGCCTCGCATGTCAGCACACCAAGCCGTTACGCGAACGCCGTCCTCGGGAAGCCGAGTGAAGTCATGTGAATCAGTCCACAAGATCACATTTCTCTGAGATCTATTTTAATATTGTCTTTCAAGGCATCTCAGGTGGTTGAAGTATAAATAAACCGGCCTGAAGGAAGACTCACTTCCATTGGTTCGATCGGATTGGCAAACCTGAAGGGCCTATAGGCCTACAGGCTTTTCGGGAAGCAGAGCTTGTAGAAACAGGGCACCAGACAACTCATTCATACAGTCAGCTTTCGTTAGGATGTGAATACAGAGGAACATAGCAATAGAAACAAAGGTTACGAGCCAAAGCGGTATCTTACTTACTCACTTACTTACTTATGGAGCTGAGCCTTTCTTGAGGACAAGCCAAATCTGCAGCTAGTCAAGAATTTCCCAGCATTTTATGGAACCCGAAGTTTCATTACCGTGTTCACAAGAGCCCTCCACTGGTCCCTATCCTCAACCAGATAAATCCAATCCATACCATCCCATCCTATCTCTCTAAGATCCATTTTATTATTGTCCACCCACCTACGCCTTGGTCTTCCCTGTGGTCTCTTTCCTTCTGGCTTTCCCATCAATATCCTATACGCATTCCTCGTCTCCCCCATTCGTGCTACAAGACCTACCCACCTCATCCTCCTTGACTTGATCATTCTAATTATACTTGGAGAAGAGTACAAGTTATGATGCTCCTCATTATGCAGTTTTCTCCAACCTCCCGTCACTTCATCTCTCTTCGGTCCAAATATTCTCCTCAACACCCTGTTCTCAAACACCCTCAGTCTATGTTCCTCCCTTAATGTCAGAGACCAAGTTTCACACCCATACAGAACCACAGGCAAAATTATAGTTTTGTATATTCTAATTTTTACATCTTTAGACAGCAGACGAGAAGACAAAAGGTTCTAGACTGAATGGTAGCAAGCATACCCGAGTTCAGTCTCCTCTTAATTTCCTCTCGAACGTCGCAAAGAACGCATCTTCGAAACATACGTTCTCCAAACAGAAACACCTCAACTCGACTGCGGCATAACAGCTCAGCGGCGAAGTTTTCTTTGTAACGCATGCGTTTACGAGTATTTTTGTATTTATTTAGGAAGATGTTTTAGTGAACGTGAAAAGGACATGAAGACCGGAACAATGGCTCTGTTGTCGTCATGTGGCGTGATGTTTCCCCTCCCCTGCTCGCCCCTGGTCCGTAAACCGTGACAACAATGTGGTGGCTGGTTTACACCCCGTCACTCCTCTGAACGTGAGCCACCTATATACTCTCTCCCTCTCTCTCTCTTTCTGCGTCACAATGTGTGGACATTCTTGTCTGTGGAGGAGTTTTGTGGGGAGGGGGATTCCCTGAAGCTGCGATGTGATGAAGTCACCCCATCGCCTGATCAGAGGATGGGGCATGATCAACATAGCTCTGGTCGCAGTGGACTTCCCAATATATACTTCCACGCTCAACTTGACCGATAAATATAGCTTCCAGCATTGTATAACTCTATGATGGTTGACATATACACTGAAAAAAAAGACGATTACTGCTTTATTATTCAAGAAAGGTTAGTTAATTACCATACAAAACCGTCCTAGATTTTATGTAAGCAAAAGCTTTCATTGATTTTGAAATTGCATTTCATAAAAAGTTTATTTTTCTGATCGAAACAGAATTTAGGCCCATAGGTTTCAAACGATATGAAAAACTTCAGTACTGGGTGTGTGGGTGGTCCGATCTCGTTCCAGGTCTGAGTTGAAAGATTTGATTCCAGTGGTCCAAGTAATCTCTAATTTAGATTAAGCTGAAATTAAGCTCTTTATTATTGGTAACCTTATGCAAGTAAAAGCGTTCAATGAAACATTTTGCATGGCGCCAAGTTATTTCTTACTTCAAATCCGGGCAACATCTAATTTTAAGAAATATAAACAATTTTGAATTCCAGACATTTCAGTCCAGAACCTTTTGTCTTCTCGTCTGTTGTCCAAAAATATAAAAATTAGAATATACAAAACTATAATTTTGCCTGTGGTTCTGTATGGGTGTGAAACTTGGTCTCTGACATTAAGGGAGGAACATAGACTGAGGGTGTTTGAGAACAGGGTGTTGAGGAGAATATTTGGACCGAAGAGAGATGAAGTGACGGGAGGTTGGAGAAAACTGCATAATGAGGAGCATCATAACTTGTACTCTTCTCCAAGTATAATTAGAATGATCAAGTCAAGGAGGATGAGGTGGGCAGAGCATGTAGCACGAATGGGGGAAATGAGGAATGCATATAGGATATTGGTGGGAAAGCCAGAAGGAAAGAGACCACTGGGAAGACCAAGGCGTATGTGGGTGGACAATAATAAAATGGATCTTAGAGAGATAGGATGGGATGGTATGGATTGGATTCATCTGGTTCAGGTTAGAGACAAGTGGAGGGTTTTTGAGAACACGATAATGAACCTTCTTGTTCCATAAAATGCTGGGAATTTCTTGAGTAGGTGCAGAATTGGCGGCTCCTCAAGAAGGGCTCAGCTCCATGAGTAAGTAAATAAGTAAGACATGTATTTTTAACCTTTCCTCAATTAAGGTAGCTCAGGTTTATAGTCTCGACGTGTCCGTCTGTCTTTTCCGCTGTAATAGCATTTTCACCAGTTCACTGATCTTAATTATCATGCACTTTGCAATTGCCAGGCATTAGTAATACCCAGCTGGCGCAAACTGTCGAGCTGGAAGCAACGTCATCGTCACATAATGCAGTGCTCTGAAGTTCTGAGTGGTGCCTAACAGGTCTGGGAAAAATATAGGAATTTTACTGAAGTCATGCTTTTGTGGAGTACTCAATAACAACGTGAGGGCCTCACATAATCTATATGTAGTTTCCCGCTTGACGGAAGTAACTAGCGAAACAGAGGAACTGGTCCTGGTCGCGTGATATGTTGCATAGATTATAAACACTTTTTCAAATTATACATGAAATATATTTTATGCATATTTTTTTCCTTGGCACTACAGCCCCAGTGGGCCTGGCCTACCTCCATGAACTTCTCCGTTCACTTCTGTTTTTTCTAGACCTTACACATACGGTAGGACTCCTTGGGCGATTGATTAGCTGGTCGCAAGGCCTCTACCTGTAGACAAACACAGAAAAACGCACACAAACATCCATGCCCTGAGTGGGATTCGAACCCACGATCTCTGCTTCCGAGCGAGCGAAGACAATGCATGCCTTAGACCGCTCGGCTACCGTGACCGGCATATTTTATGCATAAATAATTATAAATAAGATTACATTTCTAACCTTTGGAGTTATTGTTGTAAAATTTACCGTAGCATGGACGTGAGTTAATGGGAATTATTGCTGGAAACTAGTCACTTTCTTTTCAATGGCTCCTCCATCCCATTCAGGGCACAGGTCTCTTACTTAGTTTCTTAATAATTTTCACAGACGGTAGGAGTCCTTGGGCGAGTGATCAGCCCGTTGCAAGGCCTCTGCCTAATCTCATGACAATAAAAACTCAGAATGAACGCATACACACACGAAACATCCATGCCCTGATGGGATTCGAACCCGGGATCCCAGCGTCCGAGCGAGCGAGACAGCGCAGCTTCTGTGACCGGCAGAAACTTGTCAGTAAACTGTTTACTTAAGAGGCCGAGTCCCAAAGAAGGGCAGTAGAGCCGTTGATACATGAATGAATGAATGAATGAAAACTGTTTAATTATTAATATATACGCGTAATTCCTTTCAGCCCCGCCTTACAGAATGAACTATCTGAAGGAATGTTTGACTCACAAGTCCCAGAACTTCTTGCATAATGTTTTAATTTAATTTTATATCTGTTTATCTATTTATTCACATATTTCCTTCTTTCGGAGGCCCCGAAAAGCACGTAGGGGGTACCACTATTTTCTCCCACACATCCCTGTTCTCTGTAGTGCCGTGTTACCCACACACTGTGATCCCTGTCACTGATGCCTGTAATTAAGCAAGTGCAGTCCCCAAAGTGGTCTACAGTTTTTAATAATACCCCATGTCGTTGTTTTATTGCCTCGTTTTAATTAGCCTTCATGCTAATTAAAGCACCAAACGATTAAGTACTGAAACACGAAACAGATGTTCGAATGCACAAAAGGATCTCAATTATTCTGGCTATGAATGTCCAGTCAGCATAGTCCTGCGTGCAACTATTGTGTTACAAGTCAGAAAATGTTACGCATGGCTTTCTCCTCCTTGTATGTAATTATTTAAGAAGACTTACATAATAACTGTATTGAACACAAAATAGGATCAGGGTCGTGTTCAGTGGCGTGCTGTCTATTTAACAGTAGGCAGTAGGTTAGTTGGCCGAAGTGACAGGAGGTTGGAGAAAACTGCATAAAGAGGAGCTTCATAACTTGTACTCTTCTTCAAGTATAATTAGAATGATCAAGTCAAGGAGGATGAGGTTGGCAGGGCATGTAGCACGAATGGTGGAGACGAGGAATGCATATAGGATATTGGTGGGAAAACCAGAAGGGAGGAGACCACTGGGAAGACAAAGCCGTAGGTGGGTGGACAATATTAAAATGGATCTTTGAGAGATAGGATGCGATGGTATGGATTGGATAGATCTGGCTCAGGATAGGGACCAGTGGAGGGCTCTTGTGAACAGGGTAATGAACCTTCGGGTTCCATAAAATGCTGAGAAGTTTTTGGGTATTTTTCTTCATTCCTAGTGAGGTGGGACTAAGTCCCTTGTACTGCGGCCACTTCTGGCCTATTGCACTAGCCCCAGATGATAGGTGAGGGTGATTGTGGAGCAATTGGTGGAATGAAGATTGGCAGGGGAAACCGAAGTACTCAGAGAAAACTTGCCTCAACGCCACTTTGTGCACCACAAATCCCACTTGACCAGAACCGGGGTCGAACCCGGGTCGCCGCAGTGGGAAGCCAGCGACTAAAAGCTTGAGCTATGGCGCGGCCTCAAGTTCTTGGGTAGCTGCACAATTGGAGGCTTTTCAAGGAGGGCTGAGCTCTATGAGTGAGTGAGTGAGTGAGTGAGTGAGTGAGTGACTAATTAACTATCTACCTGACTGGCTGTTTTACTGACTGACTCACTAATGTACATTCTCTTAATGGAGCAGAAGCTGATAGTCGCTTACCTAGAAAATTATTTTGCTGCTCTTATGAAATCCGAAGGTTTATTATCTTGTTCACAATGTCCCTCCTCTGGTCTCTCTCCTGAGTTAGAGGGATCCACTTCATGTATCATACGCTGGTTCTTCAAGATGCTCTTTAACATCAGGACCTACTGTCCAGTCGACTCCCGCGTCTCTCAAGTGGTCTCTGTTAGATTTTCCAAATAAAATCTTGTATGCTTTCCATATGTCCCAATACGTATTGCATGTCCTGCCCATCTCAGCTTCCTCGATTTTATAACTCTACGAGTAATAATAGCAACTCCTCTTTGTGCCTTTTTCTCCATTATCTTGTACTTAGGTATATTCTTCCCAGTAGGCCTACCTTGTAGCCCCTCAGTGTCGGACAGTTGGTCACACTGCCGATAACAGACATTGTGTAGCGAAGAGAAAAGCATCGATTGTAGACGTCACAAATTTTTGAAAGACTATAAAAAAATCATTTATAGAATGTAGGAAATGCAGGTAGGCCTACAGGCCTAACTTTGGACCTATAGAAACTGCAGTAAGTGAAAATCGTGTTGGTTGCTCTCTTAACAAAGGAACTGACCATTACAAGTTCTTCGTGATCATCAACTGCAACACATAAAAGACATAAAAGACATGTCATAATATCAGACATGCTTTTGCTAAACATACAGGGCGCGTAGAGTACTTTGGTTACATGAGGTTACGAACCATTGCTGATAAACAGGTCTACAGCGAGTTTATGTGCGGTCAAGGCTCAGCAGCGCTTCGTCAGAACTACGTCAGAGCAATAATGAAGTAGATCCTTTGTTTAAAACTTGTAATCAGTGATGGGGCATGCGGTTGCGTAGTTGGTTGAGGCACTATGCTAAAGCCGGAAGGTCGTGGGTGTGAGTCCCTTTGGGGTGGATTCTTTCAATTAACCTAATCCTTCCAGCCGCAGTATGGCGCTGGGGTCGGCTCAGGCTCTAACAGAAATGAGTACCAGGAATCTTACAGGGGGTAAAGAGCGGCCGGCGCGTAAGGCTCACAACCTTGCCGCCATCTGTGAGCCGATTGTCTAGAGAAAATGTGGGAGCGGGAGCCTATGGGCCTCCACGGCCTGTTACAGGGATAGCTTTACTTTCAGTCAGTGAACAGTGGCACGTAATCATCTCTGACGAAATAACGTTGCATCTGGGAGTTAACGGCAAGAGAAGACACAAGCCATCTCAGAGCTGAGAGCTTAGTGTTATACATGCTCTGCGCCATAAATTACGAAAAATCAGGCCAAGACTAAAAAGAATTTATTTCGAACATTTATTTAATTTCTGAACATTTAGAAACAACCAAAAAGTAGCATCCAAAATTAATATCAGCGCATTATTAAATTAAATTCACGAATTTAGATATTTCTAGTTTAGTAACTGCGTTTGTATTCATAATGTGTATGTATTAACAGTCTTCAAGTGCATACAATCCCATCTACCACTTCTACACTACATGTTTCGGCAGTATGCTGCCATCTTCAGGTCTATCGATCCGTCAACTATTTCACTGCTTGCCTTTATATGTCCATTTACAAATAATATTAAATTTGTATACGTCCTTAAATAATAATAAAGTTTATGTATTTAAAACTTGTTAAAACCTATTATCTCATACGCCATATTTTAAATTCGTGTGTATTATTGATCATCCACATGGGGGTCGTTCTTCTTATGTTTCTAATGTGTGTGTATATTGTGTCTTGTGATGTGTTCTACTCTTGTGGCTGCGTGCGTTGTATCGTTGGATATCACAGCCTTATGTCCTTGTGAACACAATAGCCACAAGTTGAAAGAAATGTTTTGTCAATTCGTGTGTTCATTCATCAATGGCACTACAGCCCTTTGTTGGGCCCTGGCCTCTTCTTTGGTTGCGTACTTTTTTATGCACAGACGGTAGGGCTCCTTGGACGAGTGATCAGCCTATCGCAAGGCAAACAAGACAACACAAACAGAATAAACGCAGACATACATGCCTTAAGTGGAGTTCGAACCCACGATCCCAGCTTTCGAGCGAGCGAAGACGGTTCATGCCTTAGACTGCGCGGCCACTGGAATCGGCGAATTTGTGTATATTGACTGTAATAGTAACACAAAGATTAGCGGCGTCCGTAGTCTAGAGGTAACGTTCCCACCTCATGACTCGTGGTACGCGGGTTCAAATACCCGGCGGAGGTCGTCGAATTTTTAAGAGCGGAAAAATTCAGGGAACAAGTCCTCCGGGAGGGACTTTAAGCCGTAGGTCCCGTGTCGTAGCTTTACGGCACGTAAAAGAACCTCATATCTCCAAAGGAGATCACTGAGCCAAATTCAAGGACGTTTCCCGCATTATAGATTATAGATTAAGCATTATAGATACCGCCAAGCCAGTTGAGAACTCGCTGGCTCGGTCGGGACTGATGGTACGCACCATTATCGGTAGGGTATAGAGACTGGTAGAATATCATAGAGGGAAGCACAATGGACCAATACTGGTCTAAGTGCATGGGGAAACCCACCCTCTCCAATAACTAACTAACACAAAGCTTCAACTATTATTTTTTATTGCTAGTGGGGTGGGACTAAGTCCCTTGTACTGCGGTCACATCTGGCGTATTGTACCAGCCCCAGATGATAGGTGAGGGTGATTGTGGAGCAATTGGTGGAATGAAGATTGGCAAGGGAAACCGAAGTACTTGGAGAAAACCTGCCCCAGCGCCATTTTGTCCACCACAAATCCCACTTGACCAGACCCGGGCCACCGCCGTGGGAAGCCAGCAACTAGTCGCTTGAGCTATGACGCTGCCAAACTTCAACTAACCACAGACAAAATAAATAACTTTGCCATGTGTATACAACCTGTTGGAACAATGCAGTAACGAATATGCCGATAAAACATCCATATCTTCACGCAGATGTGCCTTGTTTGTCATGGTGGTGCGATAATTGTCAATTATTTATCATTCATCACCAGCTCTCCGGGCCGTGAGTCCAGCCAAGCAAATTTCCTGTTGCGGGGAAACCAGCTGTAGCTAATTACTAGATATGCCGAGGAAACGCGACCGCAACCCGCTGAACTCGGCAGTACCCTAGTCCGACATGCAGATATGAACGCGTCAATGTGCCCATTACTCACCCTGTTTGTATCCTCCCCTCTTATTACGTTTAGAACCGACCGCTCCACTGAACAGTCCTCCTTAAGTACGTGATGATTACTCGTCTGTTCATGAAGCCTGTTATGTAACTCGAACGTCAATTACCGCGTTTACAGCAGCCCGCCATCAGGACCCTACTCTCAGCTAGTTGAACTGAAATCCTCGTCCTTTGAGGTAAACTTGTCCCTGTGCTTAACTAATTAAGCAATACGCCATAAAGGCGTATGGGGAGTGGATATATAGATCCACATTTTCTTGACCTCGGCACTAGCTGGAGGTGAGTGGTCAGCTTCACGTCCCGGCCGCTTTACGTCCTGGGAATGAGCCCCCGGTGCACATTGGATAGAAGGTTGGGTGGACCCCAGAGCCGGTCTGGACGACGTGGAGAAGAGAAAATTCTTGAACCTATCGGGACTCGAACCCAGACCTCTCGATCGTCCAGCCCGTAGCCAGTCGCTATACCGACTGTGCTATCGCGGCTCCTCACGTCCAGCCCGTAGCCAGTCGCTATACCGACTGTGCTATCCCGGCTCCTCACGTCCAGCCCGTAGCCAGTCGCTATACCGACTGCGCTATCCCGGCTCCTCACGTCCAACCCGTAGCCAGGCGCTGTACTGACTGCGCTATCCCGGCTCCTCACGTCCAGCACGTAGCCAGTCGCTATACCGACTGTGCTATCGCGGCTCTACCGCGCTCATGAAGAGTATCTTTAGTACCACCGCCCCGTTCCTGCGTAAGTCTCACAAGGTCTCTTTCTTTTAGGCTCTCAGGCTGCAATCTCTTTTCCAGAATTCGTTCTGCATGTCCCACCAAACTCATCCTTCTCCGTGTGATTATGCTAATAGCATCTGGTGAAAAGTATAAACTGTGAAGCTCTTCATTATGTATTTTGTTGTCATCCTTTTGTTACATCCTCTCTCTTAGCTCCAAATATTCTTCTCGGCAAATTATTCTTATTCTCAGTATATCTCTTTTTTAGAATCAGAGACAAAGAAATGTTTCACCCCGTTCACTTTTTACGCTGTTCACATTCCGTTTCGTTTGGTCTAGCGCCTTGAAACTTCAGCATGAACTTGCCGCTATATTCACGTGTTTCTAAATCAGTCTTCCGAAATTTACTGAAGTCAGTGGCAAAAAATAGGCAAAGTCCTTGTGCTTAACTAATTAAGCACTACACAATGAAGACGTAAGGGGGAGTGGATGTATAGATCCACATTTACTCGACTTCGGCACTAGCTGGAAGCGAGTGGTCAACTTCATGCCCCGGCCGCTGTGCTTCCGGGACCCATTGGATAGGAGGCTGGGTGGGTCCCATAGCCGGTCTGGAAAACGTGGAAAGGAGAACATTCTTGACCCTACCGGGATTCGAACTCCGATCCCTCGGTCGTCCAGCCCGTAGACAGTCGCTACACTGCCTGCGCTATCCCGGCTCCTCACGTCCAGCCCGTAGCCAGTCGCTACACTGCCTGCGCTATCCCGGCTCCTCACGTCCAACCCGTAGCCAGGCGCTGTACTGACTGCGCTGTCCCGGCTCCTCACGTCCAGCCCGTAGCCAGTCGCTATACCGACTGCGCTATGCCGGCTCCTCACGTCCAGCCCGTAGCCAGTCGCTATACTGACTGCGCTATCCCGGCTCCTCACGTCCAACCCGTAGCCAGGCGCTGTACTGACTGCGCTGTCCCGGCTCCTCACGTCTAGCCGTTAGCCAGTCGCTACACTGCCTGCGCTATCCCGGCTCCTCACGTCCAGCCGTTAGCCAGTCGCTATACTGACTGCGCTATCCCGGCTCCTCACGTCTAGCCGTTAGCCAGTCGCTACACTGCCTGCGCTATCCCGGCTCCTCACGTCCAGCCGTTAGCCAGTCGCTATACTGACTGCGCTATCCCGGCTCCTCACGTCTAGCCGTTAGCCAGTCGCTACACTGCCTGCGCTATCCCGGCTCCTCACGTCCAGCCGTTAGCCAGTCGCTATACTGACTGCGCTATCCCGGCTCCTCACGTCTAGCCGTTAGCCAGTCGCTACACTGCCTGCGCTATCCCGGCTCCTCACGTCCAGCCCGTAGCCAGTCGCTATACAGACTGCGCTATCCCGGCTCATCACGTCTAGCCGTTAGCCAGTCGCTATGCCGACTGCGCTATCCCGGTTCCTCACGTCCAGCCCGTAGCCAGGCGCTGTACTGACTGCGCTATCCCGGCTCCTCACGTCCAGCCCGTAGCCAGGCGCTGTACTGACTGCGCTATCCCGGCTAGTCAATGCTGTGACAGGTCAATTGACTGCCGAACTCATGTGCTCTCTGTAAAGATGATTGGTAAGGTTTCTCTTGTATCCATTCAACACGGCAGGATGTACATTTATCGGTTTCGCGTATTTACTGACGCTTCCAGTAGCTCAGATTAATACTAAATAGTGTCAGAAGATAAGATGTTTGGGTGAACAGTGAATTTCAACGGATATTGAAGGAAGTGCCTGCGACTTAATTCGATATACTACCTGGCATTTGCCTGGAGGGACTGAAGAAAACCGCGAAACCTCTCATCCAGGATAGCAAGTCCCCATGCCGAGATCAGAACCCAGACACTACGGAATATGAAACTGGAGTGTTAGCCATACTACCGCGACGTTTAGTACCACGTCGTGAAGAAAAACCCGGTTGCAGGAGACTGGTCAGCTTCACACTCCAGCCGCTTTCATCCCGGAGAAAGAACGCCTGGTATAGTCCATCTATAGAGCAGTGGTTCCCGAAGTGGGCTGTTCCGCCACCTAGGGACGGTGAGATTACCTAAGGGGGCGCTGGAGGTGGGCCTCTCCGAGCGCATTTTTCGCTTGTTTCCGATTGAAATGACTTTAGGCCAGACGCTGGGAAACCGGTACCCCTTCATTCAGCCCATCCAACGAGTTTACTGACAGTGCAGCAGTTCCTAAGTGTGGTCTCTTATTTTATTGGTATTGTTTTCCTTAGCGGGTTGTGCAAACCGTTATTCTGAAGATAGGGCAGGGGGCAGGGGCAGGGGGGATGAATTTATAGAACCAAGGGGATGGTGCCTCGAAAAGTTTGTGAACCACTGGTCTACAACAATTTGGAAAGCAAATGATACCGTGAGTAGCCAAATTGGAAAACTGAATACTTAGCCTGGGTAAATTCAGAGCCCAGTTTAGACCTGCGCAAAAGAGGAAAATTTCTGTTCCTGCCGAGAATCGAAACCGATTCCAAGACCGCAGGTAGTTACCTTACCGACTGAGTCGTCTTGGCTCGTGGTATGTTATCTAGAGTCACTGTACCAAGTACTGAGGTTATATAAAGACGAATGATGAATATCTCTAAGCCGCGTGCTTATCGTTGTGTTTATAGTAGGAAGTTAAATTCAGGAACTTAACTCATTTTTATCAGGCTAATTAGGTTCGCATAACTCACAGCAAAAGACGCAACAGGATTCTTACTTCTGGTGTATTCTTATATAATGAAAAAATAAACATTCCCCCCAATATTCTGATACCATTCTGTTCCAAACAATTCAAAGCTCTGCTTTCCCTGTGTCGGTTATGAAGCAAGAATTTTGAACTGTGAAAGCTGTACTAGGAAGGCCTCCTTGTGATAAAAGTATTGGAGACTGATTTGAGAGTGATGCTACCATATTTTCAGTACCAAAATTTTCAGTCTCGCGTGCAGCACGTCTTTCTATAAAACTTACAAAAAGTTTTACACGTCATGTTGATTTTAACCTATTAAAAGCTATTTGCTGCATATTTCGACCTGTACGGTCATCATCAGGTATTTTAAAATTATAAATTATAAACGAGGAAACTGCTGTGCTTCCGTATCGTGGTTTTTCCTCGTTAATATGCGGTTCCTTTTCTGTGCTCACTCAGAGTACGTCCCATTGTCGGTTGGAGGGGCCGAGGTAAGCATGAACGCCTACGGCCTTTGTCTTCCATTTTTTAAACCCGAGTAATAAAATCCTCGTCGACTTAACAGAGCTAAAGAGACGCACTGCTCAGGCAAGGCGTTTGTATCCGGATTTCCTTTCCCTTGGTTTCTAATCCGTTTCACACGGCACACTGAGCCGATTTCCTTTCAGCCTACTTTCCTTATTTTCAAAATATCAACATAATATTGTAAGATCACTTTGCTGTCTGTGTGTCATCAACTTCTGAATGCCTGAACCAATCTTCATGAAACTTGGTATGTGTATCATGACACCTGAGCCCGTCTTAGTGACGTACACCAAAAATCCCTCCCATCCGTCTGTGTCTATGTTATCCCTTTATCGTTGCTAGGCAACGGCTTAGTAAGAGCGTTAATACGGCAACGAATACGTACGCAATAATAGAAGAATTTTTGGATGTGTTATTTTCTATGTCGTCCGTGTTATATCAAATGAAAGTAGGGGATCAATTCTTCCCAGAACTTCTTGTTAGTTTACATACTTTGTGGGAAGAAATTAATGTTACTTCGGTACGTAATGGGAAACTTAGAAGGCAGGTCGCAGGGATGGTATAGCCACGTTAGACAAATGAAGCAGGGAGATAATAGAACGTTTGTAGCAGTGGTCACCTCCGTGAAAGAAGAAGAAGACGACGAAGCAGAATGGGAAGAGAGGGACCTACATATGACTAGAAAAAACACATTAAGTCGTAAGAGTTGAGGTTTTCACGGCGGTGACTATGAAGAAAGCAGTCTTCTGGGATGTGGCACCATGTAGATATTGTGTTAACCTACATGCCTCCGAAACGTCGGTTAACACAATATCTACACGGCGCCACATCCCAGAAGACCGCTTTCTTCAACATATTAAGTCGACTACTGAGGCTAGAAGAGTGACAGAAGGAGACTTGGAGGAGAGATCACTATGGAAACTGCAGACGGTTAATGACACCACGACGAGATAATGCAAATTAAAAGTAAAAGATTTCCCGACTCTGACTGATGCGTGTTCTTATCGCCTGAAAGCGGCCCGCTTCTGATTTTGCTATTGATCATACTCTTCGCACATTCAAATGAAACGCTGGATTCCTTTAGGGCTACTCTTATCAAAATGTGTATTGACAAGGAGATGAGTGACACGTATTAAGCAATGAATGAATTTTTATCTTATCTGAAAAATAGAATCAATTTGACATAATCTAAAAAGTAATTCGGAAGATTCGTTCTTCAACCTCTCCAATGTGACTTTGCACAAATATTTAAGCCTTGCTTCCAAATTCTCTTTATTTTATTTTCCTTGGCACTACAGCCCCAGTGGGCCTAGGCCCACCTCCATGAACTTCTCCGTTCACTTCGGTTTTTCTAGATCTTACACATTCAGTAGGTCTCCTTTGGCGCGTGATCAGCTCGTCGCAAGGCCTCTAGCTGTACATAAACACAGAAAGACGCACACACACAAATTAAACATCCATGCCCTGAGTGGGATTCGAACCCACGATCCCGGTTTCCGACCGAGCGAAGACAGTGCATGCCTTAGACCGCTCGGCTACCGTGACCGGCCAAGTTCTCTTTAAGAGAGACAAAATTAAATCGAGACATGTCACAAAGAGAAACAAAAACTGGATCTTTGCTGGCGTACATAGGCTTGTACGTAACTTCCTAACGCTCTCTTCGCCAGTTGACGTATCCAGTGCTGGAAGTGGGCATAGAAGCCGTTTACTTAGGTCCAGAATGTTTTTTTTAACGAAGCTACAGGATCGGCAGTACTTTAATACTTTTTTCCTTTCCTTTTGCTCCCACTTTGGAGTACAGTGCTGATTTCTCAGTTTCATGATCATTTTACAGGCGGTAGGACTCCTTGGACGGGTGATCAGCTCTTCGCAAGGCCGCTGCCTAAACACAGGGCAACAGAAACACAGAATAAACGCATACACACCAAATATCCATGGCTTGCGTAGGATTTGAACCCACGATCCCGGGTTCTGAGCGAGCGAAGATTTTTTTTTTTATTATTGCTAGTGGGGTGGGACTAAGTCCCTTGTACTGCGGCCACTCCTGGCCTACTGTACCAGCCCCAGATAGGTGAGGGTGATTGTGAAGCAATTGGTGGAATGAAGATTGTCAGGGGAAACCGAAGTACTAGGAGAAAACCTGCCCCAGCGCCACTTTGTCCACCACAAATCCCACTTGACCAGACCCGGGATGGAACCCGGGCCGCCGCGGTTTGAAGCCAGCGACTAACCGGTTGAGCTACTGCGCGGCCCAAAGAGCGAAGATAGTACAAGACAGACCGCTCAACTACGGTGACCGGCTTAACACTTTATAGCTCTCGTAACCAACAACGATTCATGTAGCGAATAATTCCAGAGTTTTCACTGTAATAAATTATCTTGTAATATGTGTTGCATGTTCCTCGGTCTCTTGCACAGATCGGAGCGTTACCTTGTTCTGGAGCGCAAAGTGTGTCGTGGCGCATGTCGCACTGGAATGCAGTGATGGAGCTTAGTAGCCTGCTCATAAAGAAGTGATGTGTTTAACTAGAATAAATAGCATCATACAGCTACCCAGATTCAAGATTCGAATTACAACGGTGTTTACTTGAATACCTGAATAATCCACTAGGTCCGTCATGATTTACGTTTTGGGGTGCCGGGGTTCATAGCTGTTTGTCTCATATGCAACGATTTTAGAATGGAGCTGCTTCTGACAAATTTGATCAAGTTAAATCTACTTTTTCAGCGATCCTCGAGTGGGATTCGAACCCACGATCCCAGTGTTCGATCGGGCGAAGACGGTTCATGCCTTAGATACCGCGGCCACTGCGATCGGCTGTATAAATAGTGTACCAACGGCAATTTTCTAACAATATAAATCATTTCATGTACTCTGTACATACTTCGCAGCCGCCATTGCTCAGCCTGGCGATTACAATGTCTCCTCGATCTTAATAGCTAATGAATTCATTAGATTTCATATACTATATAATCATACTGAGAGTTCGTAGTAACTAATTAACTCGTGGCCGAGCCATAGCTCAAGCGGTTAGTCGCTGGCTTCCTACCTTGGCGGGCCGGGTTCGATCCCGGGTCTGGTCAAGTGGGATTTGTGGTGGACAAAGTGGCGCTGGGGCGAGTTTTCTCCGAGTACTTCGGTTTGCCCTGCCAATCTTCATTCCACCAATTCTCCATCATCGTAATCACCCGGAGTAGGCTACAATAGGCCAATCAGTGACCGCCGCGCCGAGTGGACCCAGTTGGACTCCACCCCCAACTAAGCGAATTAAAAAAAAAAGTAATTAACTCCACGGAGCTTGGCCCTCTTGCGAAACCGCCAGTTGCGCAGCTACTCAAGAATTTCCTAACGTTTAATGGAACTCGAAGATTTATTACCATGTTCACCACATCCCTCCATTGGTCCCTAACCTGAGCCAGATCAATCCAGTTCATATCACCCCATCCTCCTTCACTAAGATCTATTTTAATATTATCCAACGACCTACGTCTGAGTCTTCTTAGTAGGTATTTCTTTCTGGCTTTCCCACAAAAATTCTAAATGCATTCTTGTTCTCCGCATTCGTTCCACATGCCCTGCCCATCTCATGCTCCTTGACTCGATCAAGTGAAAGGTATGAAGATTCTCATTATGCAGTTTACTCCGTCACTTCATCCCTCCCTGGTCCAAATATTCTCCTCAACACCCTGCTATTAGAGTTGGTAGCAACAGTTTAATTTGGGTGCCTACTGCACTGCGCGAGGCAGATAGGCTATCAGTCATAGCACAACCCACCGCTGTTCTTTTAGCAGGCGTTGGGAACCAGTGGTCAACAGAACGTCTGCTCGGAAGAACAATACTGTTTCTGCATAGATCTGCAGGTTGTAATGCACTGAGATGTAAAGAGTGTATTCAATTAGTAAAGGACATGTAATGATGTTATTAGACTTTGTAATAGTGTATGAAACAGCATTAAGCACTCTGATTACATTGTACCCATCTCCAGTTATGCAAATGTACAGAGGTAAATGAACTGAAGTGAATTGAATTCAGACGGGCTTCCGCTTCTAATGTTAACAGTGCTGACAGTTTTAATTTTCATATTTGTTTTGGGCATATGCCACTGTGTGACGCGCCACTTCACGTTCATGTGCGCAAATAAGAAAGTTCGGCTACCTTTATTTGGACCAATCTGTATTACTGTATTGATTTCACGGGTGCCTTAGTGTAGACTTCGCGATATGATGTTATACCAGCCGACTGTTCTCTTGCAGTAGTCTGTAATTTTAATGAAACATCTATAAAATCATATGACCATAACAAAACATAAGCCTGTGACTATAAAGGACTTTATTTTTATTATCTCAGTAGAATGCACGTTATAATACGCACCAAATGTAGCTGTTTGTTATTTTATCTTGCAAATGAGATGGTTTTTCCTACGCTAAAATTCATTTCATGTATAAAAGCACCACTTATGTACATGCAGGTCACATATGTACTTTCATTGTATGATGTTCATACGTAAGCATATTATTCTGTAAATGACTTATTTTCTTTAGAAAGCATGCATTTCCATGAGCAACAAGAGATAAATTATTAGCTGTTGAGAAGGTATTTAAAACTCACATTTTATATTGCGAATTTTAGCATTTCAAATGAGTAGTAGGCCTATTTTAAAAACATGGCTTTTTCCTTTGTCTTATTTCAGCTCTGCACTTATGCGACAATTGCTTTTCCAAGAGTTCCATGTAACCTGAGATCGGGAACCTCGAAATGTCCTCACTCCTTTGGTTTCATCTTTTTAATTTTGATTAAAACTACCTAATTCCAGCTACTTCATTAATATTAATTCTGGCCCTTCACGATTCTTATTCTCTCTGTCACTGCACCATATGAATTTATTTATTTGTTAGTCTTCTTGAAGGCCGCGTCATAGCTGAAGCGGTTAGTCGCTGGATTCCCACCGCGGTGGCCCGGGTTCGTTCCTGGATCTGGTCAAGTATAATTTCTGGTGGACAAAGTGACGATGGGGCGGGTTTTCTCCGAGTACTTCAGCCTCCCCTGCCATTCTTCATTCCACGAAATTCTCCATCATCATAATCACCCTGGGCAGGCTACAATAGGCCAATCAGTGGCCGCCGTGCCGAGTGGACCCAGTTGGACTCCAACGACCCACTAAGCGAATTAAAAACAAATTAATTAGTCATCTTGGAAAAAAAATGAATTTATAGAGTAACGTAAATGCTTGTTCATGTTAAATGAACCTCTGTCGAGGGAGGGGACATGTAAACAATTCGTAGCATTTGTGGTGGGTCCCACGTCGCTGTCCAAAATTTGCCTTCGTATTTGTTTGACTTATTCATTGGTTCACTTTACAGATATGAAATTTAAATAGTGAATCTTAGGATGTATTTAATTATCATTCAGATTAGACACAAGCATTGTCTTGCATTCAGTTCTGCTGATATATATTAAATGTAAACTTGCGGAATTCTGGGAATGGGATAGGTAGATGTGACATTTATTATCTAGCTATTTCTCTTAAATTTGCTAGCAGAAGTCTTTTAGTTTCAGCTAGATCCGAAATAGCACTCGCTCTTCGCAAGCTGATTATCTCTCAGCAATATCGGTACTGGGCCACATATATCCAACGCTGTCAGTTACAGGCGATTTCTTGTTTTCGAGTATGACGTTTTTGATCTCAGTTCCTCAAGGAGAAGACACAGAGCTCTACTGGCAGCTTGTTTCATGCTATTCCCTTGCTTGTCATTCTCTTCAATCCTGGATATCGAGGCGACAATTTCCTCCGAAACGCAGGTTGACTTTCAACAAACTACACTGCGTGTTATCCCAGAACACAGAGCTCCTCATAATGACCGATTTGAGAACCTCAAGTCAGCACGTTGCACTGTGCTAATGAGCACAAATGAGAAGGTAAATATTCTAATGTTTATTCTCCGATAGCGCATATCGTGTCAGTAAAAAGCACAAACTCAGAACATCACCACAAGTGTTCGTAAAGACGGAAACAAAAAATTAAGTAGGACATAAGAGAATCGTGAAATAAACACAGTACGTTGTAGTTTAAAGGTAGAACACGTGCAATGGAAGTTATAAATAAACAAGACTTCTGACTTCTTGTGGCCCTCCAGTGAAGTAGTCCTCAGCTTAAATACAAGTATAAAATTACAACAAAACATGTTTCTTAGCTTATTTAACTAAACTGTTTCAGATGCACGTGTTGTATAGCGTGGAATGAGATGGTGATACCGTGTGTGAAAGAAGGGAGGTGTGGCCTATTTGAAGACACTACACCGACATCTGGGGAGACTGAACAAAAGTAGGAACAATATCGGCCATGGCACACGGTACCAGTGGTACGCTAGGGCTGATTCGCTCTGGTTTAGACCAACCGGTATCGAAATTTCGACAAATTAAAGAAGTTCTCTGACCCCATTAAGAAGACACAGACGCATGCACGCGCACACACACACACACACAAAACCAAGAAATTCTAAGCCCCGTTTCCACCCTGGAAATTATAATATTAAACAAATTGGCCAATGACAATTGTTTTGCCTGTGGTTCTGTATGGGTGTGAAACTTGGTCTCTTACATTAAGGTAGGAACATAGACTGAGGGTGTTTGAGAACAGGGTGTTGAGGAGAATATTTGGACCGAAGAGGGATGAAGGGACAGGGGCTTGGAGAAAACTGCATAATGAGGAGCTTCATAACTTGTACTCTTCTCCAAGTATAATTAGAATGATAAAGTCAAGGAGGATGAGGTGGGTAAGGCATGTAGCACGAATGAGAGAGAAGAGGAATGCATATAGGATATTGGTGGGAAAACCAGAAGGAAAGAGGCCACTGGGAAGACCAAGGCGTAGGTGGGTTGACAATATTAAAATGGATCTTAGAGAGCTAGGATGGGATGGTATGGATTGGATTGATCTGGTTCAGGATATGGACCAGTGGAGGGCTCTTGTGAACACGATAATGAACCTTCTGGTCCCATAAAATGCTGGGAAATTCTTGAGTAGCTGCAGAATTGGCCGCTCCTCCAGAAGGGCTCACCTTCATGAGTAAGTAAGTAAGTAAGGCCATTGACAGTTGATCATGCGAACCAGTAGTTAAAATTTTGACAACAAATTTCTGAACGGTACCTCGACTAAGATTCTGACTGGATACGAACCGAAATGTTCTGGCTCGATTTATGATGCCAGAATTCCTACTGGTCTGTCCCTATTACGTGTTAGTGCAATAAAAAAAAAAAAAAACATCCCTTTGCATAAGACCATGCAGTGAACACGTATTGGGGAGTGGAGATAAAGTTCCGTACATTCACAGCTTCGGTTCTGGATGGACGTTAGTTAGGTTCCGGTGGCTGCATTGTTCAATCAGCAGTTACTGACCTCTCTCGGCTTATAATGGCTGTAATTTATTAACGTAATTCAGTTCATAGATATTAAACTTCTCGTGCTTTCTCTCAACCTGAAACCCAGTATCGATATAAAAGAATAGCATTAATTAGACATAAATAATCACGCGGAGGTGGCAGTGGGGCCAATATTGGGACACACGTTAGGAACGTACTCAGATTAAGTTAACCAATTGAGATAACTGCATTAAAGTCAATGTAGTTCAGCCAGTAAGCATATATTAATTAGGCTAGTGGCTGTTTGAGTTGAATTAGAATCCCGCCGGGGATCTATCCCGTAATCACATTAAAACCTGCTCCAGAACCCAGTCGGGATAGTGACCGGCCACGGGCTGGACGACCGAGGGATCAGATTTCGAGTCCCGGTAGGGTTAAGAATTGTCTCCATATCCAGACCGGCTCTGGGGCCCACCCAGCCTCTTATCCAATGGGAACCGGGGGCTGTTTCCCTGGTGGTAAAGCGGCCAGGGCGTGAAGCTGACCATTCACTTCCAGCTAGTGTCGAGGTTAAGAAAATGTGGATCTATTTGTCCACTCCCCCATACGTCTTCACGGCGTAGTGCTTAATTAGTTAAGCACATGGACATTTTCACCTTGCCTTACCAGAACCCACCCAGCCCTCCTCCTTATCACTAAGCACAGGGCGGAGACCTGGCTCAATGAGGGCAGTTACTTCCAGGCGAAGTTTCAACGTCAAGCAGGACCTGTCGAGTACGAGGCAGAAATACTAAGTTCGTTTAATACACGTGAGCTAGTAAATGCTTAGCACTTCCTTTGTATTTTGATTCCAGCTACGAGTACATGGTCTGGGTTAGAGTTGCACATCCTGTCTACCGGGCTACGTGCTTCCCTCTGGCCGGCGGCAGAATCACTGCTGACTTGGCGTTGTCAGGTCAGACATTTCCCTGACAGAATCTATTAAGGAATTCAGCAGGAAACTCGAATTTCACTTACATACAGGCGATCGGTTGCTCTGACTGAAGACAGATGGGAACCACCAGTTGTACCAACATGACAGAAGAATGAATGCACAAGAGACAAAAATATTTACTGCCATTCAGCACAAGTCACAATCTTTACGTAAAGCTGTAGGCACAACAGATCACTGTGGTCGCGGTGCAAGGGCCAAGGAGGCCCACCCCTTATACGTTCATACGTAAAGCTATCCCTGTGCTTAGCTAATTAACCACTGTGCCATGAAGGCGTATGGGGGAGTGGCTATTAATTATTATTCGTTTACTGTAGACTAAGAGATATATAGTAATTGTAAATGATTCTCTGTGTAGTGCCTGTTTTTTCTTTGTGGTATTCAACTTTACTGTGTTAGAGCATGTGCAGTAGCGCCCGTCCTGGGTTTTTATGATTCACTCGATGTACGAATCATTATGTCGTTATTGGCTTCAATTTTTAATGTCTGAGTTTGCAGGGTGTCTCATCTAACCTATGTTATGTAGTTGCTTTTTGCCCTGGGCATTATATTAAGATTATGTGAACAAAGTAAATTAGTACAGAAAAGTAATCCCAATCTTCTTCTGGCTTCTACTTAAAACTAGCCGTCGCGTTAAGTTCCCTTTCGTTTATCTCCCTTTTTCTTTATCCTACCCACTTTCACGTTTCGCATTTGGAGCCGGCCTTCGCACAGGCCAGTCAACACCGGCTCATACCTCATAAAAAGCAATCGTACTTAAGACGTTTTTCTCTCTCTCTCTCTCTCAACTGCCGTGTGCTTGCATTGCCATACCCACGGTTCCCTCAGCTTGTTCTTTGTTCCTGCGAGCAGGCAGCGCACAGCCGGGCTGATGGATGGGCCTATCGATCCTCGCGTTCGGACCACACCCATCATTCGCCTCGGCAGGCCGGTATCTGCTGCTCGGCGAATACACACCAACTCCATTCAGTGGAACCATAGTGCTCTGAAGTCTCCAACAGAAAATATCCCCCGTTTTGTTCAGTGTGCGCTTGGAAAGGTTAATAAAGGAATGTTGTCATTGTACATAGAATGGCCGCGCCATAGCTCAAGCGGTTAGTCGCTGAATTCCCACCCCGGCGGCCCGGGTTCGATCTCGGATCTGGTCAAGTGGGATTTATGGTGGACAAAGTGGCTCTGGGGCAAGTTTTCTCCGAGTACTTCGGTTTCCCCTGCCAATCTTCATTCCACCAATTGCTCCACAATCACCCTCACCTATCATCTGGGGCTGGTACAATAGGCCAGAAGTGGCCGCAGTACAAGGGACTTAATCCCACCCCACTAGCAATAAAAGAAATAATTGTACATAGATTATCATGAATTGTTCGCAGAAACAAAATATGGTTAACAAATTAAGTCTTCTTATTCTTCTTTCTGATGTGTAATGGATGACACACCTGGCGTGTCGCGGTTCAGTGCACTTCACTATTTAAATCCTGGGTAGGTGATCGGCCCATTGCAACAGAAGTTCAGTAAGCATACAGCCATGGTTCCAGGGGTATCTGAACCCGAGAACTACAGTTGGAGCGATCGGACGCCTTACGCAATCAGCCCGAACTCATTAAGAGGATGAATCAGTGGGATGTGCTACATTATTGTGCCCTTCTGTTGAGAGCAGGACAGGTACGAGGGCCCCAATATCTGGCCCAGAGGAACCCTCAAAAAGGATCATGAATAACTAGGATTTTATTAGGGTGCGGACTGGATTTATCTGGCTCGGCATAGGGGCTAGTTTCTCAAGGTGGTGAATTCATTGACTAACTGAGCGGCTGTCAGCTTCTCAAGTAGGAGCGGTCAGATCCAAGCACCGGCACCTTCACTCTCACAGAAAGAGCCATCACTCACTCACACACTCATGGAGCTGAGCCCTTCTTGAGAAGCTACCCAGGAACTTCCTAGGATTTTATTGGTTCATTACCGTGTTCACAATTGGTCTCTATCCAGAGCCAGATCGATCCCAGCCTATCCTATCCTTTTTAATATTGTCTCAGAAAGAGACCTGGTACCCATAAAGCACGAGGCTGCAAGAGCTCCACAGCCAGTTTCGAATGTTGGCGAATAAAAAAGTTTATCCCCTGCCTAGAGTCGAACTCTGGTCTTCCAGCCAGCAGCCAGTCACGTTATTGACTGAGCTGTCCAGATTGTTCCTGCCAGCATGTTGTATGTCGGTGAGCTTTTCAAATTACATTAGGCGTCATAAATTCTTTTAAGAACTTGTTCACATAGAGAGCAGGGTGCAGGGCCTGGGTGTGAGAGGCAAATTTGAATCTCACGCCTTCTTAATTAATGCGTTTTGTCAAAGTGACACGCCGCGCTGCAAGGACAACAAGAGTTTGCCGTGGGAAGGGGGAGGAAGGGGGAGGCAGATCTATCACCAAGGATAAAAAAACATTTCTTTCTGAAAGGAATTTCTTCCTCGAAGCCAAACGTTCTTGGAGTCACACTTGAATATGATTTTCTTTAATACTGAAGCTGTGACTTACTCCAGTAAGCTGCGGTTAGGAGCAGCTATCCCTACCCAGGCCTATCCGTTAGTTTGGAAGCAAGGAGGGCAAACCAAGTCCTCGTTTCGTGCCTTCACTTAGATGTGGTGATATCTGGGACCATTTCACGTCAGAAGAAATGTAGGCCTTCTGCTTTCTGGAACCGAGTGGTTCATCATAGTGTTTACAACACCCTCTCCCCGTTCCCTATCCTGAGGTTATTATAGTCCATAAACATGTAACATTATTTCTCCAAGACCCGATTTAATATTATACTTACATCAAAATTTTGTATGCATTTCTTATTTCCTTCATGCGTACAATATATATCACCCACCTTATCCTTCTTGATTTAATTATACTGATAAATGAACATTAATTGTTCAACATTTCAATCTGTAGTTTTCTTTAATTCTGTTATCTTTACGATGTCCAGTTGCTATCCTCGGAATTTTGTTCTCATATCCTTCTCCCCCCCGCGGCAGTACAGCCCCAGTGGGCCTAGGACTTCCTCCATGAACTTCTCCGTTCACTTCGGTTTTCCTAGATCTTACACATTCGGTAGGACTCCTTGGGCGGGTGATCAGTTCGTCGCAAGGCCTCTGCCTGTACACAAACACAGAAAAACGCACACACACAAACTAAACATCCATGCCTTGAGTGGGATTCGAACCCACGATCCCGGTTTCCAAGCGAGCGAAGGCAGTACATGCCTTAGACCACTCGGCTACCGTGACCGGCCTCATATCCTTTCAGTACACATGTTTCCAGAGGACTGGGCAAAAGCAAGTTTCACACTCGCATAAAACAACAGATAGTAAAGTAAATGTGTCTCTGAAACAGGCCGTGGAGGCCCATAGGGTTGTGAGATGTTGAGGCTCCCACATTTTCTAGACAGATGGCGGTAAGGTTGTCAGCCTTACGCGCCGGCCGCGCTTTACTCCCCACGAAAATTATTTATTTAATTCCTGGTACTTATTTCTGTTAGAGGCTGAGTCGGCCCCAAGGCCATAGTGCGGATGGAAGGATCAGGTCAATTAAAAAAATCCAATGACCTCATCGAGATTCGATCCCGCGACCTTCCGGCTTGTAGCATAGGGTCTCAACTAACTACGCTACCGCGTGCCCCCATAAGACAGCAGATATGGACCATAATTATAGACGAATGTCTAATTAATCTGCTTACTGTTGTACTGGTTCATTTGTGTGATTCTTTTGTTATTTGTAATGCGTCCTACCACAGAGAGAACTAGAGAAGGCAAATTTGTCCCCCTACTTGATTAATTAAGCGCCACGAAAACGTGTGGGGGGGTGGAAATATAGCTCCGTGCATCATTGACCTTGGCACCAGATGTGAGTAGTCAGCTCCGGCCGCTTTATTCCTGGAGGAGGTCCCGATACTTTGCCGATAGGAGGCTGGATGGGCCCCAGAACTTGTTTGGGACCGGCAAAGGTTGCAAGCAACGGTATATGACCAATACAAAATTGAATTAAGCAGCATCATGCTAGGCCTGCATCACATCATCAACAAAGAGATAAAAATTGTTTCCTTCTATTTTTGTTTCCCGTTCCTTGTTTTGTTTTCCATTATTTTGTGTTTTTCTAAGACGTTGCTATCTTTAATGCCGAATTACTTCCATGTTTCTTTAGTGCTTGCTAGAGGCTCCGATAGAGGGCTATAGTGCTGACATTCTGCACAAATCTCTCTTCGCAGCTTTTGACGGGAAACGAAGCTTAGCTGATTAAGTAAAAACTGAAAGAGCTCTTGGGAGGATGAGTGTCTCAAGGTACAAATGTTAGATCTCTGTTAATTCTGATCGATTATTTTGCAACATAACAACGCTGTCTCAGATGTAGATGTCCTTTTAGAACAGAACGAAACGGACGAGAGGAGCAGTCATGGTACAAACTGGCATTTTTTTGAAGAAACTTGGGAAAACAAAAAGAATTTCAGTCATAGTAGTCGAAAATCCGGCCGAGAATCGAACCACGTGTCATCTGAATGCATTACCAATACACCAGACTCCTCATTTTATTAGTATGCAAAAGTACATTTTTTTTTCATTGCTGCTGGCTAAGAGGCAGACTGGTTTAATTGTAACCTACTACTTTATTGACTAGAAACAAAGTACACAAATTTCAACTGCTTCGATATATGCCCCAGTATAAGGTAAAGTTTTCTCTGTGTTTAACTAATTAAGCACTACTCCATGAAGGCGTATGGAGGAGTGGATGTATAGATCCACATTTTCTTGACCTCGGCAGTAGTTGGAGGTGAGTGGTCAGTTTCACGCACCGTCCGCTTTACCCCCGGGGTAAGAGCCCCCCCCCGTACCCATGGGATATGAGGCAGGGTGGGCCCCAGAGTCAATATGTACGACTTGGAGAAGAGGAAATTCTTAACCATACACGGACTCGAACTCCGACCCCTCGGCCGTCCAGCCCGTAGCCAGTCGATGTAAAGACTGCGCTATCCAGGCTCCTGCCCCAGTTTAGGGAAATTAAATATTAATTGTTCGTGTGGTGCGCAGTGTTTGGACCGCTTCTGTGGTCTAGTGGTCAAAGTTCCTGCCTACAGATCCAGAGGTTCGGGTTCGATTTCCGGCCCTACCAAATTTTCTGAGAAGTAGTGGGTCTGGAACGGGGACCACTCAGCCTCGTGAGGATAATTGAAGAGCTATTTCAAGGAAATAGCGGCTCCGGTCTAGAAAACCGAAATTAACGGCCGTGGGGATTCGTTGCGCTGACCACGCGACATCCTCTATCCGCAAAAGTTGACACTAAACTTCGCCGACAAGCGGCGGTCGCTCAGTCGGTATAATTCGCTTGCGGACTACAGACCACGGAGTTTGTTTGTGGTGCACGGTATCGGCTACCCTGTAATTCAATTCTTAGAGGCATGCACATAAACGGCAGTGGGGTTTCCGAGAACTGATGCCCTATCTATCTCATGCTGTAGGTTTATAATGAGTAGCAATAAAAGACTACAAATATAACTGTAGCTGGCGCATCTAAACAAGTTCACTGACAGGATTTTTTTTGTATTATTGCTAGGGGGGTGGGACTAAGTCTCCTGTACTGCGACCACTTCTGGCCTATTGTACCAGCCCCAGATGATAGGTGAGGGGGATTGTGGAGCAATTGGTGGAATGAAGATTGGCAGGGGAAACCGAAGTACTCGGAGAATACATGCCCCAGCGTTACTTTGTCCACCACAAATCCCACTTGACCAGACCCGGGATCGAACCCGGGCCGCAGCGGTGGGAAGCAAGCGACTAACCGCTTGAGCTATGGTGCGGCCTCACTGACAGGATACGAATGAATGCCTTTATGTGATACTGTAACCGAGACACCTTCACTGGACACTTCGGAATTCCGTACACGTAAAGTAAGTCAAGTTATCTCTGTACCAGGCCGTGAAGGCCCATAGGGGTGTGAGACGTTGAGGGTCCCACATTATCTAGACAATCGGCTCAAAGATGGCGGTAAGTTTGTCAGCCTTACGCGCCGGCCGCGCTTTACTCCACAGGAAAATTATTTTAATTAATTCCTGGTACTCATTTCTGTTAGAGGCTGAGTGAACCCCAGGGCCATAGTGCGGCTGGAAGGATTAGGTCAACTGAAAAAATCCAATGACCTCATCGGGACTTGAACCGCGACCTTCCGGCTTGTAGCATAGCCCATCAACCAACTTTCTGTACACAAGGATATGAACTTATCTCGTCGGGGTAAAACAGGAAGGAACACAACTGACTACTTACAGACATTCTATGCAAAATTAGCAGATATTAGTGGCTACTAATAAAACTGCAGCTCCAAACATTAGGATTTCAGTACAAAATTTATATATTACTTTGTCTTTCCTTGACATTGTTTGAACAAGAAAGTTTAGGTAAAGTTGTAGGCCTGCTCATGGGTGCCCACTTAGTATCTTTCTCCGAGCAGGGAGCCAATGTTCCAAGGAGAACAGTCAGAAAATTTTTCCTATAGACTTAGATTAAGCAGTCTAAGACTATTTTCACTGATCGCCCTAGAATATGCAGCATAGAAAAATAGTTTCTAAATGCTTTTTTATTCATATTTGGTATATTTCCTTATTTTCTACAATTTTTACTTTTTAAAGATCCAGGGGAGGGGGAGGAGATGCCTGGTTCGCAATAAAGTCAGCACTCACGTGCCTACCTCAGTGGTATATATATATTGTCACATGTTGGGTATATGTCACTCGACAAATAACTTCACGCCGTATTGGATATAGAGAATTTATTGTACACTCTCTCTCATAATTACAATTACTGCCATCGGCAGTATCACAATTACATCCACTGCTCTTGGCGACTGCTAGAATTCTACTGCACTTGGCGACTTCACGGTCCACACTGTGACACTCATGATCACACACTCTCTCTCACATGCTGCTCAGCCGGCTTTTTATACCGTTTCCTGTTGCCTCGTGTTACCAGCGTTGTCCCCTGTTACGTCACAGTGGGAAGTGCTGTTATTTCACCGCGGGGGAGGGGGGCGGAATGTTGAATGGCCTGTTACCGTAGCAGCGACAGCGCTCCGATGTTGTTACGTCACCGCTGTCGGGGGAGAGGGTGTCCTGCATAGCGCAATACGTCACAATATAGATATATATAAGCCTATTCATCAAAAGCACTCTTGGTTTCTTCCCGGTCTTCATTAGCGTTGATATTCATTTATTGCAGACACTAGCTCTTGTTGCAAAGCCGAGAGCACTAGACTATAGACAGCATCACATTGCATGTATAGAAAGTTCTTTCCATCTGTCTGATTATTTGATATGAAGTGTTCTGTGTCTTGGAATGTAACGGTGTGTAGTCTGTTGATAGTCGATTTCGCCATTTCGGAGGAATATATTTCCTCCATATTCAGGTTTCAAATATAAGCCAAGTTATGAACTAGCATGAAGATGACAAGAAGCGTTATATCCCAGAAGACAGTACTACACATGGACAGCGCTCTGAGAATCTCATATCCTAATTTATACAATTTGCATCTTCTTTTTCTTGGTCTTACAAATGGTCTCTTTCCTAGAGATTTCCCCACAAAAATCCTGAATATATTTTCTCATTCCATGTACATTCACGTTTATTTTCCTGCCCTAACTGGATGACTTCTGTCATTTACGAATTCTGCCGTTCTGGAGTACCCCAACAGGTTCGGGTATTTTCCTCAGTATTTGGGTTTAAAACTCTGAAGGGTGTAAGTTCTTTCCTGAAGGATTGAGGACGCATTTCCCTAGCCCACAGTCAAGCCTCGGCAAGTGTAGAATATAAACTTAGGCAACAAAAATTCACATAAACCCGCGAAGATATGAGCAAAGAAAGCAGTCGTAGCGTCTTCTGGACACCTTAGTAGGGCCACTCTCATAACGCACCCTCACCCATCCCGGTAGCGTTTGGTTTTTCTTGTGGGTGGCGTTAGGAAGTCTTACGTGGAGAAATGTCTGTCTGTCCGCCCACTCAACAGCGCTTTTTAATCTGTCTGACAGTGCTGATTTGTGGTCTGTTTTAGTTTAACTTCACAAATTTGGGTTGATGACGGATTCCAAGTAATTTGGAAATCTGAAATATCATTTCTGTGTTAGTGTGATTCTGGTTTGCTCCCGGTACGTTTTGGATAGGAGGCTTGGTGAGCTCCATAGCCGAATTGGACGTTGTGGAGAAGAGAAAATTCTTGCACTGCCAGGAATCGAACTCTGGCCGTGCAGCCCGTCACTATACCGACCGACCAGATTTTTACTAAATCCTGTATTCATATCATTAACTACAAGGTAGGTCCCCGGCTTGTTCCCTTTCAGAGAGAATCCTTTCGCCTTATAGAAGCTCCTACATCTCTGCAACACTGTCTTACGGCACCAAGTCTTTTCAGCGTTGTATACTGATAAAAAGAATTTAAAGCTAAGGTGGCAACACTGATTTTAAATACCACATTGTTTGCAGGCTACCATGTTTTTTTGTAATAAATGGAAGATAATTTCATAGTATTCATTCAACAATTAAATCTCACAATAGGCCCCATATAACACTGATACAAACGGAAGCATCTGCAGTAATGGAAAATAAGGCTAACATGGGCCAAGTGGGGCTCTTGGTGTTGTACGAAGGATCTCTTAACGGAGGTGACCTACGTAATTTTCATACATGTTAGCGCATGCGTGGCAATATAAGCGTGTCGTGAAAGAAAAGAGAAATTCAGATACAGTTTTACGACTTTACAGCAGCCACATGGTTATAATGTGGGCAAGAGGACTGATAATTATCAGGGTTTTTTTTTTAATTCGTTAGTGGGGGGTGGAGTCCAGCTGGGTCCACTCGGCACGGCGGCCACTGATTGGCCTATTGTACCTTCCCTGGGTGATTATGACGATGCAGAATTTGGTGGAATGAAGATTGGCAAGGGAAACCGAAGTACTCGGAGAAAACCTACCCCAGAGCCACTTTATCCACCACAAATCACACTTGACCAGACTCGGGATCGAACCCGGGTCTGGTCAAGTGGGATTTGTGGTGGACAAAGTGGCTCTGGGGCAGGTTTTCTCCGAGTACTTCGGTTTCCCCTGCTAATCTTCATTCCACCAATTGCTCCACAATCACCCTCACATATCATCTGGGGCTGGTACAATAGGCCAGAAGTGGCAGCAGTACAAGGAACTTAGTCCCACCCCACTAGCAATAAAAAAAGAAACCGCTTGAGCTATGGCGCGGCCTGTCCCGGGCTTTATCACCATACATATAACAACACAATACAACGTAAAGTAAAACGAAAGTAAAGCTGTCCCCGTGCTTAACTAATTAAGCATGAAGGCGTATGGTGGAGTCGATGTATAGATCCACGTTTTATACAATAAACCGTACACTGGAAAATTTTAAAATCTGGAAGAATGAATGGGACAGCGAAAGGATAAATGGAACGCACGCACACACACAAACACATGTACATATTTCTGTATGTGTGTGTATATGCGCGTGCTGGAAGAGTACCTCGATTAGATAACGGCCGTTTCCTTCCGAATCCTTTCCAAACCATTTTTCATCTCTCATCCTTCCGATGGACATGTGATTCGGTACATAGAATGTTAGAAGTGTGTACACGGCTCAGGACAGGGACCAGTGGAGGGCTCTTGTGAACACGGTAATGAACCTTCGGGTTCCATAAAATGCTGGGAATTGGCTTCCCCTCAAGAAGGACTCAGCTTCATGCGTAAGTAAATAAGTAAGTAAGTAAGTATCATCCATCCATTTGATGATGTATAATCTGGCTACTGAGTGGGTCGTTAAACAGCCAACACAATGACTATATGTATGGTTGTGTGTGCCCGCGAAAATATCTGTCCGCAGAAGAACAGGTCCTAGTTTCCTGATGTCACAAATTTGCACACCACACGCCTGTGTTAGGCCGAAACATGTCACGTGTTCACGAGCTGATAAGCTGCAATATCCATCAATTTAGCAGCATTATCAAAGTAAACACAGGTGGACTGTCCGCGCAGGCGCTCTGCGCCTCCTGTTCTGTTGTTGTTGATGTTTAATTATGCTGCTCCTGCATCCTCTTATTTCCTCCATTGCTGAAGTTAAGCTTCCCCGCCGCGGTCTGCAAACCGCTTTTCCTCGGATGGAAGAGTTTGCGTGGCTAGCGGCAGGACAGTTCTGGAGAAAGCAATTTGGATCCCTGCAAGAGTTGTCGTCACTTTTTTCAACTCTGCCTTAGAATATGCAAATAGGAATGTCCAGGGAAACCAGGTTGGACTGAAATTAAACGGGACACATCAGCCGTTGGCCTATGCCGATGATGTGAATCTACTGGGTGATAATGTAGATACCATAAAAAACACACAAACTTTATTTGACGCAAGTAAAGAGGTTGGTCTAGAAGTAAACACAGAGAAAACTAAGTATATGTTGCTGTCTCGTCACCAAAATGCAGGACAAAATCATGACATAAAGATAGGAAACAGATGTTTTGAAAATGTGGAACAGTTCAGATATTTGGGAACGATGATAACAGATCGAAACCTGATTCAGGAGGAAATTAAGAGGAGATTGAACTCGGGTAATGTTTGCTACCATTCAGTCCAGAAACTTTTGTCTTCTCGTCTGTTGTCCAAAAACATAAAAATTAGAATATACAAAACTATAATTTTGCCTGTGGTTCTGTATGGGTGTGAAACTTTGTCTCTGGCATTACGGGAGGAACATAGACTGAGGGTGTTTGAGAATAGGGTTTTGAGGAAAATATTTGGACCGAAGACGGATGAAGTGACAGGAAGTTGGAGAAAACTGCATAATGAGGAGCTTCATAACTTGTACTCTTCTCCAAGTATAATTAGAATGATCAAGTCAAGGAGGATGAGGTGGACAGGTCATGTAGCACGAATGGGGGAAACGAGGAATGCATATTGGATATTGGTGAGAAAGCTGGAAGGAAAGAGACCACAGGTACGACCAAGGCGTAGGTGGGTGAACAATATTAGAATGGATCTTACAGAGATATGATGGTATGGGATGGATTGGATAGATCTGGTTCAGGATAGGGACCAGTGGAGGCCTCTTGTGAACACGGTAATGAAGCTCCTGGTTCCGTAAATTGCTGGAAAATTCTAGAGTAGGTGCAGAATTGGCGGCTCCTCCAGAAGGGCTGAGCTCCATGAGTAAGTAAACAAGAGTTGTCGTTAGGCCTTACACTGCAGTACCTGTTAGTGTTACACTGGCGTCGGAGTGAGGTTCTAATAAATAAACACAACAATAATAGTAGAAATAATGGCTCAATTTGATTAAACAAAATAAAAAGTAAAGCTATCCCTGCAACAGGCCGCGAAGACCCATAGGGTTGTGTGGCGTTGAGGGTCCCACATTATCTAGACAATCGGCTCATAGATGGCGGTAAGGTTGTCAGCCTTACGCGCCGGCCGCGCTTTACTCCCCACGAAAATTATTTATTTAATTCCTGGTACTCATTTCTGTTAGAGGCTGAGTGAACCCCAGGGCCATAGAGCGGCCGGAAGGATTAGGTCAATTGAAAAAAATCCAATGAAATTGAACCCGCGACCTTCCGACTTGTAGCATAGTGCCTCAACCACTACGCTACCGCGTGCCCCCAGTATGAATAAATCCAGTTCTTATTTATTTACGTGCTAACTTAACAGCCCGAAGGCCAATTACAAAGTGAGAACGAATAAAGATAAAGATACAAAACACAAGCAAAAAGAAAATGGGCACTTTATAATTTGAATAATAATAATTAAATTAAGTTCTTATTTATTTGCGTCACAACTGGATAGCCCTGGAGCCAGTTATCACCACTTTGGCATCATAGGGGCATCGAGCAGAAGGAATAGGGTTTATTACAGGGGTAAACACAACACTTTAAGAAGTCTAACACTGCGAGCAGAAACACGAAGACTTAACAGTTTCCAAGTGGGAAGTGCAGGATTTAAAGCCAAGATAGACCGGGTTGGGGGGGGGAGTATCAAGGTGATGTCTCCGTTTATGTAAAGAATCTCTAAGGCAAAAATATGACTACATGGAACATGAAGGGGAAAAACGATAGAAACAGAGGGACGCAAACTTCAGCTGGATGCGCTCAAGCGTGTTGGCATTGGTAGACGTGACAGAATTCCAAACTACCGAGGCATATTCAAACCTGGTCCTGACTAACGTAAAGTATAGCACGTATAAACATTCCAGAGAAGCAAATCTGTAGGCTATGTAGCGAATAAGGCCTAATAGCTTCATGCATTCGTAAAATAGGAAATCAACATGATTGTGAGAATATAACTTTGAACAAAGTAAATACCTAGGTCCTTAATACTGCTGGTGCGTGTAATGAAAGCGTGACAAAGCTGATACCCGTCTTCCTGGAGTGCGACCTGACGCGCGATTTTCGGAATTAGCAGCGCACGAATCACTCACAGAATTATTAATAATAATAATAATAATAATAATAATAATTCCATCTACACAAATCTGTTATCACCAATGTATGAATGTAAGAGGGGCAGGCCTCCTCGGCCCTTGCACCGCGACCTACAGTGGTCTATTGTGCTTTATAAGAAACGTGAAAATTAAAATGTAAACATTTACAATGAATACTAATTTTATTTTAATGATTAGAATATCTATGGGTAAGATGAAACATGGCAGTAAGTAATAATGCAATTTTTATGTATATCAATATACAGTAATATTAATTCAAGGTAATTCTTTATTTTACGTGCCTGCACCGTAGTCCAACTGTCAGTTGTACAATAAGCACGAGCAAAGGTGGAATCAAACACGTACACACAAATAGAGACAAACCAAGGTTGCTTGGACAATGCCAGCCATTGTGCAGCGAAACAAAATGAGTACAACACTAATAATAATATAATTATAATTATAATGCAATAACGTAGTGTAATAATATCTTTGGAAACAATGTTTCGGGAGAGGGTGAGACGATTTGATAAGGCCACGTATCGACAGAGAAATCGCCTCGGATCTGAGTTTAAAAAGACCGTTTTCTTCAAGAGATTCAAGGACGTTGCGAGTGTCAGAAATACAAAGGTAAAGTTGTCCCTGTGCTTAACTAATTAAGCACTACGACATGAAGGCGTATGGGGGCGTGGATGTTTAGATCCATATTTTTTTGACCTCGGCACTAGTTGGAGGTGAGTGGCCAGCTTCACGCCCCTGCCGCTTTACCCCTGGGGAAAGAGCCCTCGGTACCCATTGTATAGGTAGTTGTGTGGGCCTCAGAGCCGGTCTGGACGACATGGAGGAGAGAAAATTCTTGACTCGAACTCCGAGCCCTCTGTCGTCCAGCCCGTAGCAGGTCGCTATACCGACTGAGCTGTTCCGGCTCCTGAGCTTCAGAAATAGGCAATGCAGTAGCAGATGGAAGGTTCTTATAGCACTTGTGCTAGGGAGTTACGTATTCCTCAAGTTGGCATGAGGTATCCCTCGTCATTGAACGGGTGAGTTTTCTGTAAGTTCGTATTCATGGGAAAGCATAGATTTCAGCATTCAGCGAGACAGCTCGCGCAGTAACTACTGTTTGTTGCTTCTACCGACGAGCACATGGTTTCAATTCTTCTATTCTAGAAGCGATTTCTCATTACAGAAATCACAAACGGGGATGTGTTTTGTTGCGTACCACCTCTAACGCGCCATGAAAATATTGTTTTGTGATTCTCGGCTGTCTTGTTTCGCCTTAATTATTTTAGACTCTTAAGGGACCGTGCTCCCCCCCCCCCCCCCCCNTGGGGGGGGGGGGGTTGCTCCCCACTGTGAGCTTGAGAGCTGCTAGTTGTAACGTACCTTGCCAAGAAACCAAGAGGTGGGGTGGAATGAATACCTGGGCTTCAATAGATTATTTGAGTAAAAGCAGTGTTTACCGTTCGCGCTATTGCAATGTGTAGCCTGTCAAATTACCTGCCAACTTTTCACGTCAGCGCAGTTTTAATAATTTCTGCCTTGTTACAACAAGCAAGAAACAAGTAATCACAACGAACTTGCTTCGATGACGAAAAATAATGTTTCTTTTATATGAACTATGTTTCCGTTTGATGTCAAAACCCGTTGTTCGTCCTGACTATTTCAGCAAAGTACTTCGGTTAAAATTGAAACCATTTGACGTTATTATGACGCTGGTAGAGGGCCAGTTTTTGTGCTAAGGGTTTTTATTTTGATAACTGGTTTCTGGAATGTCCGGTGAGTTGGGTCACGTATATGCGTTTGAGTTTTCACTTAGAACAAATTGGCTAGAATATAGTCACTTAGCTAAGATATCTACTCTTGATATTATTAGGAAAACGGATATATTTTGCCGTCAAGTTAGTTGGAACGGTTAGATAACACGTTTATGAACAGTCCGGTGTCAAGGAATGGAAAAAAAGAAGCCTTGAGAGTCTTTTCTCCATTTATAGGGAATTAATTCATTCAGCTATTTTAAGACAATTTATCTCGGCAGTTTCATATCTTTCTTCTTGAATGATGACGCGTGGCCTACAACCTCTTGTTTCATTGGGTTCATTTCTTTCTCTGACTACATTAATATCGTGAACTCCTCTCTCAGACTGCTGAAGCAATTCGCATTCAAGTACGGCAGAATTTATCGCTTTATACTAACCATGAAAAATCAGCCACCAGTTTGGTTCAACAAAGTACCCAAAGCAATCGGTATTTTGTATTCGGAAATCCATTCCTTCTTTCTTTTTGTATGTGTTTTTATTTCATTGGAATGGGAAGCGGCAAATAAGAAAACGAGTATTTTATGTTACTCTTGAAGGTGAAATGAGTTTTTTTAGTCATTTTCTCCGGCAGATAAAGGCAGACTTCGTCACAACTATACTTTTATACGATGGAGTTCTTAAACTACGATGGCGAATGCTCAATCGAGTCTATGCTAGTGTTATATGGCCGGCCCTGGATTGTGCATAATGGTCGTTGGCTCTCCGCGTGGCTGAGGTATGATGGAACCGTGCCGTGCCGATGATAACCAAGCTGAGCGCAGCGGAGGCCGCGCCATGTGTATAGAGAGTATAGCAGGGAAGCGGGCGGGCATAGTGAGAAAGTGCAGTGTCCGCCATTGAATGGGAAGCTGTGGTGTTTCATTTTTATAGACATTCCTTTTTATTGGATATCGTGGTGTAAATGGAGCCCCAAGAATCTTGCAAACGGAGGTTGGTGTTTGTTCGCTTTGCAATTATTCGTAGCATTTTGTACTTAGCACCAGTAGTTGCTTCGCCCAATAAGAAGGTAATACTCGGTTCCTGAGGTTTCTATGTACCTTGTTTCAGGTGTTGTGTGTGTTTCTGTATGTAAAGACCCGGTGAGTTACATGTTTGGTGTATCGCTTGCTGTCTCGGTGTTTCAAGCGGCCATTTCTGGAAACACGCATTTACCCTGCCGCGTCGCTTTGTCGTCTTTGTTTAGTGAAGCCTCGTAAGGAGAGTGGTGGTGTGATGCCACATGTTTTAACAATTGAGTGATGTGATGTGCTTGGAAAGTAGTGTTTGAAAGTAAGATTTAAGTCGGGTCAGCAAATTAATTTTTGAGTGTATTCTGTGCTGACGTGTGGGTTACACCCGCCGGACACAATGGAATGCTGTTCCATCGCAGTTACGTTGTCGTGTTTATTGGCTGTGCTGTTTAGTATTGAAAGTTACCATTCCTAATCAGTACGAGTGCAGTGACAAAACTAAACTTCTGGGATGTGTAATGACTGACTACGCCCGAAGCTTGGATTCCTCTGCAGTCTCTCCTAGTCACGGATTTCTGCGTGCGGGTACAATTTGAAGACCTAGACAGGAACGTTTCGTCTATAATAATAGACGAAAAAAGGACATCTTCAAGAAGCATCCCACGGTACTTCAAGCTTATATCAGAGGGTACGTGAGGTTGCGTTATCATATTTGTATGCAACTCGGCTGGGGTTATGGAAGGCAGCCGCTCTATGCGGGCTAACACACCGCTCCGCGCTCCTCCCCGCATGTTGGGGGCAGGAACGTTCGATCGAGGGGAGTGAGGGAAGCCATTTTGTTGAGTGGTTTTCAGTTCAGGGTACAGTCAGAAGAAGTATGAAGTGGACGCTATTATTCGTTATTGGGTGTCGAGTAGAGTTACAATATTAATGTTATGATGATCGTAGTAGTAGTTGCAGCTCCAGCTAGGTTTGAAACGTGATTCATGGGGGGGGGGTAGTGTGTGCAGATTGAAATGGATAAATTTAATTATTTTTTTTATCTACAGATTAATGATTGATGTAAAACTTTCAATCATCCAAGTAGATTAAAATATTTTTGCTTATACAAACAATTAATGAGAAACCCATTCTTGTAATATTGCTTTTTCTTTTCTCATGTTTCTCTTACGCATTATTTCTAGACATACCGTATATTCTTTTACTGCTGATGTTGG
This sequence comes from Cryptotermes secundus, assembly GCF_002891405.2. Classification (NCBI taxonomy): domain Eukaryota; kingdom Metazoa; phylum Arthropoda; class Insecta; order Blattodea; family Kalotermitidae; genus Cryptotermes; species Cryptotermes secundus. The sequence goes on from NW_019744424.1 coordinate 55,271, forward strand.
GTATTTTATTCCTGTACAGACACACACAGCAGTAACTGTTGCATGATGTGTTAGAGCGGATGTTCGGTGTTTGGCGGTTGCTGTCATTGTTGCCATGCGGAATGTTTGTAGATTTTCTTACAGGAGTGTGCTTTGTTCTCTTGCGTTGAAAATTATGGACTTTTCTTCATGTACCGCCATTACTGAGGGCCGTAGGGCATAATTAACCACTGAATTTCTTTCATAATCATATTTAGGAAGTATTGTATGTGTGTTCACAATGCTGTAAGCAGTTTTAATATCTCGTTTGTTGTCACAGTGTTTCAGACGAAACACACATGTAATACAGAAGGTAAAACTCGCTTGCTTGAGCATATTTTCAGAATTCCTTAACAAATGTCAGTTGCAGTTTATGGCATGTTTGATTTGGTTAATGTTGCAGAAGTTTAGTAGTAGTAGGTGACATATGGATGCATACATAAAAGGGCTGAAATATATAGTCACCCTGTTGTAAAGTTGTTGCTTGCTGAGCTATGCGCAGAATTGATATTTTTTTAATTGCTTCTGTGTAACGGTGTTTGAACGGAACCGTGGGTGTGGTTTCAGGGAGTCCTGAAAAGTAGAGATTGCGATAACATATCCAGCCGTGGTGAGCAGCTTTTCATGTTTGTCGCGGTTTTGTAGATAATACGTGTTGAAACTTGTTTTGTCGGGGGAGAGAAATTGCGGTTTTACCATGGAGAAGTTGTTCCCTACGTAGTTCGTAGTGTTATGAGGTGAGGATGTTCAGGCGTCTTACAAGAGCTTTTCAACACGTAGCTCGGTTTTCTCTCTTCGGAGTAGAATGTAAATGTGTGTGAACATACAGGGAGGATTTTTACTTTATTGACCGGATCAACGGTCCTGCGCTTCACGGCGACCGATGCACCGCCGGCTGCGAGGCGCATACGAATTTTGCCGATGACTCAGCATGCCTGATGGCCGATAACGTTCGGAATGAAGTAGTTGCAGTTCACAGACCACGCGAGGTGTTGAAAATGCTGTCCTTTTACACGTAGATATCTTTCGCAATTAATTGTTTTGTTAAAAAACCACAGGTCCAGCAATTCTTGCACTTACAGCACGCCAGACACCAACTTCCACTGGATGGATCGAGACTTCATGGGTTAGATGTGGAGTCTGTGAACTCAGTAGCGATTATTTTGCGTATTTATGTAATCCCGCAAGTGAAACCACGCTTCATCGGAAAAGAATATCAATTACGGATCGATTTCACCTTCGACGACAGGCTGTAGAGAGCAACTACAAAAATGGACCATGTTAGCTGGATCGCGCGGCACAAGGTGTGGATTAGTGTAGTATAGGGTCTAAGCTTCAGCAATTGGGTTGCCCTTCTTGCACTGGACTTTGACACTCCAGTCTCTTGAGCTAGACGTTTCAGTGATTTTGTAGGTGTACAAGTCTGGCCCCCTTTGTCATCTTAATTTATCCTCAGCAAACACTCGGCGTGTTTGTTTTTGTTTCTTGTTTATTAAGAGCCCAGTTCTAAGTTTATTTATCCAATCGTGAATTGTTTGTTTATTGGAAACTCTTGCATCACGAAAAAATACGCCGAAATTTTCGCCGACACTAGCAGTTCCGTATTTCACATAGGTGTCATACAGGAATGCACATTGCTCTGAAGTATACCGCACCATGACGCACCGCACTGTGCACTAACTGTAACTGAGAACAAATGGCTCATGGAACCGATAACTGCTGCATGCTCCCACGCATGAACGGCACTGCCGGCCGTGAAACATAATGCCGTCAAGCAGTCCACAAGTTAATTACTTTCCTTCAATACAAACGTTGTCGTCCATCAGGCATGCTAATTCACCGCTAAAATTCATTTGTGCTTCGCGGCAAGCATCGCACCGGTCACCGTGAAGCGCAGAGCCGTGAAACCGGTCAACAAGGTTAAAAAACTGGCCATATTTATTTTATGTAACGTCATGCAGGACACGTTCATGTGATATCAGAATTTGTTTGCAGTCGCTGAATACGAAGGTGCCAGGAGTGAAATTAAACCAAGATATATAAGCAAACGGCAAACTGCAGAGGTTGAACTTCCCATGCTGGCGTTTGTGAAATGCATTTCGATTTACCTGTTTACTGGCGTTTTGAGTGCCGTAATTCCTAGAAATAAATAAGGCTGTGTTGTTTACAGTCAAGCTTGGTGCCTTCGTCTTTGACAATAAATTCAGTCGTCGGAATGTCACTTGAGAATAATGTACGATAGATGCATATAAAGCACACGTTAGAGGCTTTCTTGGGCCACGCCATAGCTCAAGCGGTTAGTCGCTCGCTTCCCACCTCGGCGGCCCGGGTTTGAGCCTTGGCCTGGTCAAGTGGAGTTTGTGATGGACAAGTGGCGCTGGAGTATGTACTTTCCGAGTACTTAGGTTTCCCCTGCAAATCTTTGTTCACCAGTTGCTCCACAATGACCATCATTTATCATCTGGTCCAGTAGTGGCCTCAGTACCAGGTGGGCCCAGTCTCGCCCCACAAATACTCACTCACTCAGCTGAGCCCTTCTTAGGAAGCTGCCAGTTGTGCAGCTACTCTAGAACTTCCCAGAATTTTATGGAACCCAAAGATTCATAACCGTGTGTACAAGAGCCCTCCACTGGTCCCTATCCTGAGCCAGATGAATCAAATCCATACCATCCCAACCTATCTAAGTAAAGTAAAAAAGTAAAAGTAAAGCTCTCCCTGTCACAGGCCGTGGAGGCCCATAGGGTTGTGAGATGTTGAGGTTCCCACATTTTCTAGACAGTCGGCTCATAGATGACGGTAAGGTTATCAGCCTTACGCGCCGGCCGCTCTTTACCCCCAAGAATATTCAAAGAATATTCTTGCTACTCATTTCTGTTAGAGGCTGAGGCGACCCCGTGTCCATAGTGCGGCTGGAAGGATTAGGTCAATTGAAGAAATCCAGTGATACCATCGGGACTTGAACCCGCGACGTTTCGGCTTGTAGCATAGTGCCTCAACAAAGTACGCTACTGCGTGCCCCCCTATCCATCTAAGATCCATTTTAATATTGTCCACCCTCTACCTCTTATTCTTTCCACCGGTCTCCTTCCTTCCGGCTTTCCCACCAACACCCCATATGCATTCCTCTTCCCATTCGTGCTACATGCCCTGCCAATGGCACCCTCCTTGACTTGATAATTCTAATTATACTTGGAGAAGAGTACAAGTTATGAAGCTCCTCATTATGCATTTTTCTCCAACCTCCTGTCACTTCACCCCTCTTTGGTCCAAATAATATTCTCCTCAACACCCTGTTCTCAAACACCCTCAGTCTCTCTTCCTCCCTTAGTGTCAGAGACCAGATTTCACAACCATACAGAACCACAGGCAGAATTATAGTTTTGTATATAATAATAATAAATAGACGTTTTCTTAGTTCACTGCAGATTTCTGCAACTGCTGTCGAGAAGATTATCAGAATGACAACCATAATTGTACCCATAGAATGTGAGGTTTGTCCGATTGTGTATTGCAAGGTTATTAGCACACGGTGACAGTGGGGGAGAGTCGCCCAATTATGGTGAAATGCAGACCAACTGGAGCGAGAGCCCAAGGACGGCTGCTGAAGGAACTGTCACCTGCCGCCGAAACGGGACAGTTTGATAGTATTGTGTTGTGTAATTGTACAGGGCAGTTATTTGAGAGCCTGCCGCAGATCGTTCGGATGTTCCAGCGAAAGAGATGCCGTTTTCTCCTGTTAATTGTTTCCGCGATGGTCGGAGTCGCAGAGAAATTGACAAGCCTGTAGGCCACAATATAAATAAGGGTAAAGCTCTCACTGTAACGCCGTGGAGGCCCATAGGGTTGTGAGACGTCGAGGCTCCCACATTTTTTAGACAGTCGGCTCATAGATGGCGGCAAGGTTGTCAGCCTTATGCACCGGCCGCTTTACTCCCAGGAAGATTCCTGGTACTCATTTCTGTTAGAGGCTAACTCGACCCCAGGGTCGTAGTATTGTAAGTGGGAGGTGAGTTTGCAGACGGGGAAACATGCACTCGAAATGGGGGTTAGGATCTCCGAGACACCGCACATTATATTGGCGCACTTTTAGTTGTGTTAGGAATTCCAGTGACAGAGTAACCTGTTGAAATTAGTCGGTTTTAGTTTCCGTAGCCACCCCGACTTAGGCCTTCGTCTGATGTTGTGAAAACCGCCCTCTGCTTGGGTTATGTGCTCAGTTCGATCTGTTAGAAGAAGCCATTTTCAGTCTGCTTGTGAAAGATTTCCAAAATTGTTTTAATATAGCGGTAATTGTACGCTGTTCCTCTTCAGCAGATTTTGAGTGTCTTTTTCGTTTATTTTAATCTTTGACATTTAGGATGCGTGTTATATGAAAGAAGCAGCGCACGGAACAATTTCTTTTTATTTCTGCACACGTTTTGCCAGACAGGGCCTCCACTTTTATGCTCTTACAAGCAGGAACGAGAGATTAACGTTCTTTGTGTAGACCGGCAGAACAACCGTAATGCCGATTTTAAACATTACATTACTAAGTCCTTGTGCCTCTTTGTTCATAAAATTGTAGGCGTTGAATTGTTTTACTGCTGCTGTTACAGTGTGACAAATTCCCACATCGTCCTCCTCCCCGGACCTGTTCATGATCCGGAAGAAATAAAGGAAATTCTCTTGGGGTGGAGGGAGAAAAAGGCAATTACAAAGTTTCAGGAGTGCTGTATCATATTGTCGGCTAGGTTTGTCGAGGGAAAATGAAACCTCTTAAATGAGCCGCTAAAAGGAGTAGGCATATTTATTAAACCATTCCGCCTCTGTGGTCTAGTGGTCAGCGTTCCTGGCTACAGCTCCAGAGGTCCGGGTTCGATTCCCGGCGCTACCAGATTTTTTCCACTCAGCCTCGTGATGATAATTGAGGAGCTGTTTCAAGGAAGTAGCGGCTCCGGTCTAGAAAGCCGAAATTGACGGCCGTGGGGATTCGTTGCGCAGAACACGTGACACCCTCTAACCGCAAAAGTTGGCACTAAAGTTCGCCGAGAAGCGGCGGTTGCTCGGTCGGTATAGTTCGCTTGCGGACTGAAATCACGGAGTTCCCTGCAACTCACCAGCTCATATTTTAGGACTAGTGCGACCTACACTTAACGCCTCAAGGTTGCTTATGTTGTTGCTTTTTAGTGCACCACTTTTCGATTTGTACTCTTCGCCAAATATTATTGGGTGGTCATTGTACGCATGAAACATCTTAATAAAAAGGAAACTTGGAAGGAAGAGGTCATACTGGAGACCAAGATGTAGATGGGAGGATGTTATTAAAATGGATCTTAAAAATAGGTCGTGGACATGGACTGGATTCAGGTGGCTCAGATGAGCCCGACGGCTATAGCTTGTAAGATTTCTCGGGCTCCGTAAGAGGCTGGGGAAATTATGACCAACTGAGAACCATCATTTTCTCAAGCAGGATGCTGCAAGTGAAGTTACGAATTTAGGTTTTGCTTGAGCATTGCAGGATTCCTGGAGTGTCCACTGCCACTGCTATGTACATCTCACGTTTAATTACGTTGTGTAAGTCTTCCCTTCAGTAAATCCGATACGAATAGGTTTAACACGGGCGTGACAAGTTACACATTTTAAACAAAGGACGGAGGGAGACATGTTATACCCACTGACCAAGTGCAGCTTGCCCTACCCGGCTGTGCTACCCTCAGCGGGCCACTTTTCGCTTTGTTTCTACCCGAGGGATGTCTCGCAGAAGAAATTCCGTTTGTGTAGTTCTGTACTTGATTCCCGTGTTCTCAGTAGTTTCCCAGCGGACAGTTCCCAAGTCGGATGGATCCAGTCCAGTCCACTGTTTCTACGTATAAGATTCGTTTTAATGCTATTCGCCCATGTACGCCCAGGGCTTGGGCGCGATATGCCGAAATCACTAATTTTGAGAAGTCGGGATTGGAATGCCCTACCGACGCAGGACGCCAGAAGCCGAGAAACGCGCCATCTCGTGCTTAAAGCATTCCAAATAAGCTATCATGTGCCAGGTCTGCCCGACCAGTGCATTGTGAACGGGTTTTGTTAACTGGTGACCAGAGGAGGATGAGATAAGGGGCATGTGTAGCACGCATGTAGGAATGAGAAATTATCAACATTTGGCTCGGGACAAGGGACGAAGCTGTGTGTGTGGCGTAGGCACAGGCATGAGAATATCGTAAAACTTCATCTTGAAGAAGCAGGATGGAAAGACTGAATTGAATTGCCTCAAGATAGTGTCCACTATCGGACGTGGCCGAATATGGTGATCCATCGCGAACAATCTTTAATTCATAAATGTAGCCACCGTGAAGACGGAGACAGCAGGTTCCTTCGAAACGTTGGTATGTGCCATTCCGAAAGGCCCACATCATAACTATCAAGTATTTGTATTGCAGTGTTAGCTGGTGCGTCTTGCCGGAAGTGTGTCCGTGTTGGCCCTCGGCTGCTGCTATACTGAACACTGCAAGGGAGTGGGGGATGCTGAACCACATAGGACATACGATGGAATCCATTCTGAAATGAGGCATTTTAGGGGGCTTGAGAAACGCGCGCAGGAAGCTTTGCAGGCACGAATAAACGGACATCCATCCGGTACGGGGATGGAAACTTATGTGGCCTGCAGGGGTATGCCCTCGAACTTGCCATGGTCGGAAAGATGGCTGAAAAAATTCTGTAGTTCGAAAATGTTAAATAGCTATGAATTACCGTTACTGACTGAGCATCTTATGTATTCGGAAATACATTATTAATAATTAATTTGGGCACGTAATGCTAAACTATTAATTTTATGAACTCTGCCCCCTATCACGAAATTTTTACAGCTTCCTCCCTCTTATATCTAAATATTCTCCTCAGCACCCTCTTTTCAAAAAGACAAACAGTATGTATTCTTCTCTTAATGTAAGACACCAAGTTTTATATCCATATGAAAGACAACATACTGGCCAACACATCCCAACAAAACCCCTGACCTCTTGGACTTCTTCGTTACAAATGGAATTTCTTCAGAATACGTGGATGTGGTACCCAGTTTCGATCTCTCTTCAGATCACACACCAATTGTACCCACTGTCAGTAGTCATGCTATTCACAAAACACCAAGAAATAAAATGCGCAATAAAAAAACATATTGGGAAGAATACAGGATGAAACTACATGAAGATATAAATCTAAATGTGAGACTCAAGAGCCCAATGGAAATCGACAGCGCGCTAACCTCCCTAATCAACACTACAAAACAGGCAACCCAAGTTGCTACACCTAAGATCACCTTCCAAAATAACACAAGGAATGTTCCAATTGAAATTAAAAAACTCATAAGTCAGAAAAGAAGAGCAAGAGCCAGGTGGTATAGAAGTCAAGCACCAACAGATAAAACAACATACAGCCATACAAGTAATGGGCTGAAGTGTAAAATTAAAGAGGCAAGAGAAAGCTCCTTCTCTAACTACATAACCAGCCTCAACAGATATGACAATACCATCTGGAAACCCATCAAACATTTAAAAAACCCAAGACACAGATACATCCTATAAGAAATGAAATGGCGCCGCAAACATTGTGGGCAAGAAGTGATGAAGAAAAAGCAGCAATGTTCGGTGAATATCTTGCTACAGTTTTTACACCATATGATGACCAGACTGATAAAGAAATAGAAAGACAAATATCTGAAAATATGAGCATTATACCAGAAATAATTTTTTTTACAGTTAAAGAAGTGCAGAATGAAATAGCACTCCTAAACTCAAGAAAAGCACCTGGCATTGACGAAGTGACTCCCATAATGTTAAAAGAAATGGGTTAGTACTTCTCACATATATATTTAATGCTATTCTCAAACATAAATACTGGCCAAATTAGCTAAAAACAGCAGAAATAATCCTGATCCTCAAACCAGGCAAAAATTCTAATAGTGTGTCATCATATCGTCCTGTAANGCTAACCTCCCTAATCAACACTACAAAACAGGCAACCCAAGTTGCTACACCTAAGATCACCTTCCAAAATAACACAAGGAATGTTCCAATTGAAATTAAAAAACTCATAAGTCAGAAAAGAAGAGCAAGAGCCAGGTGGTATAGAAGTCAAGCACCAACAGATAAAACAACATACAGCCATACAAGTAATGGGCTGAAGTGTAAAATTAAAGAGGCAAGAGAAAGCTCCTTCTCTAACTACATAACCAGCCTCAACAGATATGACAATACCATCTGGAAACCCATCAAACATTTAAAAAACCCAAGACACAGATACATCCTATAAGAAATGAAATGGCGCCGCAAACATTGTGGGCAAGAAGTGATGAAGAAAAAGCAGCAATGTTCGGTGAATATCTTGCTACAGTTTTTACACCATATGATGACCAGACTGATAAAGAAATAGAAAGACAAATATCTGAAAATATGAGCATTATACCAGAAATAATTTTTTTTACAGTTAAAGAAGTGCAGAATGAAATAGCACTCCTAAACTCAAGAAAAGCACCTGGCATTGACGAAGTGACTCCCATAATGTTAAAAGAAATGGGTTAGTACTTCTCACATATATATTTAATGCTATTCTCAAACATAAATACTGGCCAAATTAGCTAAAAACAGCAGAAATAATCCTGATCCTCAAACCAGGCAAAAATTCTAATAGTGTGTCATCATATCGTCCTGTAAGTATTACTCATCATATCTAAGCTCCTTGAAAGACTTCTCTTAAAAAGAATAAGGTGTGACCCAAACACGAAAGAATGGATACCATCACGTCAATTAGGTTTTAGAGAAAACCACTCCACTGTACAGCAGATACATAAAATAACACACAAAATACATCAAGCAATGGAAAATAAAGAATACTGCACATCATTCTTCCTTGATGCAAGTCCAGGACTACTGTACAAAATCAAAAAATATCTGCCTATCACTTACTTCCACTTACTAAAATCCTATATAAATGGCAGAGAGTTCAGAACGAGAATCAGTGGTAGCATATCTAACAATTTTGCAATAAAATCAGGTATACCACAAGGCAGTGTCTTAGGCCCATTACTTTATTTACTGTATACAGTAGACCTACCAGTCAATGCCAACGCAACAGTGGGCACATTTGCGGATGATACCGCGATCCTCTCAGCCAACACAGATCCAGCAATAGCTACCTTCATTTTGCAAAATCATCTAAATCAAATACAAGAGTGGACAAATACATGGAAAATAAAAAATCAACGAAACCAAGTCAGTGCAAGTAAACTTCAGTCTAAGAAGAGAACAATGTCCTGCAGTTTTCTTTAATAAAATGCAAATACCTGAGTTACCCAGCACAAAATACTTAGGTATTCATGTAGACAACCATCTAACCTTAAAGGAACACATTACTAAAAAACGCAAACAGATTGATTTAAAAATCAAGGATATGCATTGGTTAATTGGAAGAAATTCCAAACTCTCATTAGACAACAAAATCTTACTTTACAAAACAATAAGAAAACCAGTTTGGGTATATGGAGTGGAAATATGGGGATGTGCAAGCAAAACCAGTATTTCCATAATCCAAAGATGTCAGTCAAAGATACTACGTATGATTACTAACGCCTCATGGTATGTTTCCAATATAACACTCCATGAATACCTGAAAGTGCCGCTAGTGAAGGAAGTCATAAAAGGGAAAAGCACAAGATACCTCAACAAAATAGGACATGAGAACGTACTAATTCAACCGTTACTGGAACCTCACACTGGACGAAGACTGAAAAGGAATTGGCCAGCCGACCTGAGAGAGGGTTAAGGAGGACTTATCTCTGGATAAGCCCTCTCCACGTCACGAAGAATACTACAGCAAATTAGCTTATAGAATCAAATGTAATTCTGATTGTAAGATTTGAGGCTTTCACGGCGGTGACTATACAACACGGTGCCAAATCCCAGAAGACTGCTTTCTTCGTAATTCTGATTGCTAATATTATATAATAAAAAAATCATATGAAAGACAGGACGCGGTGGCATAGATGGTTGAGGCACTATGCTACCAGCTGGAAGGTCGCGGGATCGAATCCCGATGAGGTGGATTTTTTCAATTTACCTAATCCTTCCAGCCGCAGAATGGCCCTGGGGTCGACCCAGCTTCTAACAAATGAGTACCAGGAATATTCCTGGGGGTGAAGGGCGGCCGGCGCGTAAGGCTGACAACCTCACCGCCATCTGTGAGCCGAATGTGGGAGCCTCGACGTCTCACAACCCTGTGGGCTTCACGGCCTGTTACAGGGATGCCTTTACCTTTATGAAAGACGGGAAGAAAATAGTTACTTGCTTTTAATCGTATCATTTTTAGACGAGAGACTGGTAGACCGAAGATTCAGAACTGAGTGTTAGCAAGCATTTCCCGCAGAAACTGTGAAGACCTTGGGTTCTGTTTCGAACGCCTCGCCCCTCGTGATGACGGAACAGATTGGGACAGTTGGCAGTAAGGTTGGAAGATGCGTGCTAAAGCATAAAGGAAGAAAGAGATGTGTGTGTATGCAACGGATGTACACGGAGCAGTGGAAGGAAGAAATAAGCAGAGTGAGTGCCCTGTTGATTTGCTGTTATGTGCGTGTATGTGTGTGTGTGTATTTTTACTGCCGTAATAATATGACGTGCCCATCATGGTGGCCGCGCGGTCTAAGGCATGAAGCGTCTTCGCCTGCTCGAACACCGGGGTCGAATCCCACCCGAGTCATGGATGTCTGCGTGCGTTTTTTCTGCGTTTGTGTTCTGTGTGTAGGTAGCTGCCTTGCTACGGGCTGAACTCCTGTTCAAGGAGTCCACCCGATCGTGTATAGGAGTAAGAAACACATATTCAATTGAATATTACATCGTTTGTATCCAGAATTGTTGCCGTATGATGGAATTTTCACCTGTCATTTCGCCTTAATAAATCCAGATGACGAATTTTCACGAAACTTTGTGTGAAGATCGTGTCAATAATACAGACATGTTGTGCGAAATTCTGAGATGGTGACATTGTACCCACTTAATGTAAGGGCCTGTGATTTTCTGTGTTAATTGAGCCTGAATGGGACATTTTGTTGAGACCGTCTTTTGTAGAAGTTTTGCATTTGCGCCTACCAGTCAGTTTTCGTATGTTTCCCCTGTATTACATTTCTCCGGGGCCTAAAGCGGCAGGGGCGATACGTTAACCACTCACCTTTATCTGTTGCCGAGGTTAAGAATGGTGGAGCGCTACCTCCACTCCTTCATACGTCTTCATGGCATGGTGTGTAGTTTGGAGATAACTTTACCTTCACTGTATTATACAGTATATTTTTGTTAAAATACTGTGAAAATGTGGGAACCTCAACATCTCATAACCCTATGGGCCTTCACGGCCTGGTACAGGGATAGCTTTACTTTTTTTACTTTTACTGTACTTATTTCTGGAATAAGGCCGTAGTAGATAGTTGCGATGTTCTGTACTGCACCAACAGTTTGTGTGTGTGTGTGTGGCTCAAGAGGTTCATTACGGTCATTTACCGCGCAGGGTCCCACAAATAGACCCACTACGCCATCCTCCTGTGAAGGTTCGTGACAGTGGCTGATTCATTGTACTAATATGTTGGACGTTTTCCATTGTCGGAGGTAGGGTATTGTGCTGTATTTTAAAAAGAGTTTACGTGACGTTTCGGGAGTTAGCTGTGTTCTCTCCTTCAGGTGATTGGAAGCCATTATACTGACATCTGTTATTACATACTTCTTCGCTTCGTGTCTCGCAGCTCAGTAAAATTGAGTAAGAGGGGGGGGGAGGCAAATACAAATTGCAGGTATCAGGAAGCTCTTCTAAACGAGTATTTTTCATGACAGTGGCATTTGGAGACAGAGTGACTTGACTGATTCAGCTACCGGCAGAATTGGTACTGCTGTTATAACGGCCATCGGGATTCGTTGCGCTGACCACGCGACACTCTGTATCCGCTAAAGTTGGGACTAACATCGCCGATAAGCGGCGATCGCTCGGTCGGTATAGTTCGCTTGCGGACTAAAGCCACGGAGTTTTTTTATGGTATGGCGTGTAGGCAGGCATGTTCTGAACCCCCGCCACTAGTGCAACGATGGCCACAGCGATAGTACTCGCAGCCAGCTCGTGCGCTCTCATAATCTCACCCAGGGCTATTACATTGTTACATAGAGAGATTGCTGACGATAGTTGGAATCGAAAGCAAGCCTTTCGAATACCATTCTGCCCTATTATTCAGAAGGACCCGGGCAGGGTTAAAAATTAAATTTGCAGTATAACTGTTCGGCGTGGACCACCAATACCAGATTTAATCTGGGTCTGTCGAATGGTTTAGGAGACGAAGCTTGCAAGCGGACGGTCACCGTGTCACCATTATGAACTTGACACAACAACGCATCTTGCTGTTTGTGTGTCTGTCTTCCCCTTCCTAACAACCCAGAATAGTGGCGCCACAAGAGACGGCCGTTGCTAGGCTACGGCTTGGTAAACACATTCCCGCTGTAACGAATATTCATGCTACAGTAGAACTGTGGAACACAATGCTTTCTATGCACACGGTGACGTCAGATAGTATGTAGTGAAAGGAAGGTAGGCGATTAGTTTATTTTTAATTATGTTATATTTATTGCTTACGGTCCTTTGTGTGCTATGCAAGTAAAGTGTGTTGGTTTACGTATGTTTTGAGATCTGTTTTACTTGTGTAATACAAAACTAATTTTGCCTGTGGTTCCGTATGGGTGTGGAACTTTGACATTAAGGGAGGAACATAGACTGAGGGTATTTGAGAACAGGGTGTTGAGAATATTTGGACCGAAGAGGGATGAAGTGACGGGAGGTTGGAGAGAACTACGTTACATAATGAGGAGCTTCGTAACTTGTAGGAGTAGGGTATGAAGGAGGGAACTGGTTTCAGGCGTCTGTCAGTTTGAGGGTCCATGTGACCTTGTTTCGCAAATGCTTCACGTTTATTGACCAGATGAGTAAAGACCTTGTACCATGAAATATTCGTAATGCTGTAGCGAAACGTAGGAATGTAAGCTGCAGTTCCTTTTTTGGTGTACCAGACGTGGCATGAGGACAGAACAGCAGTAGGCTTCAGTGCTACAGCATGAGTGACACAATGGGATCTCACCCTGAAGAAGTGCTCATGTTCTCATATCATTGCGGTGAGAAAACTGAGCAAACAGACGTGATGTAATTGTACATTATTATATACGACATGCACAGATTTGCAGATACGGTCGAAGTCCGCGCATTGTCTCAACCGTAAAGAGTAGTTTGTTTTGTTTTTGAATGTGATCAGCCGACCTATACATTATGCAGGAATTTTTCCCGTGTTTAGTGGACCTGGGTTCGAGTTTATTCGGTGACATATCAGTGATGAAGGCTGGGGTTTACTTCAGAATTTTGTAGTTCCTTTTGCCGCTCGCTCGTAACACAGTTGCATGTGTAAACAGTCGAGGCCATCCATGGAAAGCAGAACTCATCTGTCCTTTATGAACGAACCTAAAGGTATATCACCGTGTTCGTGAAGTCCCGTCATTACACCAGAGGAACGAAGCCCACATATTCAGACTAAGTATTAGGGTCTGACTATTTCCGGAGGTCCCATTTTCCTCGAGGCATTGTATTAATTTCATATTTGCTCCCATGGATAGGGACATGTACATATTGAGGCGCGTCCACATTACTCGTGCTCGTGCTCGCAAGGCTTGTGCTCGTCGGGAGACTCGTCTGGCTTTTACTTGTGTTCGCAAATCTTCGTCCACACTACTTCACTTGCTCGCCAGGCTTGGGCGCGTGAGGATCCGTATATTTACTCGTAGTGTGTATAGGCTGTAGTCGTATTTTAATTTATTGGCTATAGTTTTTAAATTAAAAATTAAAAATTTGCTTGCCTCGTGACTTGTCATATTGTCCACATTACACGCGAGCATAGCGAGTCACACGAGCACGCTTTGCGCTCAGCCTTGATATAATAACCATCCTAACAGCGCTAGGTAAGGCGTTCATACTGTTAAAATTCTCGTGTTTTAATTTTGTCGTTTAACTGTAGTCTGCAGTCATTGCTCACTCTGGTTCCTCGCTCGCTGATTTTTTATTTTTTCTTCTACCCTGAAGATGGAGGCGATACGTTCCTCCGAAACGTCGGTTTATACAATATCTACACGGCGCTACACCCCAGAAGACGGCATCCTTCATAGTCACCGCCGTTAAAATCTTACATAAGTTGAAATGGATTCACACGCAGACATCGTGGTTTTCTCGTGAGTATTCCTGCTCTGTAAGAAAGAACAATGAGCTGAAAGCTGTAAAACTACCCGAAGTAATTTCTGAGGAAAACCACTGTTGCATTCAGTTACGTAGAGAATATTGCCTAACTCATCTCTCAAGGCTAACTCCATATGAACACGTCTTTATTGAGGATTGGCGTGGATTCCGACGCAGTGGATCACCTGCTGATCCAGTAGGGAGTACAGTGAGGCTTTTTGTAACAGTAACATGAGAATCTGAAGGGACGTTTTTACGACATTCTCAAAGAATCTGGTAAAGCAGCCTCGTAGTTACAGCGTTCAGGCAATTTAAAATGTGTTTATACGAAACCAGTAGTTGGTTCCCAAACTGCTCCGCGCAATCCAGGGGCCTCGTGGAGGGTTTTCTAATTACGAATTTCAAATATACAGCATATTCGAGCAAGAAATCGGAGAAATAGGAAGTTGCTTTAATTGTGATATACCTTAATTTTCATTGTTGATGGTAAAAATGTTTACGAAACTCACTGTAGCTGCGTGCTTGCCGCGGCAAATAAAAAGCAGTAGCCGTTCTACATTGTTGCATGTACCTCAGAGACGGAGTCTGTTGTCTCGAACAGACAGTTTAATTTTGTGGAGTTGCCGTGTCGCATCGGCATTGTCTTATCAATAAGTAATGGTTATTTTGCTCTTAATTTCCGTAACTTTATTCGTTGAAGTAACGTGCCACCATTTCTGGCGTTAAACAGACCATGAACCAATTTGGGAAGCGAGTCAGTGACTTAGCACCAGTTGCTTTGATGCACACATAAACGTCATCATTGCATGACGTCACCGCTGCAGGTGCAATAGGCAGATGTTAAAGAGAGGCAGAACGTGAGAATGTGGACTGGATTAATCTGGCTTGGAGTAGCGTCCTGGGGGGGGGGCTCTTATGTCCACCTAATGAAACTTATGGTTTTAGTAAAGGCCTTAAATGTATTGTTACGTGTATTAATGACTGGTAGACGGGGTTTGGATCGGAGAATCGATTTTATTAGATATTCACCAGTCATAAATACAAATAATTATAACATTTCCAAGATCACTGTAATTATAGAACCGGGCCCTGGGGTTTACTCAGCCTCTAACAGAAATGAGTACCAGGAATTAATTATATGATTTTCCTGGGGAGTGAAGCGGGGCTGGCGCGTAAGGCTGACAACCTTACCGCCATCTTTGAGCCGACTGTCAAGGTAATGTGGGACCCTCAACGTCTCACAACCCTATGGGCCTTCACGGCCTGTTACAGGGATAGCTTTACTTTTTTTTCTACTTTTTGTAGCACATAAATTAAGTCTTCCATATCTGCCTTAAGTAGTCGTTGCTGGGTAACATATCTTAAAAATTGTTATTCTGCTGCAAAGCTTTCCATATCCGTTTCCTGTCAACGGATTTTAACACAGGAACTGAAACTGTCACGGGAGCCGGGATAGCGTAGTCCGTATAGCGAATGGCTGCAAGCTTCACGACGGTGGGGTTGGAGTTCGAGTCCCTGTAGGTCAAGAATTTTCACTTCTCCACGTCGCCCATACCAGCTCTGGGTACAGAGAACCCAGTTCCTATTTTTGCTTGGCGCAGACCACATAGAAAACATAGTTTCCCCTGTATTGTTGCATGTTGGGAAGTCTTTACTGAGCCGTTCCCTGGCAATGCTTTCATCAAATCTGTTACAGTATTTACTAGCTAAGAGTCCATTAAAAAAGGTAAGCTATCCCTGTAACAGGCCATGGAGGACCATAGGGTTGTGAGACGTTGAGGGTCCCACATTATCTAGACAATCGGATCACAGATGGCGGTAAGGTTGTCAGCCTTACGCGCCGGCCTCCCGTTACCCCCCAGGAAGATTCCTGGTACTCATTTTTGTTAGAGGCTGAGTCGACCCAAGGGCCGTAGTGCGGCTGGAAGGATTAGGTCCATTGAAAAAATCCACCTCATCGGGACTCGAACCCGCGAACTTCCAGCTTGTAACATAGTGCCTTCACCAAATACGCTACCGCGCACCCCAGCTAGGAGTCTGTTAGCTTCTAAAAGACTTTGTTTCCTTGAATTAAATAAATTCATATGATTCTAGTAACTACATAATAAATTTCGTGGGAGCCGGGATAGCGCAGTCGGTATAGTGACTGGCTGCGGGACACACGATCGAAGGGTTGGAGTTCGAGTCCCGGCAGGGTCAAGAATTGTCTCTTCTTCAAATCGTTTGACAGGCTCTGTGGTCAATCCAACCTATCCAATGGGAACTGGGGGCTCTTTCCCCTAAGGTAAAGCGACCGGAGCGTGAAGCTGACCCCTTACCTCCAGCTAGTGTCGAGGTCAAGGAAATTTGGATCTATACATCCATTCCCTAATACATCTTCATGGCGTGTGCTTAATTAGTTAAGCACGGGCGAAACTTTACCGTTACAACTGATGTGTAGTATTCCAGTTTTGTCGTTTGAGGCGAAATGTTCTCCGATAAACTAATTAGAGGCAAGTATCCTGCTATAGGCAGGCCTTTACCGAAACATGTCCAGTTGCAACTATTCTAAACACTTTGATGACATTTGTGTGTGCGTAGGTACTACCAAAGGGCTGCCGTGAATGCAGGTGCATTGTGTTCAGCCATTAATGAGTGCTTGCCAGAGTTTGCATACTCGGGCCAGCTGGAATGCCTGCAGTGGTATTCAAGCCAAATAGTGCTGATGGTGGACGTTAAATGAAAACTGAAACCAAACAACAAACGTAGATTATATACGAACAGTAGAGGTAATTTTATAAAATATATTGACAATATAACGGTACAGTAGGTTTGGCATATTTTATTTTTCTTCGAAATAGCCCAAGTTTTCAAGTAGGTTTTGAGTATCATATAGAGTAGAGGTTATATTGAACCAGTGTACCAAATTAGAATTAACAAACTTTCCTGTAGAACCCACAATTAAAAAATGGCCAAGTATCTGTGCTTTATTAAGCATCACGCCTTGTGGGAGAGTGGAGTTATAGCTCCACCATTCTCTACTTCGGTTAGCTTCATGCTCCAGCCGCCTTAATCTCGCAGTACCCGTTGGATAGGAGGCTGAGAGCCGGTCTGGACGCTCTGGAGTACAGAAAAGTTTCTTTCCCTTGCCGGGTATCGAACTCCGGCCGTCCAGCCCGTAACTTGTCGCTATACCGAGATATCCCGGCTGCTTGTAGAAGCAGAGCGTCTAGTTCTATGAAAACCCGATAAGTGAAACTGTAGGAGGCCAAGCACGGCCTCATCAGTATGCACTGCGCGCACAGAGAGCACATGGACTGCAAATGTAATATTGTGCCTTTGAAACGATGGGTTTATCCACGGTTTTGTGGTGCTGTATACTGCCTTACTTGTGCACGAGCAACGGCGCACTGATCCCAGTATTCTGGGTGTAACGCCTCTGATTTTAGACTTTGGTTCTAGGCTCTCCGTTGCGCCGTGGGACCCGGGATAGCCCAGGTTTAACTCCCGGCCCGTAACGTCTGGTGTCCACAGTGGGTACCGGTGGCTGTTTCCGGGGGGGGGGGGGAGAAGTGGAAGGGGCATGAAGCCGACCACTTGCCTCTATCTGTTTCAAGAGGTTAAGAATGACTCTTACCGTACATCTTTATATGGAGTTTTGCTTAATTAATTGAGCCCGGCGATAGATTTACCTGTTATTTTATTACGCTGTGCTGTAGAGATTGCAAATTGCGGTTTGCATTACACATCGACGTAGGTCCACAGTAAGTTATTTAGGTAGAATCTCAGTATTGTGTTTTGTCTTTTAGTTTATTTAACGACGCTTTACAGCCGCATAGGTTGTCTTCGTAATCATATAGGAGAAACGTGGGGCATTATGTTCTGTGATGTACAGAAATAAGGAAATGATAGTTATTTTCAGACTTCTGTGATGGAATCCCGAAGGTTGAGTCATTACAGCGAATATCAAGAGTTAGCCACTTGACAGAATTCTGAGCCAGATCTACCGTCTCCGACTGTCAGACCCATTTTCTTAAGATTTGACCAGAAATTATCGAATGTCCTCGCAGTGACCATTTTTAAAGCTTTCGTCATCGTTTCTCGCAAGCTAGGATAGTATATCTACCCTGTTGTAGTCTCCTTGGGTTGTTAAGACGTCGAGGCTTCCACATTTCTAGACAGTCAGCTCACAGATGGCGGTGAGGTCAGCCTTACCCGTCGGCCACCCTTTACCGCCCAGGACGATTCCTGGTATTCATTTCTGTTAGAGGCTGAGTCGACCCCAGGACCATAGTGCAGCTGGAAGGATTAGGTAAATTGAAAAAATCCACCTCATCGGCACTCGAACCCGCGACCTTCCAGCTTGTAACAGTGCGTCAACCAACTGCCCTACCGCATGCCCCTCAATGATGTCGGTACCTCGGAAGTACTAGTAGTTATTTTAAAATAAACTCGGTCCAATAATTGGGAGCAGTGTCTAACGTGCCCGCCATGTAGGAACCTTTATGCACCTGATGACGGAGACATGCAGGTGCTTGAGGGAACCAAAGACCATGGACAGTATCCAAGACAAACTTTGTCCAAAGTAAGTTCGAGGACACATCATACCTTCAGTAAGCAACCTGACTGAAGAAAAGCCCCTTGTGTTGAGTGAGCTCTCCGGCATGGTGATTTCCGTACCCATCGCATGTTAATTACAATCAAGTAACCGAATGATGACGTAATGATTTGTGTTACTGTCTGATTATTTTTTTTTTNTGTACCTCATCGGCACTGGAACCCGCGACCTTCCAGCTTGTAACAGTGCGTCAACCAACTGCCCTACCGCATGCCCCTCAATGATGTCGGTACCTCGGAAGTACTAGTAGTTATTTTAAAATAAACTCGGTCCAATAATTGGGAGCAGTGTCTAACGTGCCCGCCATGTAGGAACCTTTATGCACCTGATGACGGAGACATGCAGGTGCTTGAGGGAACCAAAGACCATGGACAGTATCCAAGACAAACTTTGTCCAAAGTAAGTTCGAGGACACATCATACCTTCAGTAAGCAACCTGACTGAAGAAAAGCCCCTTGTGTTGAGTGAGCTCTCCGGCATGGTGATTTCCGTACCCATCGCATGTTAATTACAATCAAGTAACCGAATGATGACGTAATGATTTGTGTTACTGTCTGATTATTTTTTTTTTTCCTTGGCACTACAGCCCCAGTGGGTCTAGGCCTACCTCCATGAACTCCGTTCACGTCTGATGATTACTCGGCCAAAATAATGTTTTAGGTACAGAATACTAGGCGTGTTTAATGTATAATTTCGGCGTTTGGGTTTTAGTTGCATCGCTTGTTGATGTTTCAACGTTTCGGCGCACATTATAGTTGCCATTTCCGCAACTGGTGTCTGCGTGTAGTGCCGAAACGCCGAACATATGCAGCACACGACGCGGCACGGCCCCGAAAGCCAAGTTCACAGTAGGCACAGACCTTGATAAACTGCGTTGTCGTGAGGATTACCGACGTCTGATGCGGCGCAGTGTACATACGTATCTCTGCACTTCAGTAGCGCGCAGGGAACAAAGTAGCCTGGCTTTCTTGGTTCGGTTCCCGAATCTGCGAAGGGTGCCAGCAGTAACCCTTGCTGCAGATTCCGTCTTGTGCGATGTGGTTCTGTCCGAGTACACGTGTCCCGTCCCAGAAGACGGTAATGTTCAGACATACAAGAATGCCGTTTTCTGGGATGTGGCGCCGTGTAGACCATGTGTAAACCGACGTTCCTCTGAAACGTCGGTTCACACAAAATTACCAGTCTGCAGCCACTTGTTCACGCTCGTTCTTCGTGGATTTTTGTACCCTGAAGATGGAAGCGATACGTTCCTCCGAAACGTCGGTTCATACAAGGTCTACACCGCGACACATCCCAGAAGACGGCATTATTCATAGTCACCGCCGTGAAAACCTCAAATCGTACACACTTAGACATACACTTTTTGGGGCTTAGGAAACAAGAATAGTTGATTCTTTCAACTGACAGTCTGTGAGTGCTATTATAGCGTTTTACGTTTTGCTTGACCCTTTTGTAAAGCACAGGATTGTTAATGCGATTGAGGCCCCTCTCCCCTTTTTGTGATCTTGATGTAACGGGATGGTCACGTGAAGAGGGGCGCGTTATGATCTGTTTTCATTCCGGGCCCAGAATTCACTCAGGCTTCGGGTCTTGTCCTAATTGAGCGCAATTAAACGCCGATCCCGCACCCTCTGCTTGCCTGTACTTTCTCTTTTTGTCAGCTTCGTGTGTCGGGAACCAGTCAGCCACTTCTCAGAATGAAATTAACCGGTGTGTGTGTACTGCATTTGTTGATCATACTGTATGATTATTTGATGGAGTTATTATTTCATTATTTTGAACTCTCCTCTGTAAAGTCTGTTTATTTGTTCTCCTTTACCGGGGGTGTTTTATGTCTGATGAAATGTTCACGAAAATGTGCGTTTTGGCGCAGTTTCGAAAGTTGCTCTTTCATGCAGCCTCTGTTTATTTGGGAACATGCTCGAAGATTAATATCGCAGTAATACGTTTTTGTCGTCTGCTAGCTGTGAATAAGCATGAAAAATAATGTTCAAGGACAAGTCAGACAAGCCTGTATCACGCTGATATCTGTGCCCCTTTCGTTTGGGTTACATGGCTAGACGATGTTATTAAGGGAACCGGACCCGAGGCGAAGACTTCTTGATGGACGCAGTCGTGTCGCAAGGCGGTTGCCGAACCGTTTGCCATTGGTTGCACTGGTTTCCATTATACACTCTTCTTTTACGTCATTGACGCCGAAGATTTTTTCGGGTGATAGGCTGTAATGTCGAACTTTAACAACCGACTGAATTTATAACCCAACAAAACGTTCCGTGTGTTAACAAGCTCCATGGAGCACAGCTTGAGAAGCAAATAGCCGCTCAGTTAGCCAGGAAATGTCCCATCTTGCTTTATTATGCCCACAAGAGTCATCCCCCGCCCCTGTCACAACATCCGAACATCTCCATCCACCCCTTGTTTTATGTACGGTGTCTGCATCGTTAGGAATGCAAACCGTTTGTTACTAATGGAACTAAACATTGTCCTGCAGTTTACTAACGATACTCGTCAAAAATTTTCAGTTCATGCTTTTAGATAACATACCGTATGTCCATTACAGATATTGGTGTACAAGTTATGAAGACGGTGTTATTTCTGGGAGCCCAAAATATATGTTACATTTCAGGTTAAATGCGGAGATACCCAACATTAAAGCAACTTTTGGACAAGATGATCATTATACCGCAAACTTCTGTTCATTTCTTTAATTTAGAAATGGGCAGCGTTTTCATTGAAGGGCGTAATGAGAAGTTAACGTGTGTTTTGCCGAGCCAGTGGAGAAATAAGCATTGTCACGTGTACTTGTAGACGGGTTTTGGATTGGTGAATCGATTTATTGGATACTCACAAGTCGTAACTTCAAATAACTATAACGCCCTCAAGATTACTGCTGCAACTATAACACAAAATGAATTCCTCTGCGTCTGTTTGTAGTTCTGCTTGATAACACTTCAACTACTGAATCCTCAATCCTCAATCCTCAATCCTGAGGAACTCCATGCCTGTCTGAATCTCAGACTGAACTAACTTCACGCGGACCGAATATAGAACACCCAGTCGGACAGTTGATTCCTCTGTTATTTTCTCTTGCCACGAAACGTGTGACAATCTCCTGGAAACGCGTTGATTTATTGAAGCGTATTCGTTGCCGCGGAAATGTGTTTCAGCTAGCCGTTGTCTAGCAACAGACGTCTTTTCTGTCCTTTCTGACGTTCAGGCGCCACGTCACAATATTTTCAAACACATTTTCAGAATCGACGGAAACGAAGGACTGCTTGAATAATATGGTCCATTATCAGTAATTCACAAAATGAATGCGAAGGGTAGTGCTACGATGCTGACAAGTTCATCCAATATTTTGTTTAAATGTTTACGCTACAGTGCGTAGAACCTCAGCCAAATTCACGTGGACGCAAAAAATTGCTATCGTCTTTTTAGATTGCTTGAAATTGCAGTGTTTGCAAACACATAATAGTCCTTCACCCCAGATCCATAAAGATGGAGGCGGTCAGTTCCGCCGAAACATTGATGCATGTTTACCAATCTGTACTGTATCATCCCAGAAGGCCGTTGCCCGAATCAGTGAGGTAGTTCCCGGCATTTTAATCTGTTCACAAACGTTCGCAGCTAAGCCTGCCAAGGCTATTGCATAATGTCACATAAGAGAGAGCGTTTGTATTTCGCCAGGTGTGAAACAGTTGCTGTGATGTGAGTTCACATTGTAATGAATGTAGAGTCAGTTGGTACGTCTGTGCAGTTGCACATTCTGTCCAGTCGTACATTGGTTACACCTTTTGAGTGATGTGCGTATTTCCAGTCGGCCATTTTGTAGATGTTTCTTGCCATTCTCAAACCTTCGGCCCTAACGTGTTAGGCCCTCTAGCCTGTTCGGATGCAGAATTATTCTGAAAGAGCAATACTTTATAAACATTTGACTCTATGCCTTTGACTGGGACGCACACACCACAACGCTTCTGCTTGCACAGGACCAAATAATAAGAACAGTTGCACATACATCCATGCCTCGAGCGAGATTCGAACCCGCAGCATCAGTGGTCACAGTTTGGTGGTATCTTGCCATTTCAAGGCCTGTAGGTATTTACGCAGGAGGGGAGGGAAGGCCGGAGAAGAGGGTGCCATCATTGTCTCGGGCGAGTTTCGAACCCAGTTGCATAGCGGCTCGGCATTGTATTCACCACAGTATGTATATCATGGCACCTGAGCCCGTTGCTAGACAACGTCTCAGTAAAAACGTTACTGCTACAACGAACACGCATCAGTATAAGAACGGTTGAGCGTGTCTTTTTCCGTGCGGTCTATGTATGAGAGGAAAGTAGGCGATTGGTTCTTCCCAGAACTTCTAATTAATTTGCTTTGGAATAAATGGCCAGAGTTGCGTGAGGATAAATTCTCCCTTTCAGAGTACGAATTGTTCCTTGAATGAAGCAGTGATCGCCATATTGTCTGCAGTTTATCATTTGATTTTTCATAAATGTTTAACGAGTGTTTATGTCGCCACAATTAGATTTTCCTTGGTGATACTAGAATTATTTTTCCTAGTTAAGGAGCTTTCGGAGCTGCATAGATTATACGGATAGCTTGTAACGTAATGGCGATTCGGAAGAATTTGGAAGAATGTGGTCGAGTTCGGTTTTAAGGTACCATCCTAGCATTTAATGCAGGATAGCCAGCCTTTAGGACAAGTATTGGTCCATGGCATTCCGTGGCAGGTGTGCCAACAGTAACGGGAAGTGCTTTTTGCCTCGAGCCTACAGGGCTCTTACAACGCAGTCCACAATTAGAAATGCCCAGATTAATGCTGTTGAAAGGTATAATTGTGTAAAGCATTTAGTAATTCATAGAAACTATGCCTTTCAAGCTTTACGTACAGAGAATCCAAATTATCCTTAGATGGGCCGTATAAAAATTCGTTCGCTATTGCCTTGTCCACTGCTGGCCGCCGAATCGCCCCTTGTTGGCTTATCGTGACAGCGCTGCTTGTTCAGCATGGTTAGTTATCCTTGAGATAAGTACAAACAGTTTCCAGTGTTGTGAAATAGTGTTGCAAAATGAAATACAGCGTTGAATATAAATTATTCATATACGATACCTTTGTGCAGAGTTCTTCATGTAGGAAATTCTGTAGAAAGTTTCGCAGGAAGTATCTTAAGAACGCAGCAATGTCTTAACAAAATTATGTTGTACAAGATCTGTAGTGGACAAAAAGAAATCACGAACTAAAGGAGAACTTGACGATGTGGGTACTCGATTAGAAGCAAACCCAAAGAAATCGCTACGTCTTTTGGCTCTTCATTGTGGGAAGTGCAGCTTAGGTTGGTACACAGTTACTAAATTTACGGCCTTACAGAGCTACAGTGGTACATAGCGTTTTGTCTCCAGGTTCTGAGGCACGAAACCGATGGTGTAGGTGGTTTCAGTAATCAGTATTCAATCGACTCTATGACCCAGAACTTGTGTTTTGTTCAGACGAGGCGTGGTTACATAAACAGCCAGAATAACAGAAATTGGGTGCATAAAGGATATTTGGGCCCATATATATATTCTCCCACGAAGCACTAAATTCCTAACGTGTGAAATTAATTGTTACCCTTCTTCGATCAACTGACTGGTGAAGACGCGTCATAGGAGTGTTTTGTGCAAGGTAGTGGAGTGGCACACCAAGCGAACAGTTCTGTGGATGCGTGAGATGAACCTTCGGCGACCGAGCCATAAATCGAGGGTTGTGGCTTCTGCGATCAC
The DNA here is from genome assembly GCF_002891405.2 of Cryptotermes secundus. Classification (NCBI taxonomy): domain Eukaryota; kingdom Metazoa; phylum Arthropoda; class Insecta; order Blattodea; family Kalotermitidae; genus Cryptotermes; species Cryptotermes secundus. The sequence continues at coordinate 79,908 of NW_019744424.1, forward strand.
TCGATTTAAATCCGTTTATTTGTGACACGCAGAAAGGAGTATGTGAATAATCCTTGAAGATATTAGGCATGACATTTCCGCTGTTCGCGTACAGCGGCTTCGACTTGTAATAGAAACATATTCTTGCGATGTGACGCACTTCGAGACTTTTCTGTAAAATAAGGCACCGTGAGTTAAACTGCAGCGGAAAAGCCGTCCGTGAAATACCGGCTACTGCGGGCGGTCTCTGCGAGAAGAGTGCCGTGTGAGCTGCGGGAAACCGCCTAGCGATAAACTGCACACCTGTTATTGGCCAGTGCAGCCTACTGGAATCCAAGGTTCTTTGCGCCAGAGGCGAAAAAGTGTCGGCTGTTTCGTAATTCATGTTGACCGTACGTAGTGAATAGCATGCCGGTATCAGGCAAAGTACCAAACATTTCCATGACGTTATCTTCGTGTTCGGCTTTGGGAGTATATCGGAAATGTCAGTCAGCCTGTCAGTAAGACTTGCAGGTCTGTTTCATTCAAGTGTACCGCAAGCTTCAGGCACTTAATGCGCAATGCAATCGCAATTTTCCCCCAAGTTCACAGATTAAGGAATACTTGAAGGTCTCTGCCTTGTTGGATATAACGCCGTGTAGTCAGCCCAGCGTTTCGGGGGAACGTGCCTGAGGAGAAGCCAGGCTAGGGACCATCATGAAGCACTACACAGCGTTATATCTCAGAAGATAGAGCTAATCATGACCACCGCTCTGCGAACCACAAACCTGCCTAAGGAATACTTAATGAACAAGTTGGCAGCTTAGAAGTGCAAACATTGTGACTAATACAGTACTTGATTCCTTGATTTTTTCGCTTGGCACTACAGCCCCAGTGGGCCTAGGCCTACCTCCATGAACTTCTCCGTTCACGTCGGTTTTTCTTGATTTTACACATTCGGTAGGACTCCTTGGGCGGGTGATCAGCTCGTCGCAAGGCCTCTACCTGTACACAAACACAGAAAAACGCACATACAAACTAAACATCCATGCCCTAAGTGGGATTCGAACCCACGATCCCGGTTTCCAAGCGAGCAAAGATATTACATGCTGATTCCTGGATTAGTCAGGGATTTTTCTTTTTGCCACCATTATCCAGACTTCTCCAACTTTTTGTACCATTGTCAGGCAGGAGCAGGAGCCTCTGCATGGAGGTACAGAGGTCGTATTGTGAAATTGAATACTCCATCTAGTTCCAAAGTCAAACGGGGAAATGAAAGTTGAATACCTCCTCTTCCAAAGCCGTTATTTTTTCCTCGTTAAAACGTCTGCATAGTGCACTTCATGTCCAGTATTAGGCGCACAGCGTTATTTGCTTGTTTGTTTTTTTTTCCTTGGCACTACAGCCCCAGTGGTCCTAGGCCTACCTCCATGAACTTCTCCGTTCACGTCGGTTTTTCTTGATCTTACACATTCGGTAGGACTCCTTGGGCGGGTGATCAGCTCGTCGCAAGGCCTCTACCTGTACACAAACACAGAAAAACGCACACACACAAACTAAATATCCATGCCGTAAGTGGGATTCGAACCCACGATCCCGGCTTCCGAGCGAGCGAAGACGGTGCTGCCTTAGACCCCTCGGCTACCGTGACCGGCGTTATTTGTTTTTACATTTCGTAATATTAAGTAAAGTAAAGGTATCCCTGTAACAGGTAGTGGAGGCCCATAGGGTTGTGAGATGTTGAGGTTTCCACATTTTCTAGACAGTCGGCTCATAGATGGCGGTAAGGTCAGCCCTACGCGCCGGCCGCCTTTTACCCCCAAGATTATTCCTGGTACTCATTTCTGTTAGAGGCTGAGTTAACCCTTGGGCCATAGTGCGGCTGGAAGGATTAGATCAATTGAAAAAATCCAGTGACCTCATCGGGACTTGAACCCGCGACCTTCAGGCTTGTAGCATAGTGCCTCAATCAGCTACGCTACTGCGTGCCCCAGTATTAAGTTATGATGCTCATAATTAATGTGTACTCTTCACAAAATATCGAGCAAACAGATGGGAGGGATATGTAGCACGCATGTAATGCATACTACGGAAGCTGTATACATGGAAAACATAAAGAACTTTGCAGAATATATGAATTTAGTGCGCATATATCTGTCTGTAATCATACACACCGAAGTTTGGATTAGTGCGTAGTTTGTTTTGCTGCCATGTTCTGAACTACAGTTATTTTTCACACTGATATGTTGGGATTTTGGACTTTATCCATCGTCCTGGTTTTTAAGATAACAAATAAAAACACGACGTTTCGGAAACTGGATCTGTTTCCGTCCTCAGGTAAAGGAAAACACCTATTCAGTTGGGTCCCTTAGAAAGAGCTAGCCTCAATCACTGGACAAACCAATGTCACAAAACATGAAGATTATAAACACCTGAGATCAGGCTAAGTCCATGAGAGCTAATAAGAAAAATATTCATGACAAATTGTAGCAAAACACTTACAAGCGTGGAACCAGGATAGATNTTCCGAAACGTCGTGTTTTTATTTGTTATCTTAAAAACCAGGACGATGGATAAAGTCCAAAATCCCAACATATCAGTGTGTTATACACCATCGTCAGAATCCTATAGTAACTACAGTTATTTTTGTTTGTTTCCGCATGGAGGAGGCGGAGAAGCATTGGTTTACGGCTTGTCTGACACCCGGAACGAAACATTTTATTTTTCGAAAGTGATGATTTATTATGCTAGTTTATTAGAGCAAGATTATATGAAATTACGAGCATTCAGACCTTTCTGAATGAAATTACGTTCCACCGGTTGTGTGCTTACGTGCTGTAGAGCGTAATCTAACAATAGTTCGTAACAAAACAATGATGAGCGGCAAGGGAACCTGAAGTTTGCTCAGACCAGGCAGTGCTTGTATGACACATTGGTCGTTAAGTTCTGTTTTAATGTACGTATGAAATTTTACATTGCTCCCAGTATAACTTTAAGACTGTATTAATGAATATAACTCCCTGATATGCAATTCTATAAAGAAGAGCGTGCCCCATATTATGAGTGCAGATATTTGATGTCCAAAACGCCATTTTGATTAACTTTGTGCTGTTTTTCGCTATTTAGCCACGCCTTTCAGCGCCGGGGTCACGCGGTGTCGAGCTCTATGGGAAGATATAGTAAACAGTGAATGGGTGAAGGTTTGAAAGGAGTCTGTCTTGGCCTATTTCAGTGTGTTCTGGCATTCTTCTGGAAGGTATGAACAAAAGTATGGCAATTCCGAGTCAGGGTAACCTGTAAACTTACCACAGTTCGAACTCTATACCTCCCGTATGCAAGTCGGGCCGTACTCATTGCATTCTTGCCCCGAATCACTTGTGTGTTAGCTATAGTTCGATTAGTTTCACAGCAGAATCAAGTTACCGATAACGGAGCTTACGTTTTGTCATGAAGCAGCGATGGACAACGAGTTTCTTCATTTTCATTGGGAAGTTTTTTAAAATCATTTCTGCTGGACTGAGATTTCAGGAGTGGAGAGCATAGTCGAGCGCTGGATGTTACCACTTCGAAGTGACCGTGAGCCAGAAGTTCTGTGCTTACAATATGAATTACAGTCCATTCGCGGAGACGAGACGGTTAGCGTAAACAAAGCAAGGCCCGCGTCGCCACAGCTGACAGCAAGGAGTGGACAAAGCGCGCAGTTACTTCAGTGTACTCACTGCATTCGGACGCACGTTAACCTGCATTCAGATTGAAGAGTGAACTTTGGACGCCCCTGTAACGGTACACCCATCACGTGATCGCTGCATGATTTCATTCAAAGAGCGAAGGAGATACCGCGTGCATTTGTTTACGAGGACTCTCTCGTCTCCGCGAATGGACTGTAGTCACGGATTATTCACATCGACTGAGCGTGTTGTAGACGCGTAGTGAGGGGTATAAAGATAACGTTACTTAATTATGATTTATTATCTTACGGCGTTGGTAAAGCAAACATTACACCAGTGAAGACTGCCGAATTCTGGGATATGGCGCCGTGTAGATGTTGTGTAAACCCGCGTTTCGGAGGAACGTATCGCCTCCATCTTAAGGGTAGAAGAAAAAGTCCGCGAGCGAGGAACCAGCGTGAGCTGATGCTGACAGACTAGTCTGTCGGTTAACACAAGATCTACACGGCGCCACATCCCATAAAACGGCATTCTTCATAGTCACCGTCGTGAAACCTCATCCTACATTACACCAATGTCTGTCACTGTGGTTAAGTCGAGTTTTGAGTTTAACACGTAGCTGTGTAGAGGCAGTTTATTTGCTGTGTGTGTGTCGGACAATGAAGCGGTGGCGGGCGAAGTACTGTGACTGCCGAATATTTTTATAACCTAACTGTAGGTGTGTAGAGACCGTACCGCTATGTAGGTTGCTGCTGTCACCGTGCGACATGATGCGAATCAGCAGCAATGCAGAATTACGCGTTTCGCCGTCCAGCAGAGATAAAATAGGGGAGAAGGATTCCTGGAAGAGAGGAAACATGGAGTTTACATTTTCCCGGTTAATTACCGGCAGGTTTTGTCAGCGAAAAAGGTCTTTATTGATACTTTCTCTCCTCCGTCGCGTTTCAGCCAGTCATTTATAACATCACAGTACGCATGAAGTGACATTCTGTTGTGGGTTATGAAAAGTCGACAGGTGACCGTCAGCGTTAGCAAAGTTCGAAGTGTTTGCTCTGGTTGACTTTTTTTTTTTATTGGCACTACAGCCCCAGTGGGCCTAGGCCTACCTCCATGAGCTTCTCCGGCTCTGGTTGACTACGCCGTGAAATGGTTAACGTAAGGTAAAGCTTTCCCTGTGCCTAACGAATTAACCACTACGCCATGAAGACGTATGGGGGAGTGGATGTATAGACCCACGTTTTCTTGACCTCGGTGCAGATTGGAGGTGAGTGGTCAGCTTCACGCCCTGGCCACTTTACCTCCGGGGAAAGATCCCCCGGTACCCATTGGGTGGACCGCCAGAGCCGGTCTCGACGAGATGGAAAAGTGAAAATTGTTAACCCTACCGGGACTCGAACCCCGACCACTCGATCGTCCAGCCCGTAACCAGTCGCTATACAGGCTCTTAACTACGCTGTGAAATATTTAATAAAATGCACCTGTTTGAATAAGCAGTCCATTCCTCTGGTTGGTAATTGTATTAATTAATTTGGTGAGATTTTTATATGAGATGACATAGCTTACGCATCGCGCGTCCAGGTTATACAGTAGTGCTAACAACGCAGGGGCTACTCAGCGGTAGTTCTGGCTTTTTTGGCTGCTATTGCGAAGTTGAAAAGGTGTAATTCGCCAGGTTTTGGGGTGGAATATTACTTTCTGAGATCAATACACTCGTTAATTATATTTGTAATAAGGAACCAATTGCCTCTGGAGTGAAAGCAGCCTATTATTATACCAATTTAGAAGGGCGACAAAACTGACTGTAATTACCGAGGTATTTTTTTTCTGTGGCGCTACAGCCCCAATTTGGGCCTAGGCCTACCTCCATGAAACTCTCCGTTCACTTCGGTTTACTAGATCTTACACATTCGGTAGGACTCCTTGGGCGAGTGATCAGCTCGTCGCAAGGCCTCTACCTGTAGACAAACACAGAAAAACGCACACAAACATCCATGCCCTGAGAGGGATTCGAACCCACGATCCCGGCTTCCGAGCGAGCGAAGACAGTACATGCCTTACACCGCTCGGCTACCGTGACCGGCAATTACTGAGGCATAGCACTTATACATTTCATTTTCTTTTCATGTCTTTCTCCAGGATTGAGTTCGTATATGGACAGAATTATTGGCGATCGTCAGTGTGGGTTTGGACGTGGTAGGTAACTGCTTGTGAGATGTTTTACTGGAGAAAGTATTGGAGTTCCTTCGAAACAAGTACAGCACTAAATCGGGTATACAGTTTCTTTCTCTGCCATTTTCTTTGCAATATGAGCAGCATATTGTCACAGTCGGTTTCCCTCAATCTGAAACCAATGTACTGCATCTTAGTTATGTAACCAACAATTTTAGTTTCATTCTCCGAGATTGAATTAAAACGGCACCATTTATTTCAAAATTTGCAGTTCTGTAGCTAGAGGTGAAGCGAAGGACCATTACTTTGGTGTGCTCTAAGTTTACAATATAGTACATTCCTTTGAGGCCTTCTGTCCGGTCTAGAAAACCGAAATAAACGGCCGTGGGGATTAATTGCGCTGACCACGCGACATCCTCTATCCACTAAAGTTGGCACTAACTTCGTCGACAAGTGGCGGTCGCTCGGTTGGTATAATTCGCTTGCGGACTGAAACCACGGATTTTTTGTTTGTTTGAGGCCTTGTACGCTGTCCACCCCTCCTAAAAAATCTTCATGTGCAGCGTTAATGTCTCTTTTAGAACCGTTTTTTTTTCGCCCTTGCTGTTCTGTGTAACGTGACAAAACACCACCAAGAGCCAACGAACGGTACAGTGTATAGTGAATTTCATGCTTCTGTTTCAAGTTTTGCAGTGGCGCGTGTTAGCAATTGCTATTTTTTAAATGCGAAAGTAACATCTAAACCTGAAAAGTGAAAAATCTTACTGCAAAACTTGAGCTCTCTAGTGATTGCTCTGTGTAAATATGAATGTAAAATGGATGTGCATTGACAAAAATACCGCCCCAGGTTCAGTTATGCATGCAAATTAGAACAGATTCAGTTACATAAGGACATTTGCCATGCCGTCTTGTGAACGTGTAAGAAACACAAGTATACACGGCAGCTAATTCGTAATTCCGCGAATTCCCTCTTGGTTTGTCAACGCAACTACCGTATTTTTTGTGTATTTAAGATGCATCGCCGTCTAAAGTCAGTACGTGAAATTATTCTCACGAGTTTAAACGCCCAGTAAAATAGTGGTCTGGCTACTGTGGAGTTAGCCGAATTTGCCTTATAGAAAGGCGTTATTTTTTGTGTTGTGAATGGACATATTCTCCGGTCAAAGAAACCGACATTAACAGCCGTGGGATCCGTCGCGCTGACCGCGCGACACCCTCTATCCACAAAATTTGGGACTAACTTCGCCGACAAGCGGCGGTTGCTCGGTCGGTATAGTTCGCTTGCGGACTACAGGCCATGGAGTTTTTTTTTTAAATTGACATGTTCAGTACAATGCCTATTAGTAATCCATAATGTGTATATATTAACCGTCTTTTAGTGCATACAGTTTCACTTGTCACTTCACACTACATGTTTCGGCATCATTCTGCTATCCTCAGATGTACTAATCACGTTAAACCATTGCACTGCCTGCCATAAAGTGTCCATTTATAAAATGATGTAAAATGTGTGTTCGTCGTTGTTCAATAATAAAATTTATATATTAAAACTTGTTACGATCTATCATCTTACATGTCGTATATCAAACTCGTGTGTAATGCCATTCATCCGCTATGGAGTCGTTCTTCTTATGTTTTAATTGTGTATATACTGTGTCTTATGATATGTCTTTCTTATGTGGCTGCGTGCGTTGTATTGCTGGACGTATGTGTGTGCCTATTAGTAATAGTTAGATTTCTGGGTTATTTTTGTTATACTGATTGAAGTGGGTTATATGCTTATTCCATAGCGTAACGGTAGTTTGCTTCACTTCCGTCTGCAGGCGATTGTCGTTACAGATTTCCGAAAGGCTTTAATTTTAAGATTGGTTGCGATGTCTGGGATCAAACCCTGAACCTTTTTAATACCGTTAGTAGGTCTGTACAGACCTGGGGTCAAACCCTAACCATTTTAAATACTGTGTTAGTGGATGTGTACATACCAGGAGACCACCGGGACAGTGAGTCAGTCGTCACATGTCTGTAATTACAATTGTCTGTCTTGTACAATGTCGGGCAGACAGGGTCATCATAGGGAAACCCACTGTTGTTCCGACTGGGAACACCTGGTTTAAACCTCACGAACGACACACATGTCACGCAAGTTGCAGCAGAACACTGCTAAGGCACTGGATTATACACTAGGTATGAAGGTCGTCAGAATACGGACGGCAATGAATAAATGATATACAACTTAATCGTGACTGAAGATGAAAGTAGTTTTTCTTTTTTCATTGTGATGTGTAATTTGTTACTATTTAATGCATGTTAAGTGGCCGTGTCAGTAAACCAGTTTTATGCAATAAACCAACCTGTATTTTATGAAGAACACTTGCCTTCTTTTTTTAATTGCGATCGTTAAAGTGGCCAGTTTTGTGTGTTCGTTGCTTGTTTCTCATTTCTGCCAGTTCACAGAAATTGAAAATATTTGATCATTGACTTTAGAGTGATGCTTTTATGTATGAAGTTGGATGTTTTCATATAATATTCTGCTAATTTTCTTAAAGAATGCGAGACAAGAATTACAGTAGAATTTTACTGAAATTTTACTGTAAAACTTCCAAATACTGAACGCACTGTTTTGTAGGCCAACACATTGAAGAAGAGGAAGAAGACGCAGGAGGAGGAGAGAGGGAAGAAGATAGAGGAGTATGAAGATAAAAGGAGCGGAAGTTAAGGAAAAAAGAGAAAATGGAGAGGAAGAAGAGAGAGAGTAGGAAATAAAAAGATGTGAAAAGAAAATTATTCACATAAAATATTTATATTACGGTTCCATAAAAAATGTAACCACTTTATTCTTTAGAATTTTCACTTTTTACAACATGTTTCGGCCCCAACCGGCCATCATCAGGTACTTCAATTCTCCAGTCTGGCGAAAAGGAGTGAAAATTCTAAGGAATAAAGTGGTTACATTGTTGACGGAAATGTAATATAAATATTCTATGTGAATGTTATTGAAATGCAACAGGATGCTTAAATACAATATTAGAAAATTATTGTTGTTTATGTTGTTCACTTTTAGTGTTTTTCAGAAGAGAATCAGAGGATCCTCAGTATAGAATGGACAAAATTACCTCTTCATTTCCTCCTGCCCGTGACTTTTAATGTGAAAGAGCATTGCAGTTGTAACCAGAAGTCATGCATGAGACACCTAAGAGCACAACTGCGGAGTTCTGCCACCCTCGAAGAAAGGAACCCTCAGCATCGCTCGCGAGCTCTTGAAGCGTTTTCTTTATTTTCACGACTGCCGGAGGTTCGGTTGAAGTGCTATGAAGAAGTTATGTTCTGAAGCCACTTCTTTTTTTGTTTTTTTTTTTCCTTCGGAATAGGCAGTTCCATGCCTCTACTAGTCCCATCGGCGTTCGTGGTCCTTTTAAAATCCATTCGCCCATATCAGTGCCGTACAGTAAAAATCAGGGTTGACTATTCACACATATCCGTGCCGTATCAGTGCTGGATATTATGTATTGGCTCCAGTTCTCAGTACTGATTTGGTTTTTCAATATGAACTTCTCTGTTGAAGAACTGCCTGTCCTTGCACTAAATATAGATGAAGAAAAACATCCAAGAAAAAAGAGGAAATAGGTTCACCAGGCTTGGATGAAAAAGGGAGTCGAGTGAGAGTTTGCAACTCTGTATGAAGAAATAGTTGATGATGAAACCAAATTCTTTGAATGCTTAAGGATGTCACATATACTTTCGGTATATTACTAAACAAAACAGAATTATTTGAAAAGCAAGACGCCCATTGGAGACTAGCAGTTACACCGAAGGAGCGATTGTCAGTTTGTATAAGGTGGGAGGGGGAAATATGTGAAAGAAGCTATTATTCAGCAAAACGGTACAAAAGTTCTGTAATTATAGTTGTCAGATGTTTGAAAATATTCTGTTGCTGGTTTATTGAGTGAGACGTGAGTTCTTGCATATACTGGCGATAAGTTGGAGGTTCAGGTAGTGGCTGAATTCGAGTGTAGGATGATGGGGTTGTTGAGCGGGAGGTGTGGTACAGAGAACTTGCCAGTAATAAAGTGGGCTCTGTTCTGTTTCCATAGGTTGGTCCTTGCCCTTCCTAATTAGCATAGCCATTTCATATTCCTGGGCCGTCGCAACTATTTTCGATTTAGCGAAGTTATAGTAATATGGCGTTAAGGGTTTTAAAGTTTGGGCAGTACCGGCCAGAAAAGCATCAACAGGATGTACCGGTGCTAGTGATGTTGGCGTTCTTTCATTTCGTAAGTGTTGATGCAGCTGTTTCTTGCGGGTGAATCCTTCTTGCTGGTGTTCGCGGTGATTGTCTTGATGAAATGTTGCTGTCGCCTTCACCGTTTTGGTGAATGACTATGGATTTCTGCTATTTGTGGTTGTGAATTCTGGTTTCCTGTCTCCATGAGATCTTGCGGTTGTTCGTCTCCCCTTTCGTTTCCCTCTCTTGAAAGTAGTTATTTAAAAAACTTAATTGCTCGAAGTATTTGTATCTTTTTACTCTTGTTGCGTGTCCACTTTTTGTCACATTTTTCTTTAAGGATTTTATATAGTTGTCACGTATGTTGTTCTTTCTAGCTTTAATCGTTGATCTTGAAAGAAGTATATCAGGTTAAGGAAAATGTATTTACAATTAAAAATTTATAACGAAGAAAGCAGATTATAGCGAAGTAGCTGCTATTGAGCTTGCAGTAATCGACCAGCGTGACTGATTTATGAACATGGCAGTTACCCGGGTCGGATGCTGTTTTACGACAGATACTAGCGTGTGATTTTCAGTACGCTGGGTCCTCGCTCGCGGATTTTCTTATTTATTCTTCTACCCTGAAGATAGAGGCGATACATTACTCTGAAACGTCGGTTAACACTATCTACACGGCACCACATCCCAGAAGACTGCTTTCTTCATAGTCACCGCCTTGAAGACCTCAGATCTTACAAAAATCTATAATCACGAATTCCTGTTGATTTGTATATTGTATTTGTCTACAGGAGACGCGCTGAAAACAGTTTCGTTCTGTTTCCGTGTTGGCCACAGTACAATGTATCAGATTGTAACAGATGTAAATGTGAAGGTACAGTTGAAAGACTGATGACTGAGGAAAGATGGAAGAAAATCCCTGCTGTTTGGGAGTACTGCGTGGCAAGCGCTTTACTATCCACGCTCATCGAAACAGTGGATCCCAATTTAGTAACTACAAGAAAACATTTTCAATTGTCTTGTTAGCGCGAATATGTACTAGTAAAATGGCGAGAAAACGCCTAGAAAAAAAATGTGCCTGTTCTTTGCAACAGTTTCGAAGATTTGCAACGTATCACATGGAATTATACGTCACCCTCTTTCGTTTGCAGCGTAACTGAAAAGTGAAGTCAGTAAACTTTGTTCTTGGAGACTTATTTTCACACCGACACTGCGAAGCGGGTTTGTCTGCACCAGTGACAGTGAGGACAGAAATACACGTAGTTATATAGGCCTTTGAGCCAGGCATATCAGTGAGAGGGACGGGGGGGGGGNATATTTGATGTTGGAAGTGTGGGTTATGGTTCGACTGGATTCTGAAATTTTCTGTGCACATTTTACAATAGACTTGAAAGTATTATCATAATTAATGAGGCCGATACTAAAATAACGTGGAATGATGTTGGAAACTCTCCAAGGGATATAAACGCTTCCCTTCGCCCATTTTATTTTCGATGAACATTACAAAGTGAACAGATTAATTACGTTCACTTAACTGCCTCACTGCAGACTTCGTGAACTGACTTCAAGGCTCTATAAACTCGTGTTTTTCAATATTTATTGATCCGCGGACTGTTAACAGCGGTGCCGCACATTGCACAAGCAAAATAAAAGTCTGCAATCTAATTACACTGTTCAACAAGCTTTTGTCACAGATGATTTCAGCTGATCGGTGCGTATTATTTTACGCCTATTACGAAAACGAAAACAGAAGATTTCTGTTCTCGAGTGGCCCACGAATTTAGGTTGTTTATAATTTCCATTACAGTCGAGGGGGGGGGGGGCCACTTGCTCCTCCCCCGCCTTTCATGTTTAGAACATGTCCATACCGAATAGCATTGTTGGGACGGCGGTACGATCCTCTGAAACGTCGGCGGACTTCTTCCGGATTACACGGTGTTATGTACCAGACGATAGTATTTTAATAGTCACTGCTGTGAGAATCTCAAGTTGAATTTGTCCGTACTTGTTCAGTGTTGTCGCACAGCGCATGTGCTGACATTCATTTGCGAGTTACTAGCCAGATTTCGCTGATTGAACCACGTATCTTTTCATTCGTGGGTTTTCTTAATCTCCAGTATAACTTGAACCATTTCAACATGAGAGCTTCATTTCATATCGCAGGCAGACCTGAATGTACGCTTTTAGTTCAAAAAGTCCTCAAGAAAACGGCACCAAGAAATCTTCGTTCCCTAAACTCCAGAAGACATTTTATTGTCCAGCGCACTGTAATGTAAGGGCTGTGTCGTGGAGGCTTTTGGCTAACAGCAAAGTCGAAACGAATGGATCCTTTTCATTCCTCGAAGCTGTGTTTGTCTCTCAATCTAATGGAAGTAATACCTCTCTGTTCCAGTAGAACAAACCTTAACTATGAACAGTATCTTATGAAACATGTCAAGTATGTGAAGATTGAGGTTTTCACGGCGTTGACTATGAAGAATGCCGTCTTCTGGGATGTGGCGCCGTGTAGACATAGTATAAACCTACATTTCGGAGGAACGTATCGCCGCCATCTTCAGGGTAGAAGAAAAAAAAATCGGCAAGCGAGGAACCGGCGTGAGCAGGTGGCTGCAGACTCAAGCCTGCGGATTTTTTCTGTCTTTTTTCTTCTAACTAATTAGTCTGTCAGCACCTACTCACGCTAGTTCCTCGCTCGCGGATTTTCTTTTTTCTTTTACCCTGAAGATGGAGGCGATACATTCCTCCGAAACGTCCATTAACGCAATATCTGCACGGCTCCACATCCCAGAAGACTGCTTTCTTCTGTTTTTATAGTTACGCAAACGGATTGAGCGCACTCGTTCCATCAGCATGGGTACCGGGACAACTACAGAGTTCAGTGTTCAGCATGTGAACAGAGACGTTCTTTTGATGCAAGTTTCTGTGAGATTGCTCCACTGACTGCGGAACATGCCTTGAAACTTGCTCTCATTAATCGTACTAAATTGCACGGTAATGACGGCATCCAATCCTTATTTATCGTCGTGGATTACTAGAATTTCCTGCGCTTCTTAGCATTTCTTTGTGAGCTTAACTACCGTGCTTGAACTTCAGCGATGGACGATTATTCTTAGGCCCACTTTCGGAGCCAATGGGCCTATTTCAAAGTTGCAGTGGGCTGAAGATATCCGAGGAAACTTACTTACGGAGCTGAGACCTTCTAGAGGAGAAGCCAATTCTGCAGCTACTCAATTTTTCAGCATTTTATGGAACACGAAGGTTCATTACCGTGTTCACGGGGGCCCTCAATTGGTCCATATCCTGAACCAGATCAATCCAATCCATACCATCCCATCATATATCTCTAAGATCCATTTTAATATTGTCCACCCACCTACGCTTTGGTCTTCCCAGTGGTCTCTTTCCTTCTGGTTTTCCCACCAATATCTTATATGCATTCCTCTTCTCTCCATTCGTGCTACATGCCCTGCCCACCTCATACTCCTTGACTTGATAATTCTAATTATACTTGGAGAAGAGTACATGTTAACTAATCGAGATTAAATTCTTAGCACTGACGGATGTACTTTGTAGGCACACTGAAATATGTAAAATTGCATTTCAAAGGAACAGTCATCATTCTTTTAAGCACATAAACGAGGACTTCTTGTCCTTATGCATAACATATTGATCACCCGTATGAAGAAAGTTAAAGCACATTTCCTTTAAAAATGGTGTGCCTATCTGAGAAAGCGAACCACCGAAGGAGTCGGCCGGTTTGGCGTCGCCATTCTTAGCAGTAGATGGAAACTGTTAATATGGACGTAGGGACCCCAACATTTGTAACTCCGCCTAAATATGCATGAATATTTATTTATTTTTGCATTTAGAGCGCTTTTTGTGTGCAGCAATTGAGGGAGGACATTTACTTGCATTCTTAATAATGTGGGGACATCGTGGTGGCCTGAACTGGAATGTTTCTCGTACTCCAGCCCCTGGCAATATGGCGCCGGAGCAGTTTTAATCACGGTTTTGATCTCCATACTGTCGGGCAGTGTTCTGTGTAATTGTAATGGCTTGTTACGATTTTCTAATGATCGCCTAATGAGCAGTCCGGTAGGTAATTAGATTAGTGACTTGCGACATTGTGGCCTTGCAGACTGCAGTTCTAAGATCCGATTTGATTGGATTTTAAAAGGTACTATTAGACCTATTTAGTAGGTCAGTAGAAACAGAAGGACTTGATGGGAATGCGATTTACGTCAGTAATCGTAAACGGATAGAAAGACTCCAAAAGCGGTTATTCACTTGTCACTGATGAGAAGCTCTGGCCCATGTCGAAACTGTGAATCCTTTATACCAGATGTTCCTCAGACTCTTTTAGTGTGAGGCTTCCTCATTGTAAATGAAAATATTTGAGGCCAGCATTGTGAAAATATACTAATTACTAATGAACCGTAATTATATAAATGAAGTAATATTTATGTTGTATCGCGTGCTTGTAATTTAGTGTTGGATATTCTTGTCGGTCCAGATTTATAACTAGACTATTAGCGTTTCTGGAAGTCCCCCAGGAGAAAGCTTCTTGGTCCTCGCGGGGGGTACTCTGTAGAACAAGAAATTCCCTACACAGCTCGCAGGAATCCACAATCGCACTGCCCTGCAAGCCAGGCCGGAAGGTTTCTGAAGAGGGAACGAGTACGTAACAACATTCGGCTGATAGTTAACCATTGTCTGTCGTCGCAGTTTTTCAGACTACGAGGTTTCGGAAAATTTTGTTACATTTTAATGCCAAGGTAGGTAGGGAAGGCATTTTGAAACCAGCAAATGAGAATGGGAGTTTGCACGGAATTCATAATGATAATGGAGTTAGAGCTGTAAACTTTGCCACATCAAGAAATATTACAGTCAAAAGTACAATGTTCCCACATCGTAACATCCATAAATTTACTTGGACATCTCCCGATGGAAAGGCTTACAATCATATTGATCGTATTTTGATAGATAGGAGACGGCACTCAAGTATACTTGATGTCCGATCATTCAGGGCAGCAGATTGTGATACTGACCACTACCTGGTGGTGGCAAAGGTTAGGGAAAGACTGGCAGTGAGCAAACAAACAACACACAGAGTTCATATGGTGAGGTTCAATCTCATGAGATTAAACGAAGTAAAGGGTACAGAGCAGTATCGTGTTGAAATCTCAGATTGGTTCTCAGTTTTGGAAAACTTAGACGCTGAGGTGGATGTTAATAGAGCGTGGGAAACTGTTAGAGAATTTCAGCCAAAGAGGGTCTAAGTTATTATGAATGGAAGAAGCATAATTCATGGTTCGACGAAGGATGCTCAGAATTGTTAGACCAAAGGAAACAAGCCAAATTGCAGTAGTTACAGGATCAAAGCGGAATAAACGGGGATAATCTGAACAATATAAGGCTAGGAGCCACCAGACATTTTAGGAGTAAAAAGAGGGAATATCCCAAAAAGAATTAATGAGCTGGCAACAAACAAGAACATTAGAAACCTGTATAGAGGAATAAATGAGTTAGACTGGGTTACCAACCTAGAAGTAACTTTGTGAAGGATGAGAATGGTGATCTGCTTGCTTTTTCGCACAGCATTTTGAAGAGGTGGAAGAACTACTATGAGTTACTGAATGTCCATAGAGTCAGTGACGTTAGGTAGGTAAAAATACATACAGCTGAGCCGTTAGTACCTGATCCTAGTCCTTTTGTAGTTGAAATTGCTACTGCAAAGTTGAAAAGGTATAAATCGCCAGGTAGTGATCAAATTCCGGCAGAACTGATTCAAGCAGGAGGTGAAACATTACGGTCTGAGATCCATAAGCTAATTAATTCTCTTTGGAATAAGAAAGAATTGTCTGATCAGTGGAAGGAGTCTATTATTGTACCAATTCACAAGAAGGGCGATAAAACTGACTGTAGTAATTATCGGGGGATATCACTGCTATCAACTTCATACAAAATTATATCCAATATTCTTATCTCAAGGTTAAGTCCGTACATAGATGAAATTATTGGGAATCATCAGTGTGGGTTTCGACGTAACAGATCAACTACAGATCAGATCGTTGCGTTCGTCAGATATTGGAGAAAAAATGGGAGTACAGTGAGACAGTACATCAGCTATTCATAGACTTCAGGAAAGCCTATGATTTAGTTAGTATTGTACAATATTGTGATAGAGTTTGGGATACCCATGAAACTAGTTAGCCCGATTAAAATGAGTTTAAACGAAACGTATAATGAAGTCCGTGTAGGTAAACATTTGTCTGATAAATTTCATATCCAGAATGGTCTAAAACAAGGAGATGTTTTATCGCCACCGCTTTTCAACTTCGCTTTAGATTATGCCGTTAAGAAGGTCCAGGAATACCAGGCGGGTCTCCAATGAAATGGGACACATCAGCTGCTGCTCTGTGCTGATGATGTGAATCTACTGGGAGATAACTTAGGTACCGTAAAGAAAGACACACAAACTTTAATTGACGCAAGTAAAGAGGTTGCTCTAGAAGAAGACAGAGAAAACTAAGCATATGCTACACCAGAATTCAGGGCAAAATTCGTTAACAGATGTTGTGAAAATGTGGTACAGTTCAGGTATTTGGGAAGAGCAGTAAATAATCAAAATTTGATCAGGAGGAAATTAAGAGGAGACTGAATTCAGGTAATGTTTTTTTTTTATTTTTTTTTATTGCTAGTGGGGTGGGACTAAGTCCCTTGTACTGCGGCCACTTCTGGTCTATTGTACCAGCCCCAGATGATAGGTGAGGGTGATGGAGCAGTTGGTGGAATGAAGATTGGCAGGGAAAACCGAAATACTCGGAGAAAACCTGCCCCAACGCCACTTTGTCCACCACAAATCCCACTTGATTGAACCCGGTCCGCCTCGATGGGAAGCCAGCGACTAACCGCTTGAGCTAAGGCTCGGCTCCGGTAATTCTTGCTACCATTCAGTCCAGAACTTTTTGTCTTCACGTCTGCGGTTTAAAAACATAAAAATTAGAATATACCGAACTATAAATTTGCCTATGGTTCTGCACGTGTGTGAAACATGGTCTCTGACATTAAGGAAGGAACATAGACCGAGTGTATTTCAGAACAGGGTGTTGAGAAGATTTGGACCGAAGAGAGATGAAGTGACAGGAGGTTGGAGAAAACTGCATAATGAGGAGCTTCATAACTTGTACTCTTCTCCAAGTATAATTAGAATGATCAAATCAAGGAGGATGAGTTGGGCAGGGCGTGTAGTACCAACGGAGGCGATGAGGAATGCATATAGCGTATTGGTGGGAAAGCCAGAAGGAAATAGACCATTAGCAATACCAAGACATTGGTGGATGGATGACACTAAAACGGATCTTAGAGAGACAGGATGGGGTGGTTTGGACTGGATTGATCTGGCTCAGGATAGGGACCAGTGAAGGGCTCGTGTAAACACGGTAATGAACCTTCGGGTCCCGTAAATTGCTGGGAAGTTCTTGAGTAGCTGCACAATTGGCGGCCTCTGAAGAAGGGCTCAGCTTCATGAAGTTAGTTACTTTACGACGTTTCGGAAGTCAGTTCTGTTTACTTGTTCAGGTGACAGGAAGAAGTAAGGAACCTTCCTCCTTGGGCCCCTTACCAGAGTATTGCCCTAAAGAAGGAAACGGAACATGTTTTGGGAATAATGTGTTTTGAAAAAAAGCTGGGTCGGTGAGGTGAGGTATGTCGAAAATAGTCAAAGGAGTTTAATCCAGTTGACACCCAGTTTCTATAGGAGGAAATTTAGTGTTATCTGATCGTCTTACGCAAGATGTCTCAAGCGACAACTTTTCGGTAGGTATAAAGGATTTCTCCCAAGGCCCTTTACATGTTTGTTCATTGCGACTCCAAGGCGTACGCATGATGAAGCTCCTGCTAATAAAGTGCCCTCTACATTATTGTTGTCATTTTGGGGTCAAAATATTCTCCTCAAACATATTCAAGAAGTACGCGAGATTCGAACCGCTATCCCAATATTTGTGCGGTCTGAGAATTGAAGATGGCTGAAAATGTAATAATAGTCGTTTCTTTACTCCGCGTTGTGACATCCCGCAATTAGCAGTCCACTTGATGGTCTCTTTAGCTGCCATGTGCAAAGTTGGTCTAAGCTGGTCTGCTGAGATGGGAACTGAATGGAAAGTTTGAATGTTGACTCGGCATTCTGGGAACTTGGGGTGCAGTGTATCGCGTCTGTATCCGTTTGCACACTTCGTAATACAATTTTTGTTGACACTTGTTAGTACAACGTTTTCTGTTGTCACATCTTATCTCTGACGATCTTCGGTTTGTTGTTGAACAATTGGAAAGTGTGTACGGACAGCCACCATCTTAATTTTCGGATGTCGTCAGTACTCAACACTGAAGTTGCATTGTCGTTGCTATGCAAAGTCCGGCCGTCGTTCCATATCCTGCCCTTAACGACTTTCATTATGGCCTCCGAGACCACCTCGGGATTGATTTTATATCGAATATCATGTGAAGGACTAACTATTGTGGGTACCATCAGTGCTGTATAAGGTCTTGCAGTTTTTCATTAGCTCGGCCATTCTGAACAGTAACGAACAGTTGAAGCAAGGTACTGTGGTGGCCTCTAATGGCGGCGTAACGTCCACGTCAAATTTCGTGAAAGTCGGCAAAGTTTAAATGGAGGTCACACATACGATTAGACGGGCATACATGCAGCATGATGATCTCTTTTAAAGTTCCAGTCTTCTGTGAGTCATTTTCGAAATGCCCTTCTGGAGGCATTGGTATAGGAGAAGGAACTTCATCTTTTTTACAGAGATGTAAAACTGTGAATAATGTTTCCAACATTGGTTGAAGTAGCTTTGTCTGCGTAGACCTACTATTTTAGTAAATACAACTTCAGAAGTTCAACTAACAACATTAGGCGTCGCAGCAGGAAGTTGCTTATTCTGATACACAAGTTTTCTCCAGATACAAGCTAGCGAACATATTCATTCTTGGTTTTTATTCGGTGATATTAGCCATATATATGGGTACGCGGTAGCGCAGTTGGTTGAGGCACTATGCTACAAGCCGGAAGGGCGCGGGTTCGATTCCCTTTGAGACCATACAGTATTTAAATTAACGTAATCCTTCTAGTCGCACTATGGCCCTGTGGTCGGCTCAGCCTCTAACAGAAATGAGTATCAGGAATATTCCTGGAGGGTAAAGGGCGGCCGGCGCGGAAGGCTGACGACACCGCCATATGTGAGTCGATTATCTAGAAAATGTGGGAGCCTCAACGCCTCAAAACCCTGTTGACCTCCACTGTCAATTTTGTTTTGTAAGCGTGAGATTTGTCATTATTGTCACGCAATTTGGGATTGCCATAACAACGAATTGTCGAGCGTGAGCAAGTTTCTGAAATGTAAGTTAGGATGTAGGTAAAATCATAATACAGTTTTTGTAATAGTACGTTATTTATGAAATGGGCCAGAAGCAAATAGCATCTGCAGGAGTTTTCTTTTGAGAACATTATTTTTTTATTGTGATGCTACATGTTTGCTGAGGAAGAAACTGTCCAGGCTCGACGTAGCTTAGCCAAGGTTTCAATTTTTGTTGTTTGTCCGTTGAAATCTTCGTCCGCTGGCATGTGGATTCCCGATTTGATCCAGTGTTTGTGTTTTTTGTCTATATCCGGGTTCATATCGCGGGCCGAATAGAGAACAACCAAACACATTACATTTAACTATACCAGCCTGTACAATAGCCAAGACCACTACAGAGATGTGCAACTAGGGTTATAGCACGTTTTGTGGATGCTATTTTTTGTACGAGTAAACTTTTTTTATTCTAGTCTTTGTGTTGAAATACTGTGATGCAGAGCGTTTCATATAATTACGTGTATCCTATTTTAATTTCTTCAGATTTCTGTTCTTAAGTAGTATTAAGTATTCCCCTGGTCAAGATTCCGTTACGTCATCTTCCTGAGTGCAGGAGTGTCACAGGTACCGTATGCTTGTGTGAGATTTACTTCTATAATAATATATTATCACTCATTGTCAGGAAACCAAGCGTGCGTTTATTAATTACATGTTATACCGCATGTTACGGATTAAAACGTCTAGGGTGATAATTATAGTGGGAACACGTAAGCAAATTATTCATTGTAATCTCACTTTGCCTGTGGTTTTATATGGGTATGAAACTTGGTCTCTGACAATAAGGGAGGAATATAGACCGACGGTGTTCGAGAACAGGGTGCTGAGAATATTTGGACCGAAGAGAGATGAAGTGACAGGAGGTTGGAGAAAACTGCATAATGAGGAGCTTCATAACTTGTACTTTTCTCCAAGTATAATTAGAATTATCAATTCAGGGAGGGTGAGGTGGGCAGGGCATGTAGCACGAATGGGGGAGACGAGGAATGCGTGTAGGATATTGGTGGGAAAGCCAGAAAGAAAGAGACCACTGGAAGATCAAGGCGTAGGTGGGTAGACAATATTAAAATGGATCTTAGACAGGATGGGATGGTATGGATTGGATTGATCTGGCTCAGTATAGGGACGAGTGGAGGGTTCTTGTTAATAAGGTAATGAACCTTCGGGTTCCATAAAATGCTGGGAAATTCTTGAGTAGCTGCAGATTTGGCTTCTAAGAAGGGCTCAGCTTCGTAAGTAAGCAAGCCTCACTGCCGAAGGTAGGGAACCATTAATTTGAACAGTAACAATATAAATGTTGTTATATCAATGCAACAGTTTCAGAAAGTATCAGCGTTTCTGGCCGTTGAGATATCGAAACATGGCTATGAATAAGATATCACTGTAATGGCCACACTTTGTGAGACATTGTGAAACGTGTAGAACGCGTTGGAATTCAGAGGTGTGGCTTGTAGTCACGGTACTGGCGGGAACAGAGACTTCGATGTCAAGCTGTAGAATGCGTCCAGTTCATGTCGTGGCCTCTACTGACGACCTGTTTAAGGCCGATAAATTAGTGTACGACAGGGCGCCGTTAATGGATAGCTAAGCTTCACATTTATGGAGATGAAGACGAAGATTGATTCTGTATTCTCGATGCGATTTGTGTTGCGTTTCCGTTAAAGGATATTACGTTTCTTGGTTTTTAATGACGTACGTTTATGCCTTTGGATGGAGCAGAAATGCCTCTCATTAGGAGGACAGAGACAGTCTGCTTTCCTACTGCTTTCTTCTGCCAGCTTCGTGGGACAGCAGTGGAATTAGGATAGAGAAAAGAGTACTCGTTTGTGAGGTTTGATCTCACAGCGGCGACTATCTTCTGGGATGTGACGCAGAGTAGTCTGGTAGAAGTTTACTGACGTTTCGGAGGAACGTCAGAGAACCACATGGCGTTAAATGTGATGTCATAATGCTGACGTGCATGATTTCTATAGTTGTTTGGCAGAACGGGTTGGCATGGCGGCGACACTGTTTATTCTCATCCGGAAGCTACTCAGAATCTTGGTCGAGACAGCGACTCCCCTGACAGGGTTTTCATGGATTTTCTTAGTCCCGTCAGGCAAATCCTAAGGCAGTTTCATAATCAGGCTGCAACCGGTACTTTCCAAATCCATTCTGAGTCCATCATCTGTCTTGTCGTTCCGCGCTGTGTAGTCAAGCTACTGATAAAAGTAAAGCTATCCCGGTAATAGGCCATGAAGGCCCATTGGGTTGTGAGATGTTGAGGCTCCCACATTTTCTATAGACAATCGAATCACAGATGGCAGTAAGGTTGTCAGTCTTACGCGCCGGCCGCCAATTACCCCCCAGGAATAATCCTGGTACTCATTTCTGTTAGAGGCTGAGTCGACCCCAGGACCATGATGCGGCTGGAAGGATTAGGTAAATTGAAAAAATCCACATCATCGGGATTCGATCCCGCGACCTTCCGACTTGTAGCGTAGTGCCTCAACCAACTACGCTACCGCGTGCCCCCAAGATAGTGTCTTGAAATAGAGCTGCTACGTCACATGCTGGCAAGAGCAAGATCACCATCAACACCGAACCACCTGTCACCGTGGAAGCGTCAAATCAGTAATTAGCAGATCCCGTCGCTTGACTTTGTGAGACGGGACCCAGCCGCAGTAAGTGCAAATTTTCGGCAAATGAATTACCCTCGTAAATCGCTAAAACATTCAATTAGCTTGATTCTCAAGTAGCTGCGAATGGTATTAGCGAAGTCTTCACTATTGTGTGACAGTACAGCGAGCAAGACATGGCAGGCAGATAGCAGGGGTTGCAGAAGGCATGGAAAACAGTAAATAAGGTTTAAAGGTTCCTGACGTTTGTATACAAATACAATTATTGCCTTTTTGGACATTATCCATCGTCTTTCCGTCTTCAAGTAAAATGCCTACTCACTTAGGGGCCCAGTCGCTAGAGCTAGTCCATGTCTCCCTGTCCCTAGCCCAGAGATTAGTGACTGGCTTTGTCGATTGGGCTGAACTGAGCGGGATTTTTACCTGAGGACGGAGTCAGAGTGCTGTCTCCTACTTTTATTTGTTCAAAATAAGGAACGTAGGCAAAGAAAGGGGCGATGCAGGGTGCCCAAAAGTCAATAACCGCTTAGAACACAGGTTCGATATAAACATAAGAATTTATGCCCTTCTCGAAATTTTGTTAGGAGGATGGGATGGGTTGGACATGTAGTAGGCATGGGTGATATAAGAGTTCACACAACATTTTGGTTGAAAACTCAAAGAAGGGAAGCCAGTTGGAATACTTAGGCATATACGTGGAAATATTCGAAAGTGGTACCTTCGTACAGGCAAACACTGTCTTCCCCATTTTACGTCCATTCTTTAGCACAGATACTTACGTTCATGCAAATCCACATACGGTGGTCATGCGGCGGTTGCAAAGAACAACATAGGCCGCGCCATAGCTCAAGCGGTTAGTCGCTGGCTTCCCACCATGGCGGCCCGGGTTCGGTCGCGGGTCTGGTCAGGTGGGATTTGTGGTGGACAAAATGGCGCTGGGGCAGGTTTTCTCCGAGTACTTAGGTTTCCCCTGCCAATCTTTATTCCACCAGTTGCTCCACAATCACCCTCACCTATCATCTGGGGCTGGTACAATAGGCCAGAAGTGACCGCAGTACAAGGGATTCAGTGCCCCCCCCGCTAGCAATAAGAAGAAACTTGTTCTCTATCAAACATACGTTTATTCATTATCCCTATATACGTATTCACTTATATGTACCAACGAATATGACCATTGCTACATAACGGTTCGGTAAACACGTTTCCGAGATTACGCAGTCAGAAGTGAAGGGACCTTCGTTGCTGGATAGCAAGTCGCAAGGCACGTTTCGTATCAAATTTCCGCTGAAGCCAGGTTTCCCTTTAATCAAGGTATACTATAATAACTAAACCAGGACATAAACGTATTTGAGACAAAACAAAACAACATGATCATTAATTTATTCACACTATAATCATTGAACACATGCAAACATTGCACTGAACAGGAAAAATTGCAGTACTCACTTTTTATAATTTTACCAGAACTCCGGCAGAGATTTTTGCACGCAGTTTACTCTCTAGGCTGCCTGACTTTCCTCAAACACTTTAGCTTGAGAAATTACGAGTAAGCATGTCTGAATCATTCCGTTGTACGGCAAACTCCTGCAGTACCTTTAAACTGTTGGCAGCATCCTGATAAGTCTTCACTCTACACTTTTCTTCTTCTATCACGTCATTTTCCTCTTCCTCCTCCTCCTCCTCCTCTCTTCCTTTTCGATTTTCTCTAAAATTCTCAACTAATACATCGATATCCATTGTGTCTGGTTCTGTTTGCACATCTTTGTCTATGTTGATGTAGTCCTCAGCATTGCAGTTACTGAAAGCAGCTTCATTCATGCAATGTTGTAAGTCCTTCTGGTCATTCTAATTTTCTACAATAGGAGTAACTTCTACCGTAGAAAATCCTGCTTTTTCGAAAAACTTTGTCACAGTTTCTAGTAACAACTTCTTTACTGCTTGACTTATCCAAATAACCGCATCTAGAACCGAGACAGTTGTTGCAAGTTCAGAGGCGGATGATGTAGAATCTATATTGACGAGCAAAGATTGCATTAATAATTTACGATAGTGGACCTTAACATTCCGAATGATGTCCTGATCCATTGGTTGAGAAACACTAGTGGTGTTTGGAGGGGACCAAGCAAGTCGCACGTTGGAAAGTTCGATATGGGGGTGGCATGTTGCGTTATCCAAGAACAATAAAACATGCCGGTTTTGCATTTTCATTCTACCATTGAAGGCCGTTAAGTAGCATCGTGGCTTTGCTGCCTTGCCAATCACTAAGATTTTCTCCATTTCACCTGACATAAAACCACATAGAAAAACAGTCAATCTTTCTTTGCACAGTTTTCCTCCCAAACACTTTTCACTTTTCAGACATAGCGATTTATTCGGAAGCGCGCGGAAGAACAGTTCAGTCTCATCACCGTTCGCTATGTTTTCAGGTTCATATCCCTCGATTATGGATGGCAATTTAGCTTCCCATTCCTCAATGGTCTCACTATTTACATCACTTGACTCACCACGAAGTTCATTAAAAACTATCCGATGTCTTCTGCGAAAACTCTCCAATCATCCGTTAGATGCTTTGAATTCAGCCTTCCCCAGTTTTTCAGGGAATTTTTTAGCATATTCCTGTACCATAGGACCCGACAACCGGTGATTTTTCGCCCTCACACTGACAAACCCCTCCCACACTATTTCATTAACGTCTTCGTTTGCAGTTTTCTTAAGTTCTCTTTTTATTTTTCCATTAGCACCGGTTTCCTACCGCTTCAAAATTTCCGTTTTCTTCTTTAGAATCTCATACACTTGAGTTTTACCGACGTTAAACATCTTCATGATCTGCTTAACAGACATTTTATCTCGCTCACTCGCATGAATCACTTTTAATCTTGTGTTAAGATCAAGCAAAACTCTTGTCTTTGTAGCCAAGATGACAGCTGCTAGACTAAAGTAAAACTGTAGGCATAGAGCCCTTACTGAATACAATTTCCAGAAGGGGAAAACAATTCTGCTGACTCTCAGTGCAGTACCGTTAGAAGCTTATTTTAAAGAGTTAGGGAAAACAAAATTCTGTAGAATGTATAGGATGCCTAAAATTATTCTAAACGATGCATTCCGGAAGACTGGAAATTTTCCGTATAAAGGCTTATTTTGATTTCCGTTGTCCGCGTTAGACAGTTTCCGTTTAATCCAGGTTATTTAACATCTTTTTCAGCCCTAAAGTCAAGGGACCTGAAAATATTTCCGGCTAATAAAGGGCCCGTTTAAGGCAGGTTTTACTGTAATAGAGGAACTGTTTGAGATGGTGCCGTTCGCCTCGAAGTTATAGCAAGGGGACAAATAATTGGAGAGTTCATTCGGAAGTTATTCTTCGTATGATTCGTAAGTGACCGATTCGTAAATCAGAACCAAGCCAGTCGCAGAAAAAGAAAAGACACTCGTAGTCCAGTAAGGAATGGAGCGAATCTTAAGACAGCGATTGCGAGGTGTTATAATTGGTTGTAATTGTAAAGAAGTGTCAATGAATGCAATCATTCTATGCAGAACCCATTGTTATTAGTCACGGAACCCCGGACACGTGACAGTAA
The DNA here is from genome assembly GCF_002891405.2 of Cryptotermes secundus. Taxonomy (NCBI): domain Eukaryota; kingdom Metazoa; phylum Arthropoda; class Insecta; order Blattodea; family Kalotermitidae; genus Cryptotermes; species Cryptotermes secundus. Next base: position 105,528 of record NW_019744424.1, read on the forward strand.
ATTTAAATTTCTGTCGCCAGTGCAGTTCTTGATAAAGGGAAAGTGATAGTTCACCGAGGTATATCATCCATAATTGTTACCAACAAGAGTTGCAACACAAAGGCAGTGGGGCTCCCAGATGTAGTGCTTCAGGCACTGCAGTTAACTGAAATATGTAGCAGATCTGAATTCACACGCACCCTTGACGTTTGCAATTAAACGGTTTAATTAGTTGAGAGGTCACTTCAGGCACGCGGCTAATATCGTGTTATTCGATGAACAAATCACGGAGACAATTACGGCATGGAGTGCGCATACAAACATTTTCATAGTCGGTAGTTGAAGGTCCGGGCTAGAAAACCGAAATTAACGGCCGTGGGGATTCGTTGCGCTGACCACGCGACATCCTTTATCCGCTAAAGTTGGCACCAACTCCGCCGACAAGCGGTGGTAGCTCGGTCGGTATAGTTCCTTGCGGACTAAAGCTACGGAGTTTATTACTTTTGATAGTTGAAGGAAAACATTTTATGTAGGCACAGAGCATCACTTCCAACCGTTTTAAACATGTTTCGAAAAAAAAAATAAATTGGAAAGTGGGCTTAGCTGTTAGTTTCATCATGCCCGTATACTTACGGGCCAAACTACGGACTTGCTTTCCACAAAACTCGGTGTGGATTTTGGTTTAGGCTGGTCGATTTTAAGGTCCGTTTTAAAGAAAGGCCTGAACGAACGGTTATCACCAAGGTGACGTTGTCATCGTCGTCTTGAAGTCATGAAGTCTGTTAGTCCCGTTTCGGCCTCATCCCGTTTTGAGAGGTCTTTTTCCGTGTTGTCTTGACGTACGTGGGTAGAGGCTCTGTGACGGGCCGATTCCTCGTCCAAGGACACCTGCGAAGTTGCTAAGGATTCAGAGCTTAGGAAGTGTATCCACGTGCTTAACTGTTTCATTGTTCTGTGTAGGTATCACACGACGGCTGATTCCTCTGTAATGAGGCTTGTCGGATGTCTTCGTGAAAACGTAGTTGCGGAATTAATTCGGAATTGCAACAGGTCAGATGGCCTGGAGATACTTTAATTGCATAGTTTCTGCAAATGAGTTAGAATGTAACAGTCCTAACAGTGAGAGGGTTAGAGGCGTATAAGCGGCTTCGTTACATAAATTCAAGAGAGCCCCCAGATAAGAATGAGTTAAAATTCTGACTAAAGGTCATAACACCAGGTTCTAAGGCGATGTGATTACTGGGCAGAGTGTGTAAACACGCGAAATATTCCGCTAGTTAAAGTGAAGAGGCGTGTGGTATCAGGACGCCCATTTAAAGGTTGCAACATCCGAATTAATTGCCACGAAATGGAAAAGTAGTCTGGGGAGCACTCGTGTTTGGGGGGGCGTCTGTAAAGCGGTAAAGAAGGGCATTTAGAAACATTTAAAACAGTAATTGCTGCCTCCAAAATGATCACTGCTTGCAGTTTGTTATCTGTAAATAAATGGCTTGTTATAGTCGCTATCAGAGGATAGAATTTTTCCGTGATGTATGTCATTAATAAAAATTAGTTGTTTAATTTGACTGACTTTAGTAGGATTGAGAGTAGCCATCCCCAAAAGAATACATTTTTTTTTATTTTCTGGAAGAGCAGTAGTTAGCTTGCTTGGTGTTAAATTTATATCCCGTTGACAGACTTTGGTCAGCGATTTAGATAAAAGGCGTAATCTTTTTGGCTGATGGTGTTTTAAAAGGCCAATGAAAGAAACGTGGAAAGGAAGAGAAAAGAGAAGGAAAATAATGTAGAAAATGAAGAATTATGGCAGATACATAGACAGGCAGATGGTTAAGTAGAGGAAATATTTAAAAGTAAGAAAAAACAATAGATATGTAAACAAATAACTGTACAGTGAGACAGCGAAAGAAAAAGAATCAAGGAAATAAAAGAATATTGATCCCACTTGTTACTGAGTACTAATTCAACCGTTACTGGAACCTCACAATGGACTAAGACTAAAAAGGAATTGCCCAGCCGACCTGAGACAGGGTTAACGAGTACTTATCTCTGGATAAGCCCTCTCCACGTCACGAAGAATACTACAGCAAATTAGCTTATAGAATCAAATGTAATTCTGATTGCTAAGTTTATCTAAATAAAAAAAAACTTGTTACTGGTATGGTGCTAACGGAATTACTGACTTGTATTTTTAGATATAAATGCTACCAAACTACTTACATAATCTGAAATGAGGCTGTAACGTAGGGTGGACAGGATGGAAAGCTGTTTGAACAGCTGACAAGCATGAGTTGCCGCGAGGCGTTCATGAAGTACTCCATATTTGGGTCGAAACTGCTTCCCGTAGACGGAAGGATGCGAATCGATACACGTCTGCCACACCCGCAAGCAGTTCCGAAGACCAGCTCTCATATGGTACCCTCTCTGTCTAGGTGAACATGGGGTAGAAGATTTTGATAGCTAAAATGACGTCTTCATATGTCCTCCTTCCAGAAGTCCCAGTTGGGCTGCAGCCTGTGGTGAACTGAGATGGCTTGGTCACTATAGCGGGCTGGACATGAGGTTCTGAGCCTTGCTAGAAGTAGGATTTTTCATTTAAATCACCGCTTCAGGAGTATCTCTAGGGCTTACCCAGCTTCGTATCCAACTGACGGTCTTGGTAACGGGTCACATATGTAAAGTAGGTCACAAGCATTGTTACAGCGTGCAGCAGCTGTAGTATCAGAGACGGAACAGTGTTGCTAGCAGATGGCAAGAGGTTTTGTTGTATCCAAATTCCGTACCTATTCACACAACATACCTACGTACTTACCTACTTACTTAAGTACGCACCGACTCACCTGCCCACATACTTGCATACTAAGTAATTGACTCCATGGAGCTGAGCCCTTCTTGAGAAGCCATCGGTTGTGCAGCTACTCAGGAACTTCCTAACGTTTTATGGAACCCAAAGATTTATTGCCGTTAAAGGAAGAAAGGTTTTGGCGGTCGACGCAATATTTAATTAAATGATTATGGTACACAGCAGGATTCATACGACGAAGATGGTTTATTACCGTGTTCACAAGAGCCCCTCCACTTGTCCTTGGCCTCAGCCAGGTTAATCCAGTCTATACCACCCCCATCCTAAGATCCGTTGTAATGTTTTCCACCCACCTGCGTCTTGGTCTTGCTAGTGGTCTCTTTCCTCTACATCTGTTATCTCCCCCATTTGTGCTACATGCCCTGCCCGTCTCATCCTCCTTGACTTGATCATTCTAATTATACTTGGCCAAGAGTACACAAGTTATGAAGCTCTTCATTATGCAGTTTTCTCCAACCTCCTGCCACTTCAACTCTCTTCAGTCCAAATATTCTCCTCAATACCCTGTTTCAAACACCCCCAATCTGTGTTCCTCCCTTAATATCAAAGACAAAGTTTCACACCCATACAGAACAACAGGCAAAGTTGTAGTTTAGTATATTCCAATTTTTGTGTTTTTAGGCAACAGACGAAAAGGCAGAATGTTCTGGACTGAATTGTAGGAAGCATTACCAGAGTTTAGTCTCCTCTTAATTTCCTCGTGAATCAAATTTTGATTTGTTATAGTCGTTTCCAAATATCTGAACTGTGCAACATTTTCAAAAGATCTGTTAGCCGTCTTTATGTCATGAGTTTGCCTTGCATTCTGGTGACGAGACAGCAACATATAGTGAGTATTCTCTGTGGTTGCTTCTGGACCAACCTCCTTACTTGCGTCAGTTAAAGTTTCTGTGTTATCTCCCAGTAGATTCACTTCATCAGCACAGACCAGGAGCTGGTGTGTCCGATTTAATTTCAGTCCAACCTGGTTTTCTGGACTTTCCTAATGGCATATTCTAAAGCAAAGTTGAAAGCAGTGGTGATAAAGCGTCTCCTTGTTTTAGATCATTTTGGGTAAGAAAATTATCAGACACACGTTTACCTATACGGAATATACTATTTGTGTCATCCAAACACATTTTAATCAGCCTAACTAGTTTCATGGGTACCCCAAACTTTATCAGAATATTGTACAATACTCCCATCCTAACTGAATAATAGGCTTTCTTGAAGTCTCCGAATAGATAATATTGTCGCGTATCGGGCGTATATCGCGACAAATAACTTCACGATGTATCTGCTGTAGCGAATTTTATTTCACATTCGCACTTACAATCACCCAAATTACAGATTTACGGTTACTGCTATCTGCAGTATCACAATTAGTACACTCCAAAAGCCACAATACAACTGACTAGTTGCTGGCTAACTCGGCGGTAGCTCCAGGACTCACTGGCTGACTCAGTACAACTCGACTCGGCGACTGTTACAGTACAACTGAACTGTGAACAGCCCTCGCTTCTCCCTATGTAGCCTCGATCGGACAATACGGCCACGTAATAGGCACCCTTGTTGCTAGCCACGCTGTCCGGTTACGTCACCGCTGTTGATTCGCCTTGCATAGTTACCCGGTTACGGGGCTCGGCTATATTCGGCTCCGCTCGGCTCTCTTCGGCTCCGCTCGTGACGTCACCGCGCATGGCTGCCAGGATGCGAGGTGATTACTCGCCTATTACGCGAGCGATACGTTACTGCTGAGGGGTGGGAGGGGAGCGCTGACTCACCCGCCGCGCCACTGCTGGTGTGGGGGGGAGCTCGGCTTTGCGCAACATGTCACAATATACCGTCTCATTGTACTCCAATCTGACGAATGCAAACCATCTGATCAGTAGTTGATCTGACGTGCTTACTTAACTTCCTACCTACCTACCTACCTACCTACCTACCTACCTACCTACCTACCTACCTAACTCCCCAACTACCTACCAAACTCTTCAGCTAAGCAACTACGCGGTGCGAGGTATTTCTTGAAAATTTGGTAGCTACTTACCTAGTTAAAAAATTACCTACTCTAAGGAAACAGAAAGTTCATAACCGTTTTCATAAAAACCCGCAATAGAACTCTATCGTGAGCCAGTTTAAACAAATTCCCATCCACGCGAAGGACTCGCGGGCAGTCCCTGTCCAGAAGAATTCTCTCCCGTAGTAGCGTAGAGGTTTGACATACATTTCACATATTGGTTACACGATTCTCAGAACTTAAGCATTGTTTATGTTTATGTTTCTCCTCCTCTGGTAAGTTTGCGTAAGTCAGTGGTTTTCAAAATGGGGGGGCGCGACCCCCAGGGGGTGCGCGAAGGGCTTGAAAAGGGGGCGCAGCATACTTTCCTACAGATAAAAATGAAAACTGCCCTAAATCAATTAGAAAAGTAACAAAAAAAAAAATAAAAATACATATAGAAAAACCTTGGATGAGTACAGGCTTTAACTATCATGAATTTCAAAATAACTAATAAGTATTCTCTTTACCGGCAATTATAAAATGCGTATGACAGAGACAGCGTTGATAGTTCGGCAGCAGCCGCATCCTCTGAAATCCTCTGAAGTCTAGACTTTTTAAAATGCTGTGTGAGGAAATGGGTGCCGAACACACTGCTCTGTTGTTTTTAGTGATGCTCGATGGCTTTCAACAGGAAAGGTATTAAAGAGAATGTTTAAGCTGAGGCATGAGGTGTTCTGTTTGTTAAATGGGGAAAATCACTCAGTGGCAGGCAGTTTCAGTAACAAGGATTTTTTATTGAAAATGGCTTACGTCACAGATATATTTGAGAAACTAAATATCCTCAACACGTCACTTCAAGGGAATGAGGCAACTGTACTTTCTTGGAATGACAAAGTGAAGGCATTCATGAGAAAATTAGAGCTCTGGAGAAACAGTATGGAAAGTGACACGCTAGACATGTTCCCTACTCTGGTGTCAATGGTACAAGACACTGATAATCCAGTGCTTCCAGTGGACATAAAAAGCTGCCTACTTGATCATCTCATAATGTTGAAAGTTCATTTGGAAAAATACTTTTGCAATGGTTTTGTTTAATTTAATTGGATTAAAAATCCATTCAAAAATGCTCCTGGGCATCATCTCTGAATGTAAATGAGGAAGAACAACTCATCGATCTCACTAGTGATACTTCATTAAAAAGTAAATTTAAGGAATTGTCTTTGTTGGAGTTCTGGATACATATTGACAGGGAATTCCCAACTTTGAGCCAAAAGGCATTGAAGATCCTGATTCCTTTTGCAACAACTTACTTATGCGAGACAGGCTTTTCTGCTTTGGCGGCTATAAAGTCAAAGTATCGTTCAAGGCTAAATATTGCTAAAGAATATACAGTAAAACTTGGTTATAGCAACATCGGTTTCTGCGACACCTTGTCTATTGCGTCAAATATTCAATGGTACGAACTA
>NW_019744424.1:112202-115675 GCF_002891405.2 Cryptotermes secundus
ATGCAACATTTTAACTCGGTTTTTGGTAGATTTTTTTACGTGACTAACATAAGGCTACTGTGGAAGTGCCCATTTTGGTTACGACATTCGTTTATAACGACACTATTTTTAGGTCTCTTTGATGACCTTAATACCAAGTTCTACTGTATATGGACAAATACCGTCTTAAGTGCAACAATTTTATTGTAGTTTTTACTTCTTTTTCCTCCTCCACACTACATGTTTCGGCCGTAAATGGCCATCATCAGGTGTGTATCACTGGTGTTTTTAAATTTTTAACAAGCAGTGTAACAGTTGCGTGAGTGATACACACCTGATGATGGCCATTTAGGGCCGAAACATGTAGTGTGGAAGAGGAAAAAGCAGTAAAAACTACAATAAAATTGTTGCACTTAAGACGGTATTTATCTATATATATTGCGTTTCAAGCTTGCTAGCTTTCCGTTGCTAGCTTACTACTTTTGCGTTGCTAGCTTGGTAGATTTTCGTTGCTAGCGTGATAGNTTTGATTTTCTTCGCAGAAAGAATTAAACACTTGTTAGTTAAATATCGTTTCATTTCAATACATATTTTATTTTGGTTAATTGCAAGTGTTAAAACTAATTTATATTGTAGGCCTAATATTGTGATACTTTAATTTTGAGTAAAAGACTGCTAAATAGTATGTAGAAAAACACAAAATAAACTGAATAAAACGTCAAACATACCATGACTTCTATTTTAATAAAAATACAAGCTGGGGGAAGGGGGCTGAGAGTATTTTCTCTTGTCAGGGGGGGGGGCTCAGAGGTAAAAAGTTTGAGAACCACTGGCGTCAGTGATTTAACTCAGTGCAGTAAATTTCAGTGGCACGAATGTTCGTATTTTATGAAGGATCGGTGAGTACATAATCGCAACTTCAGGTTTCTGAAGCGCTTCAATTTATACTTATGGAATATTGGACCTTCCAAAATTTGTTCGAATCGTAAGACTGGTGATGGCCCCATTGCAAAGTCTGCTTGAACAGAACAATGATAGAAAGGTTATTCCATCCACGCCATTAGTGGAATTCGAACCCATGACTACTGTTAGAACAGCACGTACGCGGCTTGACGACCACTTGATTAAAGGACATTAAACTTTAGTTCGTTTCTTGCCATACAGAAGGATCTGTTCAGTTTTTATGCATATCTGCGATTTTTTATGTGTGGATTGTCAGTATTTTTAGTGCTAAAATGCTTAGACGACAAAAGGGGTTCTAAACGCTGATTCATTGTCTCGCGAAATGTACGAATATAATAAGAAAATACTCGTAAATAGGGCATCGAACTGCGTGCCTATACGAACACCCGTTGTCTGGAACGAAGCAGCTCGTAATAAATGCGGTTTTGTGGTAAGTTATAAGGTGAACCTTGTTGCAGAGGGCAGCTGTACGGAAAGTGGCTGATACATTATTATTGGATGTTTAGCATATAGTGTTTATATAAGCTTGACGTAAACATTTATTTAAACAAATGAACTAATAAAGAGCTTACTTGTTTTTCATTTCTGTTGACCAAGTCAGACTTTTAATTGTTCCCCATTTGTAATGGGAATTGTCCATAGACGAGAGGAAAAAATGAACGAAACAGAATTTTCCGAGCAGGAAATGACGTTTCCCATAAGTCATAATTTTTCATTTCCGTTTCCACACTCAACAGATTGGCGTACTGGATGGAGTTCAGTTGGTACTGGTTTTCATACGTTTAGCTGAACGTCTTACCAAATATAGGGCCAATGGTGCTGGAAGGTGCATTGTCATTGCGCAGAACTCCGGCCAGTGATGTGGCCAAATCGTGAAGCGAGGCTGAACTTTGTAGATTTAGAGCTAACTTTACTTCGGGTTGAAGACCAAAGCCGCATCGGTCGCAGTGTTTTTGCCAGTAACTTGCTGAAAAGTCTGGGCATTTTTTTCACATCTGTTCTGACAGTCACATAAACAAACACCGCGCCAGAAAAACACTAGCTGCAGCCACAAAAGACGTTGACGACGACACAGAATTGCTGACTCATACTAGTATATGGTCATGTGACGAAAGACACGCCAGCTCGGTGGGGTCGCCAAGTTGCTGTTGGGACACATCAGACCTGACGTGTTTAAACTGGATGTTTTCATATAGGTTGGGATTATTAAGGGTCGGTTTTAGTATTTCCGGCGTATTTACGTTTTCTGTTACAGTTTTATTTCTAAAAAAAATCTGTTTTTTTTTCTGTCCCTCAGTATTTCATAGCGATGCCAAATGAAATGTCCTGAAGGCAAACACTTCTATTTTCTCCACGCTGCATTTTAACTTATATTGGATACATCGTTCACCTACGTGATGTGTTCAGCCAATTGCGTTTTTGCAACTTAGCATGGAATACACAAGTCGCACAATAAATCGTGCTTTCTTTCTGAGCAATTCTTCACGAACTTCTATGGGTATTCTCGAGTATCTAGTCGTGATAGTTGTGGTCTGTTTTGCTGGTAATTTGGTTTAGCAAAAACTTGACGCCGTATGGCATTATATTGTCTCTCATCCAACTTTCGAAAGAGACTAGTAATTGCCACTTAACCACCGACAATAAAGTAACTCATTATAAACCACTACATATAAATTCCAGTCTTTTATTGCTATTGGGGGAACTTTTTTTAAAATTTCTGTTGTGGTTGCATAATAGTACACGTAGGCCTTATAGAAACTTTATTATGGGCTATAGACACGCGCCATTTCTCGTGTGGATAATAGAGCAGCTGTTACTTTTCAATTAAATCAGCATGGCTGTTTTAATTCGTTACGAACCTTGTCTTGGTTTTGAAATGTCCGTGTGGTAGGCACGTGCTCATCGTGAGCAGATTAAATTATGGTTGAGGTTCTGGCTTGAGACCTGCTGAAGACAGAATTGGTTTGGTGTACATAGCATGGGCGGTAGCCTGTGACGTACCGGTCGTTTTCGCCGAATGTTCCCGGATTCTTAATGACTAAGTCGTTTCTTTGGTCTCTTTGTAATACAGATAGTCCTAATGCTGCAGGCCACCGTCTCCTTTTGAGTAATCGGCATCAATTCATCTTCAGGTTCACTGACCGGTATCACTGCGACGTCGTCTACAGGGATCTCTTCTTGTTGTTCCGACTCAGGTTTCTTATCCACTGGGGCCGGCTTTTCTTCTAATAGATGTGCCTCCAACTCTTGGCAGGCAATCGTCTTTACGTCTCTTTCGGGTTTAAATGCGTACACCATCTCCATGTGGCTGGTGCCCATTATTTTTCGCATCGCTTCCGTCCGTGCTTGGATAGCTCTTGTTTCTGTTCGAGTGGCTTCCATCCTTTCTTGGATAGCTCTTGTTTCTTCTCTGGTGGCTTCCGTTTCTGCGACCAGCTCTTCTCGCATGGCGGCCATCTTTTCTCGCCAGGCTTTCCATCTGTCGTCAGCCCTTTTCTCGGCAGCTTCTCTCTGGGCCCTCAATTCCTTCC
>NW_019744424.1:116688-169252 GCF_002891405.2 Cryptotermes secundus
GCGTGACGTCACCGCGGAGGGGAGTGGCGGGGCGGGAACTCGCCTATTACCGTAAGAACGCGAGCGTTACGTTACCGCCGCGTACCGCTGGGGAGGTGGGGGTCAACATGTCACAATATGTACAAACTTTGCAGCCAGAGTGTGACTGTACTGAAGATAACACGCAGTCTCGAGTAGATGATAATAGGCCTGAATGCTCCTTCCCCCATGATAACTGAATTTATGATAGATGGTTGTATTTCCTGTATGCTTACTTACGTCAAGTGTTAGTGAAACATGCAGCTTTAAGAATATAAGCCCCCAATCGGATAGATAGTTTCGACGGGATTATGACGCATATTACAACGACAGACCGTAGTCATCCTAGAGTGATGCTCTGTGAAGTTAATTCAGTCCAGGCTTCGAAGCTGGGATCTTGGGTTGAAATCAGAAGAGCTGTAATTAAATGAGTTTTCCTTAAGCAGTTATTCATTTGGTCAGAGAACTGTTTTAATGTTTCGAAAAGCCAGTTCAGTTCACTTGACTTCATACTCTACTGAAGATTAATCGCAATGATACATTCCTAATCTGTTTCAAGCCGTCCTAGCCTAGATGTAACATTGCAACCAGCATTCAGTTCTCAGTACATATGCTGAGTTAAGGTCGGGGTCTATTGACATTTCCCGTGGCTTCCGTGTCTGTAAGGAACTTGGAACTGAACGCTTTGAGACTTTATTCTTGGCCATGCGATGGGCCAATACCACGTTCAAGAAGCACGACCGGCTACCGCTCTTTTGCTATAAATTATGAATCGAAACATGCCAGAGGACCTAATTCGTTATAAGGCACTTCATTTTTATTTAACCTGACGAAATTATTGTTTTCTTCAGTATCGGATCAATAAACGAGTGCTGACACGATTGAGGGTAATTGTAACCGGCCGATAATTGGCACCGTGTTTCCTGCTCGATCCATATCGCTACTGGAAAGTACTGTCCATAGAACAGAAATCGGGTTAGTCGTTTCAGAGTGAACTCACAGCTGTGTCGGTTTCCGCACATTCTGCCACGAGTATGCACAGGATGGAGAAGGCAAAGGAGAAAAGGTGGCGGACGGAAATATGAGTAAAGTAAATAGGTGTGCAGAAAGGACGACACAAGCGATAGAAGATGATACATGTTGACAAAAAGGAGGTGGGGAAGAAGAGGAACGGATATTGTGATAACGTAGTAAACCTACGGAGAAGGAATAGAAGAAAGACATGAAGAAAACACGAAGGTAAAGACATGTAAGGGGAAATAAAGGAAGTGACAGAGGAGAAGTGGAAAAATTGGTTGTAGTAGGAGAAGCTACTCTTCCAGCGTTTGTTTAGATGCGAGAAATCGCGGAAAACGTCAGGATATCCACCCGTGGCCCTAAAACCGGACCCAGAACCGTATGTACTCGAAGAGGTGCCAAGGAAAGAGAGTGCACTCTTCTGGGATATGTTGCCATTAAGTCAGGTAGAAGTTTTGGGTCTTTAGCTTGCGGTTTGTGTGGTCAGAGAACTACCAGACTACACGGAATCATATCCTAGAAGATAGTCACCGCCTTGAAAACTTCAAATCTCGCATGTGCCAACCGGCCTTTATATCCCGAAGTTCGCTGGATATCGGTGTACAGTGATAAATGTGAACGTTCAACAGTTCGAAAAAGTACACAGTCGCTCCTGAACTTCATGCGGGTTTCAGTTATTCAGGGGTTTATTGGTTTAATATTTGGTCGTTGAAAATTAACCGAGATCCTTATAATTCTCCCTTTCCCACCCCCATCACCGTAAAACAAGTTGACAAATTTCAGCAGTTCGTACACCGTTTTAATTAAATTTGTACGTACATTTTTTGGTAGCGTTTAAATAACACTTGTTACACTTCAGTGGGACGCAGATACTGAAACTGCTGGAATTACAAAAGTACCTGTTATAGAAAGTGCGCTCACACATTTATAAAGTTTGCCTTTGTTGGATTGTGATAAAGTGAAAGCAGGTCTCTTAATTTCACCGCGATTTTAACACGTCGAGCGTCTAATATTTCTTTATCGACAATAAATTTAATCGAGTGGAAGCAGCTTGGGGCGACGTCGACATTCGATTATCGGATCCGTGCATTTGCCTCACCTTCGCCATAGATTTCAGTTAATGCTGCCTAGAGTTTCTGTTGCTCCTTCATTTTCCATTAGTTTAGAAAGGGCGCGTTGCCTTACTGTTGGATGCAAGGTTTCCTTCCACACCATATAACGGGAACTTACGAGTTCTTCGTACAGTGTAAACAGATTAACGAATCATATCCTTGGGTTGCATGCGTGAAGCTCCTGAACGGATCTCGACGAAATTTGGTGTTGTCGAGATGCGCCAAAAAGTTGTCCGGTGAATTACATTTTTGTTCTTAGAGGCTCAGTATAATGCGGCTTTTTACGAAGTCAAATTATGACACCGTATAGTTTTTAGATGATTGTCGCAGTTCTGGAGGAACATAGGCCTTCATTTTCAGGATAGAACTGAATTTATTTAGTCAGGGCACAGTGAAAATGGTACGGCAAGCCGTTGGATTTCAGATCACGTTCCCACACATGAGCAAAGCTTTATATTGTCGGTTACCATGGTGCAGTTCTTTGATGCCCATTAACGAATCTCATAGTTTCATATCGCCGTTCAAAGTCACCTCACATCACAGTTATTTTACGAAATCGTGTCATTTCGTTCTTTCGCCGATTGGAGATCGAATTACGGACGATGAGACGGAAGGATGCTTATTCTGAAGTGTTATCTAGGCATAGTGATCAACGCGGTGTAACTCTAATGATCTACGTCTGATTTGAGACTTCCAGATCGAATCTCGACCAAGTTAGCGAGTATACTGACAAGTCAGGGATTCTTCATCTCTCCCAGCGAATGCTGGGATAGTACCTTCAAATGGTTCTCGGTTATTTCTAGAAACCCATTCCTACGCAGAATTTATGCTCACTTCCAACCTCGTTCAACGCTGCCGCCCTCTGTTGTTGATCCCATTCATTTTCACAAAATCATGCGAAACTATCCGTTGACTAACGTCTGGTTGCCCATGTTCCATTGTTTACTATATTTGTAGTTTGTTTCCCCATCTTGTTTACCTGCTTACATCTAACTCCATGCGTTCCCCGCCAAATTAATTAAGAAAAGTAAGTAAAGGTATCCCTGTAACAGGCCTTGGAGGCCCATAGGGTTGTGAGATGTTGAGGCTCCCACATTTTCTCTAGACAGTCGGCTCATAGATGGCAGTGAGGTTGTCAGCCTAACGCGCCGGCTGCCCTTTACCCCCAGGAAGATTCCTGATACTCATTTCTATTAGAGGCTGAGTCGACCTCAGGACCATAGTGCGGCTGGAAGGAGTAAGTACATTGAAAAAATCCACCTCATCTGGATTCGATCCCACGACCTTCCGGCTTGTAGCATAGTGCCTCAACCAACTACATTACCGCGTGCCCCCCCCCTCGCCAAATGTAATTAGAATGATAAAGTTAAGGAGTGTGAGGTGGGCATGACACGTAGCACGCATGGGAGGGAAGACGAATGCATGCAGGGTTTTGGTATTCACAGATGTGATGCATGCATGTAACATGTAGCCAGCTGCCGCAAATATCAAGTCACTACTGAATGATGCAGTGGCGTACAGGTTTACAAAGCCGCGACTGCTCCTGATCTGAATAATGGACAAATGCACGTCACGCCGCTGACACACATTAAAGCTAGGTAAGTCGCTTGCCGAAATGTCGAACTGTTGAGTTAAAGGAAGACATCAGAATGTTTACAAATTTCTTTCACCTTACTTGCTATATTGACATGTTCTGTGATGTGACGTAAAAGGCTAGCTTATTTAGGAGGCATGTCTTACGGACATTTTATGTACGAGGCATTGCTTTGAGGGTAACGTGTTTATGAGACATTTCTTTGAGGCTAGCTTGTTCAGGGACATTTCTTTGAAGACAGTTTTATGAGACATTTCTTTGAGACTGGCTTGTTGAGGGACATTTCTTTGAAGACACTAAGGACACACTTTTTAAAGGCTAGTTTAGGAGACAGTTCTTCGGAGATATTTCCTTTGAATATCGACATGGTGAACATTGTGAACTCAGGATTGGAAAATCAATTTCATCGTTCCGGATCTGGTCGTGTGCAAGTTAAGCAAATTGCAACCCAAGGAAGGAAGTTGAGCAGAATGTTTGACAGATTGCAGAAAACGCATTCCACCATAATCAGATTACAAAGATCAGCATAATAGAACTCAAGTCAGGATTTTTCAGTTTGTCAGATCACAATTCTTGGAAGCATGACGGTTTCCTTTATATGATACCACCATCCACACATAACAGAAATGAATACCAAGAATCTTGGGGGTAAAGAGCGGCCGGCGCATAAGGCTGACAACCTCACAGCGCTCACAGCCATCTCCGAGCCGATTGTCTAGAAAATGTGGGAGCCTCGACGTCTCACGAACCCTGTGGACCTCCACGGCCTGTTACAGGCCTCACCGCCATCTGTGAGCCGACTGTTTACAGAAAATGTGGGAGCCTCGGTGTCTCACAACCCTGTGGGCCTCCACAGCCTGTTACAAGGATAACTTTACCTTTTTCTTTTAACTTGACTCATAAGTAATTTCCATTCCCCAGGATTACAGAACAGTGCATGACAAGGCAGTAGACGTGGTTACTGAATAACGTAATTCTGCCGTGTATAGATATTTAATTATGTGATACATAGTGTCTGCAGCTTGTGTCCATTTACTTATGTGCTTTAATGCATACTGGAGAAGCAGAATTACCACATTACATGCATTCTTTATGGCGGCTACTCTAACGTTTTTCTGCAGATACGTACAATGGACAACAAATATGCAACGTCATTTTAAACAAATGAAACAAAGAACATTGCTGTAAATGTGACGGAGCAAATGGATTTACTCACAGCAAGAATTGATGCTGTATCAACCTCATGAACTCATTATTGTTTAAAGTGCCAGGCACTCCATTTGCACTGTACAATGTGTTAATGTGTTGGGAGGTTATGGTCTTTATTTCTCATGTGTAGTCCATCCTGTTCATGGCTTTAGAAGTTACCGTGTGGCCTGAAGGGACACCAGACGTAGGGAGTGTACTATCTGTTAATGTAGCGATTTTCAGTAAGTTTGAAGTTTTTCTTTGTGATATGAATCCAGATGCTCGTTCTCATCTGCACACTGGTGCTATGAAGATGTCCGCGGAGGACATGCCACATAGATGAGCGTCAGTGAATTCACGTTACAGTTAATTATAGCGATACATCTTCACAACGAGAGGACAGTGAGAAGGCTCAAGAGACTCAAGCCGTTTGAATTAGTGTAGTGTAGTGTAAGTGCCCGTTAGTGAAAATACTGAGATGACGAGTCAAGCCTCTTCAACTAGTGCGACAGCTGCGCTCAAGACATCAGATTCTGGGCCAACCGGTGGGCGTAGTCTTAGACGCTTAGTTATAGCAGTAGTAGTTTAAGTCAGAAGAGAAATGTTCGTTAGTCTTGGGCTAGTTCTTAGAACGTAAAAAAACAATTATGTATTGTAGAAGTTAGAATGATGTATTGGATGTACGTAGGTAAGTCAGTAAGTAAGTTACAAATGGATATAGAACTTAAACAAATAAGAGTACTGATTTGAAAAAATGCTTTTATTTCTCAACACAATCCCCCTGTACATTGGGGCACTTGTCCCATCGTTTCGCAAGCCCCTGAAAACCAGCAGCACAAAATTCTTTGGGCTGCTGTCGGAACCGGGCGTGTTCACACGGCATGGCCTACCTCATAATGCACGACAGGTTAGGTTTTCACAAAGTCTGTCCACGATGGGTTCCGCGCATGCTGACCCCACAGCACAAAGTGCAAAGAATGGGTATGGCATCACATCATCTTAATCGCTACCACGATGAAGGACACGATATGCTAGCCCGAATTGTCATAGGTGAGTCTTGCTCCAAGCGACTGCCATTTATTCGACCCTCTTAAAACATCATCAACAGTATTTAAAAAAAACGGCTGATCATAACATAAAAAAAAAAACATCAGGAAATTGTCATAGCCTGCACTCCCCCGATAGTGATCAATTCGACGCGTTACAAACTCTGTCATATTGATATAAGTACTTGAAGGCTGCAAATTATTGGTCAGAACGCTTTGTGCGTATTGTACAGTAGACAGTTCTGTAGTTCTTCCACGTGGCGCAACTGCACATCTCACGATAGCAAGAACTGTGACGTCACGGGATGGAGTGTGACTGTAGACGGGGTTTGGATTGGTGACTCGATTTATTGACCACTTATACTACACTTTACAGTTAAACAGTTAACTATTACGAACCCACTAGTGTTGAGTGGACCCCAGAGTTGGTCTGGACGACGTGGAGAAAATTCTTGACCCTACCGGGACTCGAACTCGACCTCTTGGTCGTCCAGCCCGTAGCCAGTCGCTATATCGACGTTCTCGTTACGTGTGTGCAGGAGTTAAAATGAGGTCAACGAAATATGTGACCTCAGGATTTTCAATTCACGGATTTGCGGATTGGGGTTAGCCGCCCTGATCAGGTTCGCTCCCTGAATATAATTGGGGCGTGGGCCTGACCATGGCACTGTACCCACTGACACAGGAGCGGCACGCACGTGATAAATCACTTGTTTTGTTTATGTTCCTTTAAGTCCCGACATGTTTGTCAGAGGCGATGAAGGCTTGTTTGTTATTAAAGTCTATGAACTACTGAGCGTATCCTTGTATATGCGAGGGCAATTAACGCTTGTTATTATGTTGTGCGTGATCCTTATGTCTGGTGGATGATGAAGGATTGTATGCTATTTAAAGCGTAGAAACTGTTAAGCTTATCCATACACAGAAACGACTGACGCCCGCTGTTCTGTCTTGTATGTTCATTGAGTTAACAGTGTCCGTAGTATTTACGAAAAAGAACAGGGGATGACAGCAGTAAATGACCGGAGAATATTCTTGAGTCTGTATTGCATCCACATTTGACGGAAAAGTTCGTCTGGAGAGCAGCGCTACTTAATGGACGTGTATGTTACAGTATCACGCGTATAGATACAGGTGTCCAGACGGGCTCTGGGGCCCACCCAGCCTCCTGTCCAATGGGTACCGGGGCTCTTTCCCGGGGGTAAAGCGACAGGGGCGTGAAGCTGACCACTCACCTCCGACTAGTGCCGGTCTGGACGACTGAGGGATCGGAGTTTGAGTCCCTGTAGGGTCAAGGATATTTTCTACACATCGTTCAGACCGGCTCAGGGGTCCACCTAGCCTCCTATCCAGTGGGAACTGGGGGGGGGGAGGAGCGGCCGGGACTTGAAGCTGGCCACCCACCTCAAACTAGTGCCGACGTCAAGAAAAGTGTATCTGTACATCCACTCCCCCATACGCCTTCATGGCGTAGTGCTTAATTAGATAAGCACGGGGACAGTTTTACTTTTTACTCCAATTGTATAACCATATTATATCTCCGAAATTATCGAACGAAAGTCAAATTTAGTACGGGATTCTGCTCGAATTTAATTTTGATTCATATTCTGATAGATAACTACCACCTGCTGAGTGCCATGTTGCCTATGTAAACAGTATGTATGTACACGCATTCCAGCTACACAGCCGCTCATAGTTCCATGTGCAGTGCAGTGTGCCGACATTTCCGCCACTATCAGGCTGTGGTACGGTTTGCGAAACTGCTACCATTGTCAGACGTTGGCCATTGCTAGCAAGGACATTTGAACCTATACGCGTTGTTAAAATTGTTGTAAAACAGTTACAGTATTGAATGCTAAACTGTTGTGTGTTACATTTGCTTTCAGTTATGCGCAGTGCACAGTAATCGTAACGGTGTAATATATTAATAATCTTCAATTCTTCCTAGGATACAGACCATCCGCCTGTTTCCGACTTCAACAGAATATGTCCTCCCATCCATCTGTGGGTCCGCTACTTCGGTGCCCTATGGGTTTACAATTTTGTGATACCTTTGGGAGTCTCATTCTTTAAACATGTTCTTACCAGTTTTATTTTTTCCCCTTTATATCCTCTCGATATTATTTAGTATTTTTAATTTTGAACGTTCGTGTGTACTTCGTTTGTGATCTAGGAGGGCGTATCCAGCTGCTGGACATAGGAACAACCTCATTTCAGTTGACTCTGTATTTTCCGTTTGTCTGATCTCTTTGTTGTCACTTTTCAGTTGCATAAGTCAGCATAGGCACTGCCACGCTACCTCGTAAAATTTTAGTTTTGTACTTTGTAAGATTTTTGGTCTGGGTGTTCTTATCATTCCACACATTCTCTGAAATTCATCTGTCTGCCCATCTGTGGCTCTGCACCCTTGTGGACCTTGGCCGCTTTTTCAGTTTGTTAATCTATACACAGCCGGTTGGACTCCTTAGACGGTGGATCAGCCCGTCTCATGGCCAATACCTACACAGAATAAACTCACGCAGACATTTATGCCTCGAGTGGGATTCGAACCAGCTTTCGGGCGGGTGAAGACTGTTTATGTCTTTTTTTTTTTTTAAATTCGCTTAGTGGGGGTTGGAGTCCAACTGGGTCCACTCGGCACGGCGGCTACTCATTGGCCTATTGTAGCCTGCCCCGGGTGATTATGATGATGGAAAATTTGGTGGAATGAAGATTGGCAGGGGAAACCGAAATACTCGGAGGAAATCCGCCCCAGCGCCATTTTGTTCACCACAAATTCCACTTGACCAGACCCGGGTTCGAAACCGGGCCGCCGCGATGGGAAGCCAGCGACTAACCGCCTCAGCAATGGCGCGGCCCCTCTTTATGTCTTAGATTGCACGGCCACTGTGAGTTTAATGTTCATTACTTCTTTCAGGCAGGTGATGCACGAAAGCCCAAATAATTAAAATTTGTTAACTGTTCCATTGTCTATCACTGTTTTGTGTCTTGTGCATGGTTTCCCGTGAAATGCCACAGTTTTTGTTTTCGTGGTTGAAATTCTCATGTTACAGCCATTTGCTAAGTTTTCAAGTCTATTTACTGTTCTTTGAAGGTCGTCCTCTGATTTACTGAAATTAGCGTGTTCGTCTGTAAATAGGATTGTATTTAAAACTGTATTAACCAGTTAATGTTATGACGGAATTTTTAGCCGCAGGCATAGGTTTAAACTTTTCTTGCAGTCAATGGCCATTGTGTGATAGTGGTAGCAGTTTCGCAGATAATAAATACAACATAGCCTGATGATGATAACAGAAATGTCGAAGCATGTCCCTGTGAAAAAAAGAGAACATTTTACATGAAATTTCAGATGGAATACTGCGCTATGTACATACTGTGTTTCTTGTATAATCTCTACTGCACATGTTGACATTGAACTGCTTCGATTTTCTTAGGAAACCTGTCCGTGCAGAAAATTGTACGTAAAAAAGTCACACGCGCACGCACACACACTCGTTTAGTTGGATTTAAACCCGAAATGTTTTCCGATAGGGCGAATATTTGCCAATACAAAATCCGACCCTGTGCAGTGTGCCGTCTGTGTGATTAGCTGCTGAACCCCAGATCCGTGTCTGCAGTTACTGAACAAGGACAACGAGGTACCGGCATGCAGAGCTGTGAAGAGCGCATCTGGACAACATAGCCTTGTGTTCCAAATTGCGTTATGTTTTTGCTCAACTCGGCTGGTATCTTTATCAGTTTGAATATTGATTTATGTTCAGAGGGCCTGCAACTAGCAAAGTGTATGGAAAATGGCGCATCAGTGGCCACAATATGAACCGCATCTTTGGCGGGGATAGATTGTAACATGGTTGAAAGATGAGATCCGTGACTTTATCTGGGCTAACTGAAGATGCATCGCTGATGAAAGAGCATGTGACTAACACGGAAAGAAGCGATGCAGGAATGGTTAAGGACCCAGCAGAATTCATTTTTAGCCTAATTTCCTAAAGCAGGCTTTCGCAACTTCCTTTCTGTCTGGTTGGCTCTGTGCCCCTCCCCCTTTCCGCTGCTAAAAACGGGATCTCCTCTTCGGCGAGAGGAGGATTTGGCATTTGAGTGTAGGCGCTCTTACTGAGCAGAACAGCGAACCTCCTCCTCCCCCTCCCCCCTGCTTCCCCTTCTTGTGCTCAGACATACTGAATAATGTGTGGTTTGAACATCTGCCTAATAAATCGGGTTGGGCCGAAGAGAGAACACTGACTGTAATACCAAAAATACAAAAAAGACCATTGCTAGGCAACGGGTAAATACGTTACAGCCATTGCTAGGCAACGGCCTTTATATTATTGTGTATGTATAGGGAAGGCCCACTCTAAAGGAAAGTAGGCGATTAGTTCTTCCCAGGACTTCTTGTATTCTAATGAAAGCAGGAAACTTATGAATCGTCGAATCAGATGCAATGGATATCAGGGTGAATACATAAAAAGGAAGAGATGTCTTTCCTTTATTAAAATCTGTAGTGCAGTTGCCAGCCGCGTTTGACTACACTTCGTACGTACATTGTGCAAATGTGAAAATAATACTAACTGGAGTTTGCTTACGGTTGTGTTTCACATCGTCTTGGAAGAACTGATTAAAAGGTATTCTTGCTCACATTTGACACTAATTGCCTCCCACAAGCTGACAGACTCATGTTTTCAGCATATGTAGACCTGTGTAATAGTACTGTAATAAGAAAATTAATGAAGTCAAATTTAGCTTGATTTGTGTTTGCAGCAGACCAGTAGGAACAAAAGCGTTATTCGTCCCGACACTTCGTGTGTAAAAACCCTCAGTACTGAACTTAATCAAAATCTGTTAGTTCAGAGAGTTCACATGCGGGAAAATCCCCCAATTATACAGTTATTTTCTTCATTTTATACTGAGAGCATAAAAGTGGAGTTAAGGGTACCAAAATTACCTACCTGGCTCAAAGTGGCTGCTAACATAATTGCGATATTTCTTCGTCGCCACACTTTGCATCTTACGGGGCCCCGGTCTGTGCTTGACGTAGGATTCATGAGGGGACCGTTCGCTCCAGAGCTGCCTGCAGACTTCGAGAGATCAGGTTGGCTTTCTGGGATAGGAGTGCGAGGAAGAAGTGGGCAAACTGGGAGGATGGAAGATTGAGGCTAAGACGTATTTAAGAGAGCCGCCGAACGAGAGAGCTCAGCCGTCTTCTGTAGCGTGGAAATCTCTTTCGTATAATACGAACACTTTTTTTTTTGGTTACATGAACCGCGTTAAAAATCTTTAAAGAAGGAACGAAGTTGCTGATGGCTCCACGAGCAGCTGCACTCCTTATTTAAAGATCTGCTGATGGAGGAAGCGTTCGTTGAAGTTTCGCTTTCCAAAGAGAGTGGAATACGTGGGAATATCAGGTCAGCACATTGTAACATTTGAGAACACTGAGGTTGAGGTGGAAGTTCACTTCCGTTAACAAGCTCTGTTAGTTGAATTTGAGATTTTCACGGCGTTGATTATGAACAGTGCCGTGTTCTAGGATAGATCTTGTGTGAACCGACGTTTCAGAGGAACGTGCTCGTCCGAAAGGCTGATTGACTATACCGGTTACGCCACAAGATAGGACTCCTCAGCAACTTGTCAGCAGTGGCATCTAGTACCTTTGTAGGCAGGTACCGACCTCCATGTCGCTCCGAAATCTCAATGCCACCACAGCCCAGAGGAACGTCAATGTGGACACTCACCGCAATCAGAACCTCAGAATTTTGTTCAGCCCTGGTCGTGGAACACACGCGAAGATTACTGGAGGCTTTCATTGTTGACAACATTAGACGAAGTTCCTCCCACCTGACTGTATAAGTGCATATTCATTTAAAGTGCAATTGAACTTGCTGTTAACCGCTACTTTATTTCTTACGAAATAATGAACCGAAAGCGTACATTACCCAGACTTTAATTTTTTTCCATGTAACCTTTTTCTGCTGTTATTGCATATGCATAAATATGTGGCGGGAATCGCTGCCTTTTGTTGGGATCAGTGGTAAAGACAGGTTCGTTCACCTGGAGTAAACTTATATTATTTTCATTGTTTCGTATGTATTTACGGCATTATATAACGAGGAACTTAGTGTTTATCTAATGTGAGGGTAATTTAGGAAGCATGGCGTGTAGCTGGGATACAAGAAACATATGCATAATTTTTTTTGGGGGTGGGGCGCAAGTCGCTGGGAAAACATTCACTGGGAAGATGGGAAATGAGATGGAAAGGTTGCGGACTGTAGGGAGCGGGGTTGCGAGAGGGTAAAGAATAGGCGGAAATGTCACATGATCGTGTCCTGTGGTTTTTGTGTTAGCGATGTTGAATATTGGGGGGTCTTCAGAATTACTGGGTTTTTGGACTTTGTGCAACGTCCGGTATTATAGAAACCACTTTTATAGAAAAAAGTAAAAAAAAAAAAAGAACACCCAGTAATTCTGAGTATTATGCACCATCGTGAGAACCCTTTAGAATCTGTTTGAGGTCTTCTCGTAGAAATCTTGTTTATTATAATTTCGTATAATGACGCGAACACCACGGCATCCAAAGATAGACGAATATTGGGAAGTTTAAAGTGGTCACTGATTTGGAAAGACGCATAGAAATATATCTATATCTGTTCGGTTGTTTGTCGGTACGGTAATCAGCTGCTGAGATAATGAAGCCTTGCAGGTTCAGTGAAGCTGACTGCAGCAGCAGTATAAAAAGAATAATAGGCCTATATAATTTCTCAGTCAGAATCAAGGAGGCGGTATGCTTAAATGCTTAATAGCGACGAATTCACAGGTGCGTGGAGAAGCGGTCATAGTCTGTTTAAGAACCTGTCTCATTCGCATGGAAGTATTTAAAAAATTATGTACAGATCTCAATGTGGAATTCCGTCCCAGGATTCGAACCGAAGCCCTTCCTCATAACGCATTCCTAGTATGGCAACTCGCTTGATGCTTTAATGATGCATATTTTTGATTTGATGAGTCATGCGGATGAGAGTGAAATTTCTGTAGGGAAAGACGGTCAGCCATATTCGAAAATACAGATGTTACCGTCGTTTTGCAAAATCTTGGTACTGGCTTTCTTATATCTGTTGTATTGAAGGTGCGAAGGAAACAAAAACGAAAGTGGTTTTTGAAAAATTATGTTGGTTCATGTAAAGGAGCGGTTATGTTCAATACGAAATAAAATTAATCCACCCGAAATATTTTATACTGCCGAGCCCCCAGAATGCCGAATTTAATCGAAATCCGATAAGTCATTTTGGTGAGAAATCACTCGGATAGATTGTTATACACGTGCAAACAAGTGCGCTTGAACTATTATAGTCCTACAGCATAGCAGTTCTGTGTGCGCACACTTTTAACGAGTACTACATTTACTTATTCATGGAGCTGAGCCCTTTTGGAGGAGCCGCCAATTCTGCAGCTACTCAATTTTTCAGCATTTTATGGAACCCGAAGGTTCATTACCGCGTTCGAGCCCTCCGCTGGTCCCTATCCTGAGCCAGATGAATCCAGTCAATACCATCCCATCCTGTTTTTCTAAGATCCACTCTAATATTGTCCACCCGCCTACGCCTTGGTCTCCCCAGTGGTCTCTTTCCTTCTGGCTTTCCCACCAATATCCTGTACGCATTCCCCGTCTCCCCCTTTCGTGCTACATGCCCTGCCCACCTCATCCTCCTTGACTTGATCATTCTAATTATACTTGGAGATGAGTACAAGTAATGAAGCTCCTCATTATGCAGTTTTCTTCAACCTCCTGTCACTTCATCTCTCTTTTGACCAAATATTCTCCTCAACACCCTGTTCTCAAATACTGTCAGTGTATGTTCCTCCCTTAATGTCCGAGACCGAGTTTCACACCCATACAGAACCACAGGCAAAATTATAGTTTTGTATATTCTAATTTTTATGTTTTTGGACAGCAGACGAGAAGACAAAAGGTTCTGGACTGAATGGTAGCAACCATTACCTGAGTTCATTCTCCTCTTTACTTGCTTCAATTAAAGTTTGTATGTTCTTCTTTATGGTATCTACATTATCACCCAGTAGATTCACATCATCGGCATAGGCCAACAGCTGATGTGTTCCGTTTAATTTCAGTCCCACCTGGTTTCCCTGGACCTTCCTAATGGCATATTGTAAAGCAAAACTGAAAAGGAGTGGCGATAAAGCATCTCCTTGTTTTAGACCATTCTGGACAGGAAATTTACCAGACAGATGTTTACCTACACGACGAGTACTCCATGCAATATGGAAATGTTGAAAAGAAGGAAGAACTATTTGCATTGCTAGCGGGAAGGTATAGCCCACAAGTGGAAACTTATCTGTTTTGTTTGGACAAATTGGTATAATGGGTATTGGTTTGGCATGATTCATTACCGTACATACCGCCTCCAGGTTCTTAGGAGTAGGGCAAATGTAATTTCACAGGCATTTCCTTGATTATATTTAATTTCACTCGATAACGCACACTTCTCTCGAGTTGACTTTCAATATTTGCTGTGCTACGCCGTAAGCATGGCAGAGTTTGCCCCGAAAGAGGCTTTATACTTCTAGGATTTCCTGGGTGTGTTGGTGTGAACTGAATTCCACTAGCTCGGAATGCGGTCAACTGGCGGGACTTTGTGAAGGTAATGGACCTTCGGGTTCCAGTGAAGCAGGGATGACCGACTGGCTTCATGCAGCTGAGCCCTTCTTTAGAAGCTGCCAATTGTGCAGCTATTTAGGAACTCCCCAACATTTTGTGGAATCCGAAGGTTCGTTGCCGTGTTCACAAGAGCCCTCCACTGGCCCCCTCCTGAGCCAGATCAATCCATGCCATACCACCCCATCCTGTGTCTGCAAGATCCACTTTAATATTGACTCACCTATGTCTTGGTCCTCCCAGTGGTCTCGTTCCATCTGGATTTCCCACCAATATCCTATATGCATTCCTCTTCTCCCCCATTCTTGCCACATGCCCTGCCCATCTAATCCTTGGCTTGACGGCGGTGGTTGTGGTGGTGATGTCGACTTAGCGGGTTCAGGGAAGAAATGTCAGTCGTTGAATGAGTTCCTTCACATCCATTTTTGAAGACTTAAGGAGCTTTATGACTTTACGCCGTTTGACAAACACTTAGGCATGTTTGTGATTTTTCAGGTTTTAATTTTCCGTCATATGCATTGCAGGTAAAATGACTAATGGTCCAAGGAGGTAACTCGGCGCATTGCCAGTAAGACTTCAAATTAGAGGGTGCTTGGATCAAATACCGGGGTCTGCTCTTCGTATATATCGTCAGCCTCTCCAGGTAAACGGTAACTGTAACTTCACTTTGTTTTACAGCTAGAATGTTACGTTCCAAAGCGAACAAGTACTTGGTCTGCTGTTGGGGACGGGTTTGTGGTCAAGTAATTCTATCTGTATGCCGCACCCTCATGTCCAGTGGGGATTAAAGCGGCCAGACTGTGAAGCTGAATGAATACCTCCATATTTTGAAGACAGAAGTTCATTGAACTGTAGTTCCACTTCCTCTGCCTGAAATAGCTCATTTGATAAGCTCCTAGGCTGTGGGCTGGTCGACTGAGGAGTTGGGAGTTGCTTTTCTCCACTCTACAGTGTCCATTTCAGGTCTGGGGTCCACCCAGTTCCATGTACAGGGAGTATTGGGAGCTTCACCCCCGCGTGGGTAAAGTGACCGACACGTGACGCTTACTACTCACTCCCCATCTGTTGCCGAGGTTAAGAATGTATGGAGCCATATCACCAGTCCCTCGTACGTCATCATTATGTGGTGCCTAGGCACGGGACCCACTTTACGTCTTCACGTATGTGGTGGTTTATTATTGTGGGAACAATATGAGGAAATAATTTCGGCATGATATCAATAACCGTTTTGAGCGAACTCTCACTCCGGTATTTACGATATACACAGCAGCTACTGCTTTACCTGCACTGATAAAAATCTGTATTCTTCAGACTCATGCTGGGCATACTCGGAATTATGAACAAATTGTGGCTGGTATCATACTACTTTTTCTTTTTAAATTATACTTATGGCGCGTTGCGCATGATTGATAAACAAAAATGGAAAGTGATGACTTACAGCTGTGTGTGTTAGTGCACTTTTGCAGAACGGACATTACACGCCGTATCCATTTTATGACCGTGTTGGGTTCTGTGTTGTCCACTAGCAGAACTGGCAGTTAACGAAAACGAAATTCATCATCATCGCTGGAATCGTGATTGCACATAGAGAATTCCGCGAGAGCGGCGACACTGCCATCTGTAAAGCTCGGAGCAATACAGTCTTGAAATATTCGGTTTTGGTGGAGATACAAATTTTGGAGTAGTCCGTAATGTACGTGTACTGCATGTTTACAACTGACAGGAGGCAGTCTGGTGGTGTCAGTGGCGGCTCGACTGTGCAGGAGAACCAAGCGGCCTCCTGGGGCGGCACGACTTTAAACCCAACTCCCGGCTTTATGTTAAATGAAAATTATTTTCTGGGTACCTATGGTCGTGTCGGAGCTTTGTCAGTATTATAAAACTTTGCTCAACAGTGAAAGTAGAGCTGTTTTAAGATAATTGTGACGAAGTTTGAGAACTGATTTTTTTTTTAGCCGGGGTGGGGGGAGGTTGTCCTGTGGGGCGGAGTTGCCCGTGTAACGGGCAACAGTTCGGTATTATTCGTTTCTTAATACCCTGAATGAGAACACCTGAGTTTAGGGCACGACAGAATCAGTGAGCAATGGCTTGTTGTATTTATGTTCTTTGTTATATCTACCTGTAACCCAGGGGTTCTTCGAAATAACTTCACCCGGCTTCGAAGAGCGAAACTCTTTTCTACATAATATTTAAAAATCCAAGTCTTATCTCACAGGAAAGTTCGTAAACAATTCTGACACCAGTGTAACGTGTTTTGCCACTGAAGACGCCGTTCGGATTGTTAATTAGTTTATTTAACAACCTACAAGTCTTGGCTACAATTAGTTATAACATTGTTACGGGTTTACACACTTTACAAACCCTACGCACTAATCTGTTCACACTGTCCTCAGTAATCTTCACGTATTCACAGCACAATACGGGAGCTATACCAGTGTCACTGTATTACACACTCCCAATAGCTTCTCAGGCTATCACTTCTAATCACACGTCCGGTATTCTTCTTTTCGCGTTCACGATTCGCTAGGCACAGAGTCAAAGTCACATTGCGACTGACGGTCAGTCAGTCTGTCTGTCTTGGTGTCGAGCCCCGATTTTTTCTATATATGAAAGTTACTGTCCTGTTCATTTGGGGCGCCCTCTCTGACGAGAGGTCGGATCTGTCATTTGTCAATCATAGTCTGTGTTAGTAAGTCCATTGTCAGTATTTACATATATTTACAATTTAATCTTAATTCCTATTTCTATGTACAATATATACAAGGCCTCTGTCAATCCAGGATAGTGTTCGCTGCTCCTTATTTAGCCCCGTTACGGACAACACAGGAAACAGTTACGTAATAGGCACCACTGTTGCGTAACGTCGTGTTTACCGACTGCCTAGGAACAGTCGTTGCATGGACTCCCCGCCGTGTTTAAAAGGCGTTGCTGGGCAGCGCTGCCGGGAGTTGTTTACGGCTACGTAGCAACTGCGGCGTCCCGTGTTACGTCACCGAGGGGAAAGGGGTGTCTACTGAGCGTTGCACACTGATGGACGGAGTGAGGGTATGTGACGTCACTTGCGAGATCACAGAGTTCACGCCATGCCATCCATGTCACAGTATTAACGAGTGTAAAGTTAAAAACATCGGTTCAGCAGCCAGTTTAGTCTTTACTAACGTCAGTATATTGCGCACTCCACGTGTTAACTACATTCTGTTTTACATCTGGTTTTATCCATAGGCGGTGCTTGTTCGACGATAAATATCCGAAATGTGTTGTATTTGACAGTTGAGATTCGAATGTTCATCAAAGAATATGTTATTGTATGAGGTAGTAATAGTTTGTATGGTTGTGAAACATAGTTCTGTCATAGACCGACGGTGTTTGACGCAAGAGATAGGAATCAAGCCAATCCAATCAAGGATCAAAAGAATTTAGTTAATTGACAAGCCGAGGAGGATGAAACACGATACACGTGGGGCGCATGGAAGATACGATAGATGTATACAGAAGTTTGGGCGATAGACTTGAAGACGAAGTGCTAGATGTGAGTGGGTGATGCTATTAAAATGGAACTTATCGAATGAGGGTATGAGGATATGGCGTGGATTCAAGTGGCTCAGGACAAGGGATATGGCGGGCTGTTGAGAGCACGGCAACCAACGTTTGGATACTATGTAAAAAAGGTAAAGTCCCTGTGCTTAACTAATTAAGCACTACGTCATGAAGACGTATGGGGGAGTGGATGAATAGATCCACATTTTCTTGACCTCGAGACTAGCTGGAGGTGAATGGTCAGCTTCACGCCTCGACAGCTTAACCCCCAGGGAAACAGCTCCTTGTTCCCATTGAATAGGAGGTGGGTGAACCCCAGAGCCGGATTGCACGACGTGGAGAAGAGAACATTCTTGACTACCGGGACTCGAACTTCGATCCCTCTGTCGTCCCACCCTTAGCCAGTCGCTATACCGACTACGCTATCCCTGTCTTGACCAGCTGAGCGAGCATTAGCTTCTTACAGAGGAGTCTGATTTGGTTTAGTAAGGAACTAGGAATGCTGTAGGCCGGTAGGCTTTTACCTAGGATAACAGAAAAGCAATGCGACTTGTAGACCTCCATACACAAGTTCCATCGGGTATGTTGTACGCTTAATTACAGTGTTTGTTTTACGTGAGTATAGCTGCTTTATCTAGGCTTTTGTGTACCTTGTCATTTCTGTGTTTTGTGATTGTATCTGCGAACTTTATGTCATGTTTTATTTCCTGTTGACATTAGGTGAGCGAATTTCAGTATTGCTCTAAATGCATTTTAACTTTTTGGCGGGCCGCGCCACAGCTCAAGCGGTTACTCGCTGGCTTCCCGGGTTCGATCCCCGATCTGGTCAAGTGGGATTTGTGGTGGACAAGGTGGCGCTGGGGCAGGTTTTCTCCTAGTACTTCGGTTTTCCCTGCCAATCTTCATTCCACCAATTGCTCCACAATCACCTTCACCTATCTGGGGCTGGTACAGTAGGCCAGAAGTGGCCGCAGCACAAGGGACTTAGTCCCACCCCACTAGCATTAATAAAAAAAACTCCTTTGGGGCAGTCACCTCCATTTGTGCCGAGGTTAGGAATTCATGGAGAGTATTAATGGGTTGTTTTATGACACGTTCAGTGTCGCATGTTACTCGTATATACTCATAAATTGCCCCAGAAATGACTGAGAAACATTTTATATAGAGATTGTTCGGAAATGCTTAGGTAACGAACTAGAGGCATTCTCGACATCAGTAGGACAGGGCAACTTCAGTTCGGGAAGCACCGTGCCAGGGACACTTTAGAAGGAAAGAAGAAAAGTTGAGACTTGACGAAGACGTGAATGGCTACATTTTCTTTTTATCGTTACCACCGTCACTATGCAACAGCGAAACACACAGACATGTTTACATTGGTAGTGAGTTTGCCAATAGCATGTGACATTTGGCTTTCATTTGCAGTGAACTGTACTTAACAGTCAAGTGCTGAACTTTTAGTGTCAGAGTGGCTTTAAGTGTATACTGAAAGTGGGCAGAATATGCAGAAATGCATGAAGCTTGTGGTAATGGTGCACCAGTTACAGATGTGACCTCATCATAGGCTTCCGGACCTGCATTCATAATTCATTTGCTCTTATCGAATGCCAACCAGCAGCACATATCTACCCTGTCACCGTGTTCTAATTCACGAATTTGTTTCTTGTGACGCTCCAACGCAACAATAAGACAAGTTACTGACAAGGATTGACCCTTTCAGTGGACTCGAAGTTATGATAGACTGATCATGTGATCTGGATGGGTACAAAGAACGCATACTTAAGTTTGGCGGAGAAACCGTTTGGAAAGCGGCCATTGGGAACAATGGGTGGCAGACGGAGTTTTCTTCTTACAGGAGGTTGCTTGCAACATGGAAATGGTTGGAACTGGCTCAGGATTGTGTCCATTGGTGAGTTATTGTAACGGTGCTGAATCTCTGGGCTCTGCTGCCAGAATGTTGCTTTTCGATGTTGAATTTCCAGCCTCGCGGAACTTTATTTTTTAACTGTCCTTGTAAAAAAAATGGATAGGCGTATGAGGGCATTACACTGTCTGCATGTGCCCCCACACCGTTTTAACAATTGTACCACTTGAACGATTTTACCAAAACTTGGTAAATAGCTATGCGGTCAGAGGCGAGCTCAAAGTTTACAATTTTCAGCATCATGGCGGACGTACTAGCTTCTGAGGTGGGCGTGACACTAGCCTCCAGTTTAGGGTTCTCGAGTGATTTATGGTAATAGATTTTCGGGAAATATGTAACTTTGAGAAACACGTTCTTGTAAAATAATGTAAAGGCCAGAATTGTAACTGCTAAGTAAGCAGGCAGGCAATAAACTGACTGATGACCAGACGACCAAAGCAACTCCAGAGAGTCTTACTTGAGAATCCGATTGTCGCTCATATGATCAGGTAGTACCAGCCTTTTATGGAGTATCTTTATCGCAGTTAGAAGAACACCTCTTCGTATTGTGCCGAGATCCAGTTAAATCCAGCCCGCAATGTCACGCCCCATTTCTTTAATGACATTTTTAATGTTTTCGTGAAAACTAGCCAATTTTTCATGTTTCACACGTACTTTGCGTGCATTTTCGTGGTGTGATTGTCCCAGCTATAACACGAAAGGTACAAATTCTCTATGTAGCTCCTGATTATATACTTTGCCCCGCCCGCGTACTATTTCACCACTCTTGGGTCCAAGTGTCGTCTTCGGGGCCCTGTTCACGCTTTACATGTGACTGTTCTCTGATTGCTGAAAGAGAGGAGAGCTGTGAAAGCCAGGCATGATATTTGTTATGTTTTTATTTAAATATACAGACTAAAGACACCGAACGTTAATTACCCGTACAGTTTAAAACAGATAAAGTTAAGGCGAGAATACATGTATACTGAATGATAATTAATCTTAATTAAATTGCTGACGTGATTTAGAAGCTTGCACGGAGGCGCATACGAACACACCACATTTTGGATTCAGCTTGTGTCTCTGCTGATTAGTGTTGATTGCAGAGTACAGAGAGAATTGGTGTACAGAGGAGAGAACGTGAACATCGCGCAGCCGTAGTGATGTGGAACCAGCTGAACAGCAACGGAGTTCATAATACAGGGTTTCGAGAGACCGAGAACTGTGTTGGATTTGAGGGTCTTCTGTGTGTAATATCTTTTATTTCGGAGAGAGCCCGGCGTTTCGGAGCAACGTATAATCTTTGCCTTCATGGCCGAAGATTAAGTCGAGTGTGAAACCAGAAGCAGGCGCAGAAAATCCGGCCTAATAAGAGCTAATCCAAACCTGAAAGAAGGCGATGTGTGGGAACCTCAACATCTGACAACCCTATGGGCCTCCACGGCCTGTTCCAGGGATACTTCTTACTACTTACCCATCTAGGGCCGCGCCATAGCTCAAGCGGTTAGTCGCTGAGTTCCCATTGCGGCGGCCCGGGTTCGATCCCGGGTCTGGTAAAGTGGGATTTGTGGTGGACAAAGTGGCGCTGGGGCAGGTTTTCTCGAGTACTTCGGTTTCCCCTGCCAATCTTCATTCCACCAATTGCTTCACAATCACCCACACCTATCATCTGGGGCTGGTACAATAGGCCATAAGTGGCCGCTGTACAAGGGACTTAGTCCCACCCCACTAGCAATAACAAAAATATTACTTACCCATCTACGTGTAGTGACGCTTCTTGTCCATGCATTTACTGCCAAAATATATACATGTTGTGGCATGTAGAGACCCGTTGCTAGGCAGTGGCCCCGAAACAAACAACGAAACAACGCAATCTGCTAGGCAGCAGATTCTTGACAAGAAACAATTGCACTGCACAAGAGGAACGGCTTTTTCTACGCGGTTCGTGCCGAGATGTTATAAGCAGGACAGTTAGAGCAGTGAGTCAGTTGTGGGATATTTGAAGCCGGCAAGGACGTTACGAGAGGAAATTAATAGGATTTGTTACCAGGACACTACTAGTGGAGACAGGAGAATTTATGTGTTCTGCAGTTAAGATCGGTCACACGGAGCGCTACGCTATGTTCGCTACGTACGCTGTGTACACTCTGCGACGCAGCTAACATAGGGAACACATTGTACGTAGCGTACGGAAGTCTGTGTGGCCAGTCACACTGGCAATAAAGAGAGATATTTTTCTGTTCGTATAGCGAAGATAGCGTACGTAGCGCTCTGTGTGGCCGAACCTTTACAGTGATCTTTTTTAGTGTGTAACTCAGCGGGACTGTCGTAGTTACGAGTTATGTGTATAAATCTCAAGAAATCGAATCACCAATGCAAACCCCGTCTGTAATCACACATACACGTAACTATATATTTATATAGATTTATGTGTGTGTTTCATATCTTCCCAGTACACGTGTTACGTGTACATACCTCGCTTATCTTATTTTTCTTGGCTTTATCGTCCTAATATTTGACGAAGAGTACAAATTGTGGAAACTGTTCTGTTTTTTCTTCCCCTTGTTACTTTTCCTGTGTTAGGCCCAAATATTTTTTCAATACTTACTGTAAAAGACGTTCAGTCTGTGTTTTCCATTGTTTACCAAAATTTCTTTAAATTGTATATAGCTACAGCAGTAACTGCAGCGAACTGTGATCAGTGAGGTTGGAATAACCTGGAGACGCGGTCCACTTGTGTTTCTGAACCCCTTTCCCGCTCTCTCTTTAAAAGTTTTTAAATATGGTTACTGTAGAAGTCATTCATCTTCTTGCGCCGACCCCACCAGCTGCAAGCCTGCGACTGTAATAAGAGAGCAGCATACTCGTTAGCAACGAACTCCAGGACTCTGATATCTTACTCGACTATGTTAAGGTGAAGTTGTCCGTGTGCTTAACTAATTAAGCACTATGCCATGAAGGAATGTAGGGGAGTGGATGTATAGATCCAAATTTTCTTGACCTCGGCACTAGCTGGAGGTGAGGGGTCAGCTTCACGCTCCGGCCGCTTTACCCCCGGGAGAAGAGCTTGCAGTTCCCGTAGGATCGGATGTTGGGTGGACCCCAGAACCGGTCTGGATGACGTGGAGAAGAGAAAATTCTTGACCCTACCGGAACTCGAACCTCGACCCATCGGTCGTCCAGCCTGTATCCATTCGCTATACGGGCTACACTATCTCGGCTCTTATATGATTATGCCGTGGCGTAATTATTCTCGCCTATACTTTTGTTTTTAAAGTCATCTAGCGGGTTATCTCATTCGGCAGACTTATCTACGTGGTTTTTCTCTGCACATCCAGGAAAATGTCAAGGATGTTACCGTACATTTTTCTTGTCAGAAGCTCTTCCTACGTCTTTTCTTTTTACCTTAGCACTACAGCCCCAGTGGGCCTAGGCCTATCTCCATGAACTTCTCCGTTCACTTCGGTTTTTCTAGATCTTGCACATTTGGTAGGACTCCTTGGGCGGGCGATCAGCTCGTCGCAAAGCCTCTGCCTGTACACAAACACAGAAAAACGCACACACACAAATTAACATCCATGCCCTGAGTGGGATTCGAACCCACGATCCCGGTTTCCAAGCGAGCAAAGACAGTATATGCCTCGTTTCTGTTTAGTGAACATAATTACCCTGCCAGTCATATTAGCCATTTCTATACTCGATATCTCACTTAAAATCACAGGCTCTCATGCACCAGAATTGTTTAGTGTTTGAGAACACGAGTGGGCGAATGGTCTCTCTCCATAAAGTAACTTTGTAGCTTTGAAACAATAGAATTTATATGTAGTTATGTATATATGCCTATACCTAGTAACAGGAGAAGGGTCTTAAAATAAAAATGAGCGTGGAGAGGGTCAAAAAGGAGAAGGGACGACTGAGTACAGTGACTCGTACCTTTTGGGCTTTTGAATTCGATTCCTGGCAGAGGCAGGAAATAACATTGGTTTTCCTTCCTGCTGCATGCTGGTATCAGCTACAGAAACAGCCAAATCACGTCCAGACCGATTTGTCTGTAGTTGGGATTATGTATACAGTGTTTCGAAGGCTGGTTCTTTTTCCGTCCTCAGGTAAAGAGAATAGAAGGCGGAGGAAGTGCCAGACTGAATGTTTTAAGAATATTCTCCCAGTAACGGAGTAGCTGAGTTTAATAGCCGTTGCGTTCATGGGCCAGGCGCCAGAAAAGAAATAAGTACACATTTTGCAGAGTTGTATCATATGTCGTATGCACTTTGATGGAAAGATTCTCACGCTTTCAGGTATTTCAAATATTCCTTTTGTTAGGTCATGTTTCTCTGTCCCTGACGTAGTATCAGCGCCGAAACGTTTTTCAATCCATAATTTTAGAGAGTTTCATACAAGGTGTAGTAGTTGCAGGTTTTTTTGATGGGCGGATTCTATCAGCAGTACTTTACACGAAGATCAGAGCCAGCTGTAACCCCTGTGTTCCCCTTTTCTGAACGGGTCGAAAATATTTGTATTAAAACTCGTAGAACCACTTAAGAAAGTATGAATTTTATAATAAACTCTTTTAATACAACCAAAAATTATCAAGAAATGTCACGATTTGTTATTGAACATTATGTAAATGGGCGTCCTTTCAAACATGTTTTATGTGTGAAGCAGTCAATTGTTTTCCAGTTATTTCGTTTGAAATATAAAACAATGTCAGCACATTTCTGTACAAGGATATAATACTTTTCCGGCCTTGTGTTTGTAGGAGTAATTGCACAGTATTGCAGAGTCCAACATTCCCTTTTTCCTTGTCTTCCAGGAGTGATTTAATTATGTAATATGTACTCTTAATGAAAGGCTCCTTGATGATACTTCCCGCTTGCACGAGTTGACGCTGTCAACTTCTGTCATTGCTTCATGTCGACAATGAGTACAGTCTGTGCAAGTGCTGGGGTACGATGCAAGTAGAAATATCAGTCCCGTGTTTGATGTACTGTTTACTCCAGTAGAGCCTTGTTATGTATAACAAGTTGTTTGTTACTTTTGTTCTCTTAAACCCGTTACGATGGATCGGTGAACAAAACGGGATCCTTGAACCGCACATTAGAAAACTGTGAAGGAAACGCGATTGTAGTTATAACTGCCGAAGTATTCAGTGATATTGAAGTGTGAAGGCCAACTTAGTGAACCACGTGAATTTCTGTGAGCGTGTTAAAAAAAAGCCCGGAAACACGATAAGATATCTTTTATTGTGATTTTCGCATACGAGTCAAAATGAATTCCACTCTCAAAAAGATAATATTCCTAAGTGATAGAGCATGACTGTAGACGGGGTTTGGATTGGCACTCGGAATCATTGGACTCTTAAACAGCTCGTGACTACAGTTTACATATTACTGTCACACACAGACTAATGTTCGGTCTTCACTCCGCTGCTTGGTAGCGGCTACCAACAGCGGATGATCCCCTTCCTCTGAGTTCCCGAGCTGTTCCCTGCCTCACCTGACAGCTTCTCGAATGACTGCCTGTAGACTCTCAACTCTGGTAATCAAAGTCAAAGTCACATTGCGACTTACTGCCAGTCAGTCAATCTGTAAGTCTTTGTGTCGAGCACCATCTGGGGATCATGACCATATATTTATTACTGTTTGACAGTTACGGTCTTGTTTTTGTGGGGCGTCATCTCTGACCATAGGACGGATCTGCCTTTTGTATATGCCGCTGGCCCCTGCCAGCGCAGTCTTTCTCGCGACCATATTTTACTGTCTCAGATTTGAGACTTCCCTTTTCGTCGCCTCCTACGACTCGCAGGATCACGATGGAGGTATTCGACCTCGCCTACACACGGGTTGTGACTGGTAATCAAGTCAAAGTCAAAGTCACATTGCGACTGACGGTCAGTCAGTCAGTAAGTCTTGGGCTCATGACCAGATATTAATTTTACCGTTTGACAGTTACGGTTTTATTTTCGTGGGGCGCCCTCTCTGACGAGAGGACGGGTCTGTCTTGTGCATATGCTGCTGGCCATTGCCAGAGCGATCTTTCTCGGGTCGGAGTCCCTTGGGACTCGCGACCATATTTTACTGTCTCAGATTTGAGACTTCCCTTTTCGTCGCCTCCTACGACTCGCAGGGTTGCGGTGGAGGTATTCGACCCCGCCTCCACACGGGGGAAAATCGTGACTGGTAATGGCAGCTTGTCCTCGTTATATAGCCTCAGCACGGACCGCACAGAAAATACCGCTTCTAGCAGTTCTTCATTGTTGCGTGCGTGTCTTTTGCTACCATCACGTGACGGCTGCTGAACCATGGCCCAGCAACGGGCTTGTTTACACAGCCGTTTCTTAGCAACGGTTCTGTACCGTCTTCACAATTCTGGCTTTCAGCAGGCATGCCACAATATAAAACCATCCTACATCAAGCGCCATATCAATAACATAAGGTATATCACATCAGACCATTAGGATTCTTCCGAAACAGGCGCAAGGATATCAGAAATTGAAGAAAGCAATGCGCACTGGGACTAGAGGTGAAAATATGAAATCGTTGTAAGCCTGTTATGTTGTTTCATGCCTAATAGTAAAGTTCGAAGCTGCTGAAGTGATTCGCGAGACACTAACGGAAGCTGCGGCCAAATTAATGGCGAACCTGATGGTTGCAGACAGAGTGACCAAAGCGAGTGATATCTTTATTCTGTCAGCACTGTTCTAAATGAAACTACAGATGTGGCCGAAGACCTAAAGCCACACAGCTGTGTAAACAGGCGACAGTACAACAGCCATTGCTAGGGAATATAGACACGTTTCCCCGGCATCCAGAAAGTACCCAATAATTGAAGAGATGTTTTCTGTGCGGTCCGCGCATTAGCTATGTAACGACGACAAATAGTTCAGTTGTTGCGTCGCCCGTGTGGAGGCGGTGTCGAATACCTTCACCGTGACCCTGCGAGTCGTAGGAGGCTACGAAAAGGTGAGACTAAAATTTGAGACAGTAAAATATGGTCGCGAGTCCCAAGGGATTCGGACCCGAGAAAGACTGCGCTGGCAAGGTCCAGCGGCATTTACAAAAGGCAGACCCGTCCTATCGTCAGAGGGCGCCCCACAAAAAACAAGACCGTAACAATCAAACAGTAATAAATATGTAGTCATGAGTCCCAGATGGAGCTCGACACCTTGACTTACTGACCGACCGACCGACCGACCGTCAGTCGCAATGTGACTTTGACTTCTTGTTGCATCAGTTGAGAGTTGCAGTTGTTAGGATTGAAGAGCTGGTAGCTGAGGCCGGGGACAGTTCGAGAACCCAGAGGAAGGCTAAAGTCCACCGTTGGAAGGCGCTACCAAGCAACGGCTAGTGAAGACTGAGAGGACTATGTTGTAGTTACAGTGGACTTTTGAGTCTGTAACTCCTCAGGAAGAGCGTCACGGTTATTTGTAGTAACGTTCTGTAAGTGTTATTACATCCACTTACCAATCCAAACCCCGTCTATTGTCAGTCACGTGACAATATGGTGTAGAAGAAGTCCAATCTTGAAAAGGTTAGTGATGTGGCATGAGCTATGAGAATCGCACTTCCGTGTACAAGAATTCCGTGAAGTCATTCCTGTGTACAGTGAAACGGACTACAAATGAATACATTCCGTCGTTCAGTTGGTACTTCGGGCCCTGTCATTACACGCGAGTATATACGGATGGAAGCCATGCTTACGTCGCCGCGACTTCTAACCCGTCCGATGCCGTGCACGAGATATGTCAGGGAAACGCCTGCCCCCTTCGCTTGATCTGCGTGATGTCTCTCTCTCAGGGCCCGGAAGCTACACAAAGGCTGGGTTCATTTCGTGTTGCAGATCGGATTATTCCTCCAGCTCTCAAGAAAGAAATCTAAACGTACCAACAGAATTTAAAAGGAAAATGAGTGTGCCAATAGCTAAGCGAAGTTTTTATTCACAGTAAAAGTTCAACTAGTAGTAATCCCCAGTTACTATTCGAATGAACTATTTGAACCCTTACAATAGCTGTGCTAGTATCAGGCTGCTATCAAGCACAAGCTTCTAGCTATCTGATTCCCAGTTTTGCTCGAACTTCTGCGGGACTACAATTCAATACTTTTATATGGAAATGTTCAGTAAGTTCAGTAAAAATATCTGATGTTATGTTATGAGCGGATTGAACATATCAGTGTAAAAATTGTCTCGGCCTGTCACATGCAATCGCAGCGCATTTCGTTCACGGTTATTTTTCACTTATCTGTGAACATTCGAACGCACGCTACCAGTTTATTTAAGTGTTTACTTTCTGTGTGGAGTCGGGATAGCGACCGGCCACGGGCTGGACGACCGAGGGATCGGATTTCGAGTCCGGTACGGTCAAGAATTTTCTCCATATCCAGACCGGCTCTGGGGCCCACCCAGCCTCTTATCCAATGGGTACCGGGGTTAAAGCGGCAGGGACGTGAAGCTAACCACTCACCTCCAGCTACTGCCGAGGTCAAGAGAATGTGGATCCATACATACACTCCATACGCCTTCATAGCGTAGTGTTTAATTAGTTAAGCAGAGGGACAACTTCGCCTTTGCTGTCTGTGTTAGAATGTGGTCGCACTTCCAGCCTCTTCTATCAACCATTTTAACGCTGGTGTATGTAGTCGAAAGTTTATGGCGTTATAATGCAGTAGGGCAACGCAAAGTAACACAGGAACCAGCTGATAATGACTAATGGTCACAACGTTTTGTCCACTATAGCCGCTGAAATTCGAGCGCAAGCTATTAGTTGGGCCTCAGTATTGAGCCGAACAATAACCGCATATAGTGGGCGATTTCTCGAACAGCACAGCCGGGAAGGGAACATACATTAGGGATCCGTCCGTCTTGATGGAAGGGACTTCCGAGTCTTCCCTGCAGTCGGCCCTTACCCCCGGCTGCTCTCCTCTTGGACAGTTATCGAACATTTACGGCACGAATCACCGTAGTAACTAGTTCCGTGGAGCAAAGTCACAAGGTCACACATGTTCTTTCCTTCAGTCGTCGGGTTTGAAATTTTGTTTGCGTTTCTCATCTTTCCCATACCTTCTGTGTTACGTCACTCCGTTCTTATTGCTTTGATCGTTCTGCCAATATTTGATGAGTAGAACAGATTACGAAAGTCCTCATTGCTCATTTTCACCCCCCCCCTTCTGTTACCAAACAGTTTTTCCATTGTGTGTGAAAAACTGATCACGTATCCTCAGTTCATTTGTTCCGATATGGAGTTGTACATTCCGTCTGAGCGAACGAACCGGTTGTGTGATTTTTGTGTCCCCTTCAGTTCAGCCTGGTGTAAGTTGGGTAAGTGGTTCGTGCGTTACAAGTTTGCGATATCCTTATACAGAAGGGAGTTCCAAGGATTTTTCTTGTAATGTCTTCAGAAAACATTGCAGCAAACATTTATGTCTTCATGTTTCAGTGATACGATGATCAGGTTTCCGTAGAATGGTTGCTAAAGAGCGTTGTGAAACTGGCAACAGACGTACTAGGTTTCCTTGTGTCGGTATTCCTTCTCCCCCTCTCCCCCTGGTACATCTATATAACCATCGCGGTTGGTTTGCATGTAGTACAAACACTACATTTGATTTAATACCCTAATGCAATGGTTCCCAAAGTTTTTCGCGCATCACCCCCCTGTTTCAATAAATTCATCCGCAGTGTTCCCTGCCTAAAACAAAAAGAAACAAACTCCATGGTGTTAGTCCGCAAGAGAACTACCGACCGAGCGACCGCCGCTTGTCGGCGAAGTTACTGCCAGCTTTAGCAGATAGAGGATGTCGCGTGGTTAGCGCAACGAATCCCCACGGCTGTTAATTTCTGTTTTCTAGACAGGAGCCGCTATTTCCTTGAAATAGCTCCTCAGTTATGCTCACGAAGCTGAGTGGACCCCGTTCCAGACCCACTACTCCTTAGAAAATCTGGTAGAGCCGGGAATGGAACCCGGGCCTCTGGGCCTGTAGCCAGGAACTCTGACCTGTATACCACAGAAGCGGTCGTATTCCCTGCCAAACCATGTAAAAATCATTCTGCAGAATAGCTGTTTTCTCAGTGCACAACCCACTAAGGAAGATAACGTATTAACAATAAAATTAGTGATATTTCACTGTTTGTGAATTCTCAGTGCGACGGATGGGCTTGATGAAGTGATACCGGTTTCTCAGTGTCTCGTCTGAAGTCACTTGAGTCATAAATAAGCGAACAACAGGCTCGGGGGGCACCTTCAGCGCCCCTTGCCTCTCTCGCCCTCATGGGGGCACTGCTGTAGCGTGTCTCACCCTTTTTTCGTTGAGGTTCTCGTGGCGTTATGAATGTTATGGTCATCTGGGATATGACGTGCAGTTTTGTAAATAGTTTGTTCCTAACTGCAGACATGCCAGTCGTGGCAGTCGGCGTACGACAATGAAGCGTATAGTTTCTCAATATTATTGCGATTGTAGTACTAACGCAATGCATCAGTATTATGTGTGTGTGTATATATATATT
This sequence comes from Cryptotermes secundus, assembly GCF_002891405.2. Taxonomy (NCBI): domain Eukaryota; kingdom Metazoa; phylum Arthropoda; class Insecta; order Blattodea; family Kalotermitidae; genus Cryptotermes; species Cryptotermes secundus. Next base: position 147,260 of record NW_019744424.1, read on the forward strand.
CGTATACACTGTGTTCTCGATATTCCTTTCACTTATGCTTTTCATTTGCGCTTTCTGCAGAAATCATTACCATTCGTACAAAAAGTAAAGGAATAACATTTTAGGAATGTGCTATAAACTACAAGAATGGCATTCAGAAAGTTTGAAGCATGGTTATTTGGGAACATGATGGCGTTTTCGCTGTTGAAACTGAAACCTGTGATTATAAAAGAGATCTTATTGGATAGTTTACACCGAATATTACAGTTCTGTTGCAAGACAGGAATAAGCTGCAACAGTGTTAACAAAGAGGTCCTTGAGTTGAAGACAGACCAGGGCTGAAGATCTCACTTCTGTTGTTACACTTTGTTCGTTGTTAAACGTGTGGCAAGACCGTGGATGAGATGTCGCGACACACTTTTAGACTGACGTCCCATGACATTAGTTGAGAACCCTGATGCACTGTAATGTGATGTAACAGTGACGTGGCCTCTCATTGGGTGTACGTACGTAGAGTGAGTGGTCAGCCACACAAATAATTGAAAAGGAAAACCTTTCATTCCTGGAACGACGATACACGAGTTACTAGGAATTCCCTGAGGCTCTTGACTTGAAGGAAGAACAAATTATTATTAACTACTCGGCATCTGTGTTAAAGAAACCGGGAGGTCCAAAAGTTTCCTTCATTGTGTTGTCGAAACTGCAGGCAGTCTCATGATGGAGGCGCATCGTTAAGTGAAGTTTTTGCACTCTAGCCCTCATCTGCACAACCACTTAAAGACATACGGCTTAATATTAATATTATCCTACAACCTCCCCTTTTGATCTTTTAACAGTCCTCGTCAAATGCATGTGCAGAAATGTAAATGCTGGGAAAGCGGCCTCCGTAGTCTAGGGGTAAAGTTCCCACCTCATGACTCAAGGGCGGAAAAATTTAGGGAACAAGTCCTCCGGGAGGGACTTTAAGCCGTGGGTCCCGTGTCGTAGATTTACGGCACGTAAAAGATCCTCATGTCTCTCTAAGAGACCTCTGAGCAAAATTAGGCAACAATTTCCCGCCCAAGTAGTTTCCAATGCCTCTGGTAGATGGAAAATATCAGGTACAGACGGCCGACCTCGTTGGCTGAACGGGGCTGATAGAACGCACCAGTACCGGTAGGGTATGNGCGATACTACAGCAAGATGCAATGTGATACAAAACGGGGATTCTATCTGATTACTTACCGGAGCCCCTGGTTTGCTCGTGAGAGGAGGGAAGACAAAAAGTAGCAGGGTGAAGTGTGAAAATGGCATCAGATATCTGTAGCGGAAGGGAAGACAGCGCTATTGAGAAACACTTGTTAGCCGTTAATTGCCATGACATACATTGATGTCGGATTGCGCAGAGCATTTACACTGCTCACAGTTTCTTGTTTGCGTGTTTGTGCTGACTTATATCACGAGACTGCAGTTTCTGCAGCCAACCCTTCTCTCGTATGCAACTGTAAGCAAACTGCCCCACGCACTCGCCTTGACAGGAAAGTGTGCGGTACGCGATTCCCTGCGCATGTAGAATTCGGTCACGCTCATAAAGTAAAGGAGCTGTAGTGGAATGCCCTTAATGCATCCATTTTGTTGAGGAGCATTATATTCATGACCTGCATCATAGCAAATCGGTGACGATTTCTTCGGAAGGAAATCTGTATCAGGGTCAGTAATGTCTGCGGACATTTTGTCTAATGAAGTGCACGTGAAGAACTTGTTTCTAGTCGTTCGGATGTTTTGAGCGTTATTTGGTACGATATTATTAGCTGTCTTTAAACTGTTTTGGTGCTTTCAGATCATTAAAAGCATTTGGTTCCATCGGAATGCCAAGTTATCCATTGCGCATTTCCTGTATAAAGTGTACAGAGTGAACGAATGTAAGGGAGGCCGATGATCATGTGCCCACATAGCTTATCTTCAAAATGAGTAAATGGGTTCTTATAAAATTTGTTATCGAAAAAGTGTTACGGCTCATCGGCCGAATAAAACCATTACGTTCATGGACCGTTTTATTTATTACTGGTGTCCATGTGTCTCCAGAAGATTTGTGCAAGTGCTTCTACAGCAGAAAAGGGGAGTAATGTTGTGAGTAGTGTTTTCTGCGGGAATAATTCAGTTGTTGCAGACAGTAAAGAAATAAATGGCTAGTTTCATATAAACTTTCTGCATGAAATATGAATATTTATGTAGGAACGAAGTTTGTGTTTCACATCACACAACAATCCTCGGTTGCAATACTACAGGCGTTTGATAACGAAATCAGTGATATGTTATTGTTTAAGGCTGCTGCATAGAATGTGTCATGTGAAATAAGGAAGAATGAATGATGAGTGGGTAAGGATTTGGAAGGATGCCTCTCATAGCCTTGAGGTGCTAAGGAGATCCACTAGAATTTTCAATCAGGATAACAGGTATCCTAGCAGGTGTAACAGTTCAGATATTTGAGAACGACGATAACAAATCGAAACCTGATTGAGGCGGAAATTAAGAGACTGAACTCGGATACTGCTTGCTACCATTCAGTCCAGAACATTTTATCTTCTCGTCTGCTGTCTAAATATGTAAGAATTTGAATATACGAAACTATAATTCTGCCTCTGGTTCTGTATAGGTGCGAAACTTGGTCTCTAAAATTAAGGGAGGAACATAAACTGAGGGTGTTTGAGACCGGGGTGCTGAGGAGAATATTTGGACCGAAACGGGATGAAGTGACAGGAGGATGGAGAAAACTGCACAATGAGGAGCTTCATAACTTCTCCAAGTATAATTAGAATGATAAAGTCAAGGAGGATGAGATGGGCAGGGCATGTAGCACGAATGGGGAGAAGAGGAATGCATATATGACATTGGTGGGAAAGCCAGAAGGAAAGAGACCACTTGAAGGACCAAGGCGTAGGTGGGTGGGCGTTATTAAAATGTATCTTAGAGAGACAGAATGGGATGGTATGGATTGGATTGATTTGGTTCAGGATAGGGACCAGTGGAAGGTACTAGTGGGGTGGGACTAAGTCTCTTGCACTGCAGTCACTTCTGGCATATTGTACCAGCCCCAGATGATAGGTGAGGGTGATTGTGGAGCAGTTGGTGGAATGAAGATTGGCAGGGGAACCGAAGTACCCGGAGAAAACCTGCCCCAGCGCCACTTTGTCCACCACAAATCCCACTTGACCAGATCCGGCATCGAACCCCGGCCGCCGCGGGGGGAAGCCAGCGACTAACCGCTTGAGCTATGGCGCTGCCCCCTATAAGCAAGCAGATGTAACGAAATGGACTGCTTACCCTCAGGATGTTTCCCTGTTTGTTGGGAGCGAGCGGGAATGTGTGCGGCTCTTCAGTGTATGACTCATACATTCGTTTAATAAAAAGTTAATGTAGATGAGTTCTGTGTTTTCTTTTTTATTTTTCTCCACACTGAGTACTGGAGAGCGGACGACATAGGCACAGCATGACTTCAAATAAAAATAAATAAATAAAATAAAATAAAATAAAAGGGAGTGTATTGCCATTTTTGTGAACGGCCACAGTTTACGATTATGATTTAATTTTGAAGTCCATTAACCCGGTAAAGACTGAATCTCTTCTAAATAATATTGTGGCGTGTTTGCTCAAAGCAAGAACTGTCGAGGCAGAGAAACAGCCTTTGCTAAGTAATGTCCCGTACACACGCAGCAGAGGAACGCGTGAGGTACGCTGTGACGTCACGCACAGTAGGAGAGGTGTTGCAAGCGGCGTTCTCCAGTATCCGAAACTGTGAGTTTTATATAAAACAGGACGATGGATAGTGTCCAGAAACATAACATTTGTGTTAATGTATCACCGTCACAAACTTTTAGATCTTGTGTATCAGACAGGTGCTTTGCAATTCATGGGACTGCAGACTCCACTACTTACTGTGCAGGAAACTGGGTGCAGGGTTGTGTCATGTGTTGTGGCTGTCTCATATTTCAGTTCCTAAACCAGCTGACCAGTTTTACCCAACTTTATATGTTTGAGAACCATTCCAATGCCACAGTTCATACTTTTCTGCAGTTATTAATAACAACATGACAGACCACGAATCTCTGAGGTGGGAGCGACTCTTGGTTCGGAGTTTTGACGTACCTGGTAAATAGGCAGTCGAAAATTTGCAACCTTCTTCTTCAAAGTAACGTCCTTTTAGAATGTTTATAAACAATACGGCGGTCATGCAAATATTTTGTTTACCTTTCGGTTTGATAGAAGTAACTAATGAACCATTGGAACTAGACGTGTGAAATTTGTGCACGGAGATGATCAGAAACACGTCTTTTCATCACGTATAAAATATTGTATGCAAGTGAGCAATTGAAAATATTGCGGCGGTGTGTAAGCGTGAGTTTGTTTTGGCGAAATTAATGTGGACAGAATCTGTGTATCTACTTAGGGCTCAGAATAACAAGTGTAGCAAGAGATGTGTAGGCTTTATGAGTTCTTGTTGGAGCTACTTGTGAAACCAATCGTGGCTGTGGGTTGTTGCAGGGGCTAAGATGTTGGTGGCCGGCGGGCCGTGCGGGCCTGGTCAACCCTCACACCACGGCTCGCCACGGACCCGGCTCTGCGGATGGCTGCCCCAATGAGAGACAACCCGCTGGACGGCGGCCACCGATCGAAGGTGGCAGACCCCAGGACGACGGCGGCGGCGGCGAAGGCGGAATCGGCAGCTTCCAACTTCGAGTACGATGATAACGAATGGGACATTGGGATAGGCGATCTTATTATAGACTTGGATGCTGATATAGAGAAAACGAACGAGAAGAGCGGGGGGGTGGGGTCAGGGGGCACCACCGCCAACAGTAACAACTCGGGGATGTCTTCTGCAACGAGTGGTACCGGCAACAAGACCGGGAAGATGGCAGTCGAACACTCTGCCACAGTGGATAAGGGACTCAAGATGAAGATAAAGCGGACCAAACCTGGTACAAAGACCTGTGAAGCGAAACATGAGATTGTGAAGCCTGGTGAACAGAACGGAGGTGAAGCTGGTGCAGGGGATGGCAGTAAGGGGAAGCATCCACCGCCTTCTGGTGTCAGTGGGGGTGGGCTGAGTGCAGGCAGCGGTAGCAGTGGCAGTAATAGCCTTAGCACCGGCACTGGTAGTTGCAGTGGCAGTGGTAGTGGCAGTGGCAGTAATGGAGGTGGGAGTAATAGCAGTAGCAAGCGAGGTTCGAGTGGACACCGCAGGGACAAGGCGAGGGACAAACACGGGGGGACAGATAAGACAGTGAGCAAACCGACACCATCTCCTGCACCATCTCAAACCGTCTCCACAGCTCCGGATGTGAACGGTGTAGTGCGACCGGCGGTGTCGACAGTCACAACGGCCATGCCTCAGGCTGTTCAGCAGCCACCTCAGCAGGCGTCGGCACCACCCCAAGCACAACCACCGCCACCACAACAGCAGCGGGTGGTGTTTCCTGTGTCATCGGGTCCAGGGCCCCCTGCGCCCATCGCCCCTAATGCACCAGGCCCACCTTCTGTGGCAGCCACGGCACCAGCCGCCGTTGTCTCGGCCACCACCAAACCAGAAGCACCCAAGATTCTGGTTTCTGCATCAGCAGCCGCTGGGCCGGTGGAGGAGAACAGACCCACTTCTCCACCTCCGCCAAAAAAGATAAAGACTTCTACAGAACCTAAGGTAATTGCCATCATCACAAGTGTTTGGTATGTGTTGCCGCCTTGCTTTGTACACAAGGCTGAACGCCTAGAAGCCTCCACTGACCGTTTGCTGGTCGGGGTGGGCAGAGTATCTGGTGTGTCTAAGCCCTGGTAAGTTCTACTGCGTTAATGCGGTCACAGATACATATGCTTACTTGGTATCTAGGGCTAGAATGCCTGGGAGCTTCCACTGGCAGTTAGGGGCGGGGTGATAGCACTTCTTAATATTACACGTGTCTAAGCTCCGTCAGTTTCTACTGTGTTAATGCCGCCACAAATATACGAGGGCTATTCGGAAAGTAACCTCCGTTTATTTTAGGCAGCTACTCAGTGCAGGAGCGGGGCAGAGCTCGCGCATGCGAAGTAGCGTCATTCGACTCATTGCCTTGTAAACCATCACAAAACTGGTCACGTAGTGTTTGTTCTTGTCTCTCCAGAGTGAGTTATCATTTGTCCTGCTGCTGATAATCCCGTCAGTTGCGAAATTCGCGCTATTATCCGCTTTCTTCACGCTAAAATCATTAGTGCCGTGGAAATTCATCATGAATTGTGCGCGGTTTACAGTCAAAATATGAGTGAAGGAACTGTAAGATGCGGTGTAGAATGTTCACAGATGGGCGAACAAATGTTCACGATGAAGAGCGATATGGTCGGCCTTCTGTAGTGAGTAGCCTTCTGTTCGAAGTGTTGACGAAAAGAATTGTGAAAATATTTCAGAAATTTCATGGGGAATTTCCACAAATTCGACGCCCTATTCTTTATGAGAATATCACAGGCTAGGCTATCACAAGTTTTGCGCAAGATGGGTTCCGAAAATGCTCATTGATGCGCACAAAACGCAGAGAATGTCTTTGGCCTTGACTTTTTTAGGCTACCACAAAGATGGCGATGAATTTCTCAATCACATCTTACCAGTAACAGGTGATAAAACCTGGGTTTTTTTTTTGTGAACGTTAAAACGAAATATCAGTCAAAGCAGTGGATGCACACACATTCACTAAACAGGCCGATAAAGTTTAAACAAACATCTGCCATAAGACTGTTTTCTGGCACAGGAAAGGAGTGTAAATGGTGGAATTCGTGCAACAAGGGTCCACAGTAACGTCAGAAGTATATTGCGAAACACTAAAAACCTGCTTAAGGCCATTTAGAACAAAAGACGGGCGTGGAATGTTGGCATCCTGTGTAGTGCTCCACCATGTCAGTGCGCATCCGCGTACAGCTGCTCGCGCTGAATTATTTCAGCTGGGAGTTGTTTGTCCACTCTCCTTACAGCCTAGATCTCGCCCCGAACTACTATCACCTGTTTACCTGCCTGAAGAACTGTTTGAGATCACAGCGCTTCAACAACAGGAGTTGATGGGAGGTGTCAAAACGTGGCTGAGCCCACAAGCGGCAGACTTCTTTAACACAGACATACAAAAACTTATTCCCCGATACGACCAGTGCCTCAGTTCCGGCGGTCACTACGTTGAGAAGTAGCCTAAATATGTACGCATTCTGTTTATAATAACCTTTTCTTTCTCATTGCATATTTTGTTAACAGCCCACCGGAGTTTGCTTTTTGTATAGCCCTCGCATATAAGGTTTCAAAATATTGTTGTGTGTGTTAGTAAGTGAATATGGAGGATCAGAAAAGGTGAAGCGAAGTATTACATAACCAGAGAAGTTCTGTCAGGTGAGTTGACATGAATTTCCTAAGTTACACTTGTCTGATGTGCGATATGTGAATATGTTGAGAAGTAATTTTCCACTACATCCCGAACGGAACATCCCACGCCAGAGGGGGCTCATCTAGGGGAAAGTTTTATCTGAGAGAGATCAGGAATAATGTAATTACGCGGGCAGTATATTATATCGCCCCCCCTTTTTTTAATTCGCTTAGTGTGGGGTGGAGTCTAGCTGGGTCCATTCGGCACGGTGGCCACTGATTGGCCTATTGTAGCCTGCCCCGGGTGATTATGATGGAGAATTTGGTGGAATGAAGATTGGCAGGGGAAACCGAAGTACTCTGAGAAAACCCATCCCAACGCCATTTTGTCCACCACAGATCCCACTTTACCAGACCCGGGATTGAACCCAGGCCGCCACGGTGCCCCCCCCCCAAGTTGGCAACATTCTCTGGTGTGACTACACGACCTTTAAGTAAACAGGACTTGGTCCCGGGTCCACACCTCAAATCCAGTGTTATGTCACCAGGAGCCTCAGATGATGATAGCCTTCTTGGATACAGCGGCATGATGTGTTCTGTTGCAACCTCATCATTGCCTGAAGCTCTGTTTCGGAGCCATATTGCGTTTCGTCTTCAGCGTTTCCGTTTCCGAGGGACCGATATTGCCATGCCCTGACAGTTATCCATTGTCTGTGTGTGCAGTATCAGTTTCTGTCCCATCTTCAATTTCTATTAAAATTGAACATGATGTAGTGGGTTGTTGGATGTTCAAGTGCATTTAAATTTAACATGAATACGTGTTTCTACTCATTGAAGGATTTCATGGAGTAGAGCTCTCCTTGAGCAACCGTTCCCAGAATTGTGTGCCCTCGCCCTCATCACTCGACAGGACACCAAAATAAGCAGAAGTCCCAACACGATCTTCTTGGTCACGTTAAGGGGTTATGGGAGGAAAATATGCCCCATATTTAGAAGTTGCTGAAACATGGTAGCGTTTGACATATTATTCAAAAGGGGAAGGTTACTCCCAGAGAAGAAATTGCGTTTTGTGGCCATTCAGTCCCGGAGGGAAGCCTAAACAGCGTGTTGTGGACTGCAGGTGAATTTATAAGATTCCAGTGCTGGAAAACCCAGCTACAATGCGATAATCACTGGAATCACACGGCATTCAACAAATTGCAGACTTTACTGTTCTGCGTGCTTGCAGTGAAGTATGAATTCTTGTCGACTCCGCGGTTTGCGGGCCACGCCCTCAGCGCAGTTTGTGCAGGTTCGCAAACCCCGGTTAGGTTATATTATACACATCTTGCAACTAACAAGTCAACCGTTCATCCGCCTCGCTCCATGGACCTGGGGATATGTGCATGTAGGTATATTACACCGCATTTAAAATAATTCCTTTTTACAACTAGGAACGTTTTGGTTTTTTGTTTTCTTTTACAGAATGAATGGTTTTTGAACACCTTTTTGCTCAATGTATCTTAGCTAAGTTAGTTACGGTTACTTTCCCCAATATACGAGTGGGGTGTGTCAGAGGTAACTGTAATTATATCACATGACCATGTAGATTCCAAAGGGTTCTGACGATATTATGTAACATTCGGGATTAGTGGGTTTTTGGACTTCGATCATTTCGTATCCTAAAATACACAAAAGAACACGACGTTTCGGAAGCTGGATCTCTTTCCATCCCCAGATGAGGGATGGGCAACACCAGCTCTGTTGGGTCCATTAGAAAGAGCTAACTAACCTCAGTCAGTGGATTGATGTTTATCATAGGCGGTTAAGGCGTCTCATGGATATTAATATCTGTGTTAGTTCTGTTAATAACTGCATCTGTACATTGTTATTTTTATTGCATAATGTGAAACAGAAGGACCCCGATCCTCGGAAAACCCACAGCCATTTTACAACCTCGCGGACCCACAAGGATTGGTAAACAGTGTGTGGCAGAAGCTGCAAATATTATCACCGTGTTTATAGTAGACCATGCTATATGTAAACAGTATATATCAGTCTCAGAGGTAATCTGTTTAGATTCCTGCAAACAGAAATGTTTTTACTTGAACCAGATTGTGTAATCATGCGTGAAAATAATTTTAGGATTAATTCATCGCGCCTTTCCCAGAAATGGCTTAATGGGATAGATGCTTTCGGTTTCGAATCGCGGTGAGCTGCATGGAACACATCCATCATTTTACCAGTTGCAAGGAAATACGCAGTGTTGCCAGCTTTTATAGCCTGTGGGATTAATATTCATGGACTGTAGCCGGACGACGAGTAACGAGCACGCACAGATGATGGATAACATAGCAGACATTTTATTGCCGTTAATACTTGCCTAGTAGTGGGCATTTTGGTTAGTGACAGGGTCCATAAAACAGATCGTTTCACGTTCGCTGTAGTCGCATGTTTCATATATTGAAGAGAGTTGCAATGAAGCTTGCATGTAAGTGCCATGTTCTTGTGTGGCGTTACACGAAGTGCGTGAAATAAACGCCAGTGGGGAGGCGCTCATCCTCATGTTTAGGTTCCGAAACTACTGAACGGATTTCGCTGGAAAATTTCCGAAGGACTTAAGATTAGCTTCTCATAGGCCTAACATGACTCCTAACGGGAAGCTCAACATTTTTATAATAAAGAAGAGTTAATGCACAAATACATTCAAGATCCGCGACTTCTGCTTGGAAGAGTTTTCGGTCTGATTAAATATTAACGAAATGAATGTAAATTGTTTTTAATTCCATGCAATAAAGGGAAAAGACTGCCTCTATGGTCTAGTGGTCAGAGTTTCTGGCTACAGATCCAAAAGTTCAGGTTCGATTCCCGGCGCTACCAGATTTTCTGAGGAGTAGTAGTTCTGGAATGGGGTCCACTCAGCCTCGTGATGATAATTGAGAGCTGTTTCAAGGAAATAGTGGCTCCGGTCTAGAAAAGCGAAATTAACGGCCGTGGGAATCCGTTGCGCTGACCACGCGACACCCTCTATCCGCTAAAGCTGGCAGTAACTTCGCTGACAAGCGGCCGTCGCTCTGTCGGTATAGTTCGCTTGCGGACTAAAGCCACGGAGTTTTATTATTTGTTTTAGTCAAGGAAAATGCCAAAATATCACCATGCCTAATTTCTGAAAAGCAGGGCATATGTTCTTGTACGTGGAGTGGTATATCACTACGAACCACAAGTGTTTCTGCTGTTTTGTTCCATAGAGATGCTTAATGTATGTTTGAAGAGGCCATTAGTTTTGATACATCATTATATCTCTTCGAGATAATTTTAAAATACTTCTCCAACGGTGTGTATATATATATATATATTATGTTCTAAGATTACTGTTTTTTTTGTATATCTCCGTTTATTTGTACAGTCCATATTAAGGACTATAAGTACATCTTATGAAATACTTAATCTAAGACTTAAATACTAAGAAAGAACATGTCGGGGAGAGTAATGCTCCAGTGAGCATTCTCTAGGAATCTTATTTCGAGTGTGACTTTGTTATTGTATGTATTGCATTTATGTGAGGCACGTCGTTAGGTCCGTTGGTTTATGCTTTTTCAGCCTTCTGGGCTCGTCTGCGTCGTTTAATAATGTGGTTGCCAGTTCATTTGGGTGTGCTGTGATCTTGTCTCTATATTTGCAGCTGATGTTTGTGGTTTCTTCCCGTGCTGTGGATATGCCTAGATCGGCATGTAGCAATCTGTTTGGGACGTACCACGGTGCATTGACTATGGCGCGAAGTACTTTATTTTGAAATCTCTGCAACATTTCTATGTTGGATGTACTTGCAGTTCCCCATAATGGTGTGCCGTAAGTCCAAATAGGCTTCAGTATTTTCTTGTATACTAGGAGTTTATTTTCGGTAGACAGTTCTGATTTTCTGCCAGTTAGCAAATGCATCTGACTGAATTTGATGTCCAGTTGTTTTCTTTTGGCGAGAATATGTGTGCGCCAGTTCAACCGCCTGTCGAGGTGAAGGCCTAAGTATTTGATTTGATTCCTCTAAGATTACTGTGAACGAAGAATGCTTCGCTTTTAAGAGAAGCTATTTTGACCTTTCAGGCTGTACCAAATGTAAAACTTTTTTGTTCCATGTTTGGTGTTACGGAACTAGACCCATTATGATCCTCAGTTGGTCAAATGTTTGTTGATATTTTTATGTTTCTATTAAGTATTTGTGCATATGTACTTGTCCTTTAATTGTTTTGTCGTGTTTCTCCTCTTCTATAGCTGAAAAGAGAAGGCCAGTGAGGGACGATGTTTAGAATACCTGTTTTCGATATATTCACTGACATTTTCTGGGTCTTCGCCCTTATATCTGTGGTGGTAGCTTCGCAAAATTCTATTTCATTGTGAACCTGATACCCTTTTGTAACGTTTTAAAATGAATTATTTCATACATTATGTTCTTTGCTGATTTTGTTTCCGGAACGTTGTCATATAACTAGTCGCGACAGAATTTATGTCCATGATTTTTGTTATCAGTGTTTGTCTCTTAACTAGGTTTATCTACTGTTATGCTCTAGAACTCCTCATTCAGTGTCGAAGTCAAGAAAACGTGGATCAATACATCGACCCCCCACACGTCTTCATGGCGTAGTGCTTAATTGGTTAAGCACAGGGACAACTTTACCTTTTGATGCACTAGAACTCTGCAGCTCTTTGTGGAAAAGGGAAATCGCACCATGAACATCTGGACGTTACATCTGTCGGATTTCTAGAGGCAGTGACGCGTAAGTGGATTCTATATCGACAACTTCCATTTACCGTGACAAGCGCAGAATGATGTAGTCGTATTGCTGGAATGTAACTGTCACACAATTCGCATGACTTTCCAGTCCTTTCCTCTCTCTCTCTGTCTCTCTTTCCTTTAACCGAACTTTCGAGCATAGGGCGTCCGTGAAACGCTTTGTTTCACTTCAATTTCTTGGTCCAAGATAGCCGGTAGGACTCCTTGGACAGGGGATCAGCCTGTCGCAAGGCCGCTACATATACAAACAAGAGCCTTGAGTGGGATTCGAACCCACGATCCCAGTGTTCGAGCGGGCGAAGACTCTTCATGCCTCAGACCGCGCGGCTACTGTGTTCGGCAGTTCGTTATACTACTGGAACCAGGTGAGCAGGCCTCATTGCTAGCAAATTATAATAGTGATATCGTAATGGAAAGCGAACACCAATTCTCAAGGGATCTTCAGTTTAATACGCCTTATTCACGAAGATTTTACGGCGCCAAAGACTTAGCTGTAGTATTGCCCGCAGGAAACATATCTAATAAAGAAGCCCACTGCTACAAAACCACACTCTTTAACACCGTTTACACAACAGTTTTATTACGGTCTGATGTTACACACTTCTTCATTGATGAGAAAGTTGTTTCGACAGTTGTCGTCGTGAGGTTCTTTTATATTATATATGCACAACGCAAATACAGAATTAAATCATATCATGTGTAACTCGAAAATTAAAAAAAAAATATTAATTTCCAATTAAGGTTTACGTATAATATAATTATTATTATTATTGTCAGTAACAAGTCAACAGTTAACAATTAAGATTAAAATCAAAGGTTAGGCCGCGCCATAGTTCAAGCGGTTAGTCGCTGGCTTCTCACCGCGGCGGGTCTGGTGAAGTGGGATTTGTGGTGGACAAAGTGGCGCTGGGGCAGGTTTTCTCCGAGTACTTCGGTTTCCCCTGCCAATCTTCATTCCACCAATTGCTCCACAATCACCCTCACCTATCATCTGGGGCTGGTACAATAGGCCAGAAGTGGCCGCAGTACAAGGGACTTAGTCCCACCCCACTAGCAATAAGAAAACAGAGGTTATAATTAAATTACCAAATTTCATTTCAGATCATTTTACTGTTTCGTTCGAATTGTTTTCTACAGAAATTTAATTGTTACCTCCAATGTCAGTCTTAATTTTGACTGTCGACTGGTAATCGACTAAAATAGTAGGACTCCGTGAGTCCATTGTTCGGAAATTCCAGAATGTTTTGTAATAGTTGTTACTCACCTATATGCGTAGGGTCGCATTCATTGTCACAAGAAGGGAATTGTTATTTGGTATTTGCATTGCGAATATCACATGACAGGCTTGAAATGAGACATCTAGTTAAAGCACATTTCTGATTAATGGAACAGAGTAACATCAGAACGCAATAAAACAGTTTTGTTAACGGCGTTAAGACTGTACTGTGTGGGAATATGCACACAACCAAATGTTCCAATAGAAATATGTGTACACATCTCTTTGTGTTTTGGACGAAATGAAATATTCTATAGATCAACTCGCCCTCTGTGCACAGTGGCTAAAATTAACTCTTTGGGACGTAGGATCGATCGGTCGTTCTGTCGCCGTTGTAAACAACTTAATGGTTTGTGGAGAGACAGTATTCCTAGTCTGCACGAAATCTAATTCGGGAATTTAATTTTGACCCCTTTCCTATTAAATATAAAACTTACTTTGCGTGTAGCTCAAGTAGAATTACATCTTTTTGTCAGAAATTCCACCTTAACAGACTACACAACATGTATCATTAAGGTCTAAATACCATTTTAATTTGAAACGAATTTCGATAAATTGTATATATATATATATATATATAAAGGGAAAAATATGACCACACACATTAGCGTGATTAGCTGAACAGCAAGAGATTTTATCTTCAGTAAATGAGCATGAAGGCTAATGGGGTATGGAACGCAGAGTAACAAAGGGTATTCTGTTAGCGTTTAGAGCAGTCAGAACGAATCGATTTACCCATTTGCCTCTGCACACTTATTTTTAAAACAAATCCATTTATTTGTTTTCCCACATGTTCGTACTTAGTGTTCAAAGAAAGGATTGTGATGGCGAAGAAAATAGACCTCGAGATTTTGACGGATTTACACGTTTAAGCCCCTCCCTAATGAATACGAAGATATAAGGTAAAAATGGTAAGTTGTCCATGTGCCTAACTAATTAAACACTGTGCCATAAAGGCGTATAGGGGAGTGGATGTATAGATCCATATTTTCTTCACCTCGGCACTAGCTGGAGGCGAGTGGTCAGCTTCACGCCCCGGTCGCTTTACCCACGGGAAAAAGAGTCCCTGGAACCCAATGGATAGATTGCGTGGACCCCAGAGCCGGTCTGGACAACTTCAAGAAAAAATTCTTGACCCTCCCAGGACTCAAACTCCGACCCCTCGGTCGTCCAGCTCGTAGCCAGTCGCTATAACCGTCTACACCATCCCTGAAAAAATGGTTTTTGAAATTAGGACCCCGCAGATAGACTTCTTGAAACAAGATGGCTACTCTCTAAAAATGGTCGGACGATTTCGGTTAAATTTCGGTGGTGTATGGAGACCACTTTCCTAAAAAAAAATACTGCATAGATGGTGACTTCGGAAAAATAACTGCACGCCGTATTTTGTAGCCATTTTTTCCCTTCACGTTGTGACAGTTATGCATACATAAGTGTAGCTGTATATAGAGAGCCAAGTCTTCACTAATTAACGCCCATAATTCTGATTTAAAGTGAAACCAGAACCGAAGTTTGCAGCTGAAATTGAGAGCTGTGTAGAATCTCTGGTCCTTATTTTGTAATGTATGTGATTGATGAGAACGGTTATGTCATCAAGAAAACCGAACCCTCAAACGAAATGCCAACAGTTCGAGCACAGACTGTGATCGTATAGCAGTAGCTCAGAGCATATGGCATCAGACTGGATGATTAGTGAACATTGAATTCAAAAGGAAAAATTTGAGTCAGTATCTCTTAATTTTCCTGGATAGACTGAGGAAAACAGTCTTAGTCGGGATAACCGGTACTGGACCGTGATTCGAACTTGGGACATTTAGAATACGAAAGAGTGCTGTCTACCCAAGAAGGAGAAGATGGCAGTCGCTTAGCTAGTGAAATCCTCCCAACCTTTATGAAGCCTGAAGATTCGTTGCCGTGTTCACAAGAATACACCATTAAGATTCAACCCAAAGCCAGTTGAATCCAGTTCCCACCACATTCTAGTTCCTTAAAATCCGTTTTAATATTATACTCCTATAATATCATATATCTAAGTGTCAAGGAAGTTGGTTTAAGCGGCAACGCTTCTGACATATTCGGGAGGTGTTCGGTTCGATTCCGTCCCGGAATAGGCGTATCCCGACAGCGAGGGTTCTCAGTGTCAAGGTCAGTGTTGGGCTAGGCATGTGTTCTCGGTTTCATCTCTCTCAGTCCCTGTAGGTAGGTGCCGGGATGGCACTTAAATTGGGCCATGACCCATTTTCTTAAAGCCCTTTTCAGTTCTTTGTTTACTGCCAGCCCACCATTCGACGTTACATCATCTGAGCTAATGATAGCGTTGTTAAACAAGTGAACAAACACATGTAGGTCTCCCACGTAGTATTTTCTTTCCACGTTCTGGGATTAAAATGTGTAATTTTCTCATCTGACCCATGCATATAATCCTACTACACTTCTGCCCATCCTGTGTTTCATTTGGTCACCCTGATAATGTTCGGCGAAGAGCACGTGTTACGAAGTTACTCAGTATGTAATAGTCTCCATTCTCCTGTACTCTCTCCTACTTCTGATTCTCGGAACTCTGACCATATATGTGTCATATTTATGTGTTGTAACACGTGAAAAACCTCGCACGCACTCACGCCCACACTCCCAACGATGTATTTGGCTGAATGTCGTTAGGATTTTAACATTTTCCTGCAAGGAGGAAAGGAAATGTGGAAATATGATGAAAGGTTCTTTCGTTCATAAGTTAGTGTCATCTTGTTTAGTGCGTCATTTATTTTCTAAGACAGAATTACACGGTTTGCACGCACGTAAATTAATGTACACTGTAGAATTTTCCAGTATTTGTTGTCATGAATTCGTTATTCATTCGGTTGAGCGTTGTGAAGTGCCTTTTTATGTTGTTGAGCAGTTTAGCAGATCGCATCAAGGTGCTCAGTTATATATTTTATAATCGCAACATGAAGCTGTTATGTTGTGTTACGGGATGGCTATTATGTAACTTCCCACCAGATGTGTCTCTGCCTTCTATTCAGCTTGTTCTCATGGCCTGTCTGCTGTGTGTATCTCTAACCAGCCCTGCCCCTGATTAATGATTCTGCTGCCACAGTGAACATAACGAGAATTTCAGCTTAACAAGATGCGCAGTGTGGCAGAGCCGGTGTCCCCCGCGACTCTATTGAAGGCATGCTGGTAGAGAGCAGCGGTAACTTTAAATATAACGTTTTAAATTTAGATTACTGAATGAAAGCATCCTTTATATTTACGTTTTGGATAGTTAACAACGTAAAATGTGTCGAGAAGGAAGCAAGAGAGAGGGGGGGGGGCTGCGAGGAAATGGAAATGAGCGAGGAAGAGAGGTAGGCAAGAAGGAAAAGACAGACACGACACTTTTGTGGCGCCTAGCATTTTCTAGTATATTTTATAAGTTCGTTATTTGCTGTGTCGCCGCTCACGGTGGCTGCGCGGTCTAAGGGCCCCCATACATACACAGTTTGGCCTCCAGTTCGGCCTGCACAGTTGAAGACTGAAAGGCAAAACTGGCGTGTGTGGTGCGGCCGGCCGGCCAATCGTTTGGACTCATGGCCTGTGGGAAACCCGTCAGTCCGTCAGTTCTGCCTGCAGGACCGTAGCACGTGACGTGTGTGACTCAACATTATAGGCTGGAAGACCGTGATTGTGGCATGAAGCCTGCCGTTTTATTTGCACATGTATGGGGAGGAAAGGGAGGGGGTAAACTTTCACAGTTTTGCTTGTAAGGTCGATCGGAAGGCCAAACTGTGTGTGTATAGGGGGCCTAAGGCATGAACAGTCTTTGCCGGCTCGAACATTGGGATCGTTGGTTCGAATCCCACTCAATGCATGGATGTCTGTGTGCGTTTATTCTGAGTTTGTGTTGCTCTCTGTATAGGTAGAGGCCTTGCGATGGGCTGTATCCCGTCCAAGGAGTCCTACCATCTGTGTTTAGGATCAAGAAACTGAAAAGAGGCCGAGGCCCAACAAAAGCCTGTAGATAGATATTGGCCGTGTTATAGCTCAGGCGTATATTGGCCAGCCTCGCACCGACAGGCGGAGTTTCAGCCACAGATCAGCTCTTGTGGAATATGTGATGTACAGGGTTGGACTGGGACAGGTTTCTTCAGAGCACTGCGGTTTCTCCTGTGAATTTTCACCTCACCATATGCTCCATTGCCCTCACCTATTATCAGGGGCTGATAGAATAAGACCCAAGGGACTTGGTCTCATCCCACTCTAAGAGCAAGTAGAATTTCTTATTTATGAATGAACAGTTTCTGAAGTTCACTTTTGATACAGTTATTGAGTTTTCGGAAATTACCTATCGCTCTGATTTTTATTTAAAACAATGTTTCAGAGACGGGCTAGCTCTCTGCCTGTTACCCGAGGGCGGAGGCAGAGTCCACGCTCCGAAACGTCAGTAGTAATTGTACTAGAGTACCATCGTCATTAACTGAGAGATCTTAATCACCGCTCTTCGTTTTAGTTCTGTTATGAAGATTGCAACTTCAGTTTCTGTGTACACAGCTGATCCATATGGCTTAATCTAGACTAATCAGACCCTGTGTAGAATAAGCTTAGGCATATCATCAAAGTCTTAAAGGATTGTTGGTGTAATTGTTGGCATTGTGTCGGAAATAGCTAGTAGATCGATCGCACTTGTGTGTGCAGATGTTATGGTAGGCATAAGGGGAAGGGCGTGAAGGGCGTGGAAGGGTCATTGCGCGCGTCGTAACCACAGTCGACAGTGTGGTCGTAGTGTTTGGTTGCTGGTTGCTCTGGTGTCATTTTGTGGTTCAAAGGGATCCGTTGTGACTATGTAAGGGCTTGCCAGGAAAGCAGAGCAGAAAGATATAAACCATCCAGGCAGAAGGGCTCTCTGCTACGTGTATCATAGGCCAGGCGTGGCCCTTTCCAGAATTCCGCATTAGAAGTGTGCCCTACAAAGTAACAGCGTTCATGAACGCGCAACTGTACAGTCATGTCAGGAGAATGATTAAAGCTGGGGAAAAGAATAGCGAATGGAAGAGAAACAAGGTTTTGGAAGAACTATCCAACAATTCTTCTATCATTGCCGCGGTAACGTTTTAACGAGCCGTTGCCTAGCAACATGTACAGACAAAGACTGATTCTAGGGATTTATGAAGTACGCCGTTGAGATGGGCTCGGGTACGTACCAAGTATCATAAAGAATGGTTCCGGCTTTCGAAAGTTGATTGCGGCGAGGAGATAGACAGACAGCATGATGATATTATAAGCCTACATTTTTTTTAAATCAGGAAAGAGGGTAAAACGGAGAAAAAAGAGAATGGGTGAAATATGAAGGAGTAAGAGGAGAGAGAAGAATAACGAACAGAAAAAGACGAAAATAACGAGTGGGAGAGAGAGGTGGATATTAATAATGACGACGAGAAGGAGAATGATGACCGTAGGAAGTGGAAAGAGGAGAGAGAAGAAAATAAGGGAATTAATAACAGTAATGGAGAAGGAAGAAGAAACAAAGGAAAGGGAAGTGAAGGCTGATGAACACCAACAGCAGTTACGTTTCATGTTCAGTTCATGTTTCTAACAAATGTAATGGATCTTGTTGTGACGCCACCGAAACATTCTTTCATCTTTGGGGAAGGGGGGTCAGGGGGTTAAAACTTAGAGCTCCATAGGGTTATGAGACGTTGAGCCTTCTGCATTTGCTCTAGACAGTCTGATTACAGATGGCGGTAAGGTTGTCAGTCTTACGCGCCGGCCGCCCTTTACCACTATGAAGATTCTTCGTACTTATTTCTGTTAGAGGCTGAATCGACCCCAGGGCCATATTGCGGCTGGAAGGATTAGATGAGTTAAAAAGGATCTGTTGACATCGGGAATCGAACCCGCGATCTTCCGGGTATTAGTATAGTACCTCAACCAACTACTCTAGCCCATACCCCGTCGAATGTAGGTGGGGGCACGATTGTCTGGAGAAATGAGTAGGACGTGTAAGGCATCCGCAGGTAGTTTTATATCTTGAGGGATATAACGCCGTATAGTCCGTTGAAAATCAACCGACGTTTAGGAGGAACATGTCGCCTCCTTCAGGGTCAACGAATAAGCCAAGAAAGAAACCACCGTGAAAGCAGGTGGGAAGCATAGGTCTTCTTGACTTATTTTTCGACCCTGAAGATGGAGGTGACATGTTCCCCTGAAACGTCTGTTGACTTCCGACGGACTACATGGCGGAACTCTTCAAAATGCACACAGAGCAAGATAATGTGAATGGGTGTGTACATCCTTGTGTATATGCAGTAAGTACGTTCATATGACTCCGAACCCATGTGTATGTGGGTTTATAGGCCGGTGTTTGCAGTGTACGATGCAGTTTGTAAGAACATGTGATGGATTGGCGTTAAGCAGGTTCCGCTTACACTGGATGGGAACTGCTGGGGCACACTGGCGTCCGAACGAGTACCCTACCGGTCGTAGACGAAACTAGGTCACCTTGTATGCGACCATGTTTGTCATAATGTTGATGAGAATTATTTATTGCCTTGTGAAGTGTTCGCGCTGCAGCAATCAACAGATAAGTTCGGGCGAATAATGTGTTCATTAAGCTGCCAACGAAAGGAGAAATCGGCGACTTTAGCTTAACCAGCTTGACGAATCCAACTCCAAGATCGCTAAAACAATATGTTGGGTGTCTCTCTCAGGAGGAAAGCTTGTTGACATTGTGGGGTGAGTCCAGTTTACTTGTCTTTAAGCAGCTTTAGATAATTGTTGGGTTGCAGCGTAGTTTGTTGAATTACTATGCTACAAGCTGGAATGTCGCGGGTTCGGTTCCCAATGAGGTCATTGGATTTTTCAGTTAATCTAATCCTTCCAGCTGTACTATGATACTGGGGCCGACTCGGCCTCTAACGGAAATGAGTATCATGAATCTTCCTGGGGGTAAAGGGCAGTTGGCGCATAAGGCTGTCAACCTCACCCCCATCTGTGAGCCTTTTGTCTAGAAAACGTGGGAACTTCGACGTCTCAGAACCCTGTGAACCTCCATGGCCTATTACAGGGTCAGCTTTACCTTTATCCTGTGACAGCTGAGTCGGTATAGCGACGGGCCACAGGCTGCATGGACCCTGGTTTGATTCACAGCAAGGCAAGAATTTTCTCTTCTCCACATCGGCCAGACTGGCACTGTAGCTAGCCTACCCAGTCCAATGGGTACCGGGAGCTCTTTCATCGGCGGCAAAGCGGCCTGGGCGTGAAGCTGACCACTGTCCTCCATCTAGTGCCGAGGTCAAGAATGGATTGAGTGTAACCCCCACTACTCCATACATCCTCATGGCGTGGTGTTTAATTATCTAAACATAGGCACTAATTTACCTTTCGCTAATGAATGCATATAGGATATTGGTGCGAAAGCCAGAAGGAAAGAGGCCACTGGGAAGACCAAGGCGTAGGTGGGTGGACAATACTAAAATGGATTTTATAGATATAGGATGGGATAGTATGCATTGGAATAATATGGCTTAGGATAGGGACCGTGTGAACACGGTAATGAACCTTCAGGTTCCATAAAATGCTGGGAAATTATTGAATAGCTGCAGAATTGGCTGCTTCTCAAGAAGAGCTGATCTTCATGAGTAAAGTAATAAGTCACAGGTTACTAATAATACTACAGTAATTCCACGACTTAACGGATTTCGGATTTAGTGAACAAAATTCTTCCGTACCTACTCGTCAACGTTATTCTGCGGTCTGTAAATTGGTACATCCGTAATATACTGGTTGATATGTCGTGCACGTGAATGTAACTTGTCTAGTGCATAAATCGTTCTGTCACAAATTAATTTGTGTTGTGTTTGATTTTTTCTGTTACACTTTATAAGTGAATACAGTGTGGACAGAAAACACTAACTTGAGTGTGAAACGAAAGGTAGACATACAGACACAGTTAAGGCCGCCCTATAGCTCAAGCGGTTAGTCGCTGGCTTCCCATCGCGGCGGCCCGGGTTCGATCCCGCTTCTGGTCAAGTGGGATTTGTGGTGGAGATAGTGGCGCCGGGGGCAGGTTTTCTCCGAGTACTTCGGTTTCCCCTGTCAATCTTCATTCCACCAATTGCTCCACAATCACCCTCATCCATCATCTGGGGCTGGTACAATAGGCCAGAAGTGGCCGCAGTGCAAGGAACTTAGTCCCACCCCACCAGCAGTAAAAAAAATACAGACACAATTTTACGGACATTTGGCATTATCGTGCACCCCCTCTCCTCTGTTAGGCCCTGAATTCGAGGATATACTGTAATTCATTCTTCTGACGTTGCCGGCTACTTTCAAAGCATATTTATGCACGGTGTGATAGTGCACAAAACAAAGAATGCAGTTGCTCAGAAGAACAGAAGTCATTTTTCAACTGCTGCTGATTCACGTCCGAAGCCTGGTTTGTGCACTTCGAGCGTGAATTGATTGCGGAAGGAGAGGATGTAAGGTTGACGCAATCGACCGAGGCATGGTAATAGCAATAGAGATATGTGAGTTGTAACCGCAACCGTACACAGTATATGAAATATTAATAATCGACAGTCGCGGGTTCGAGTTCCGACGAGGTAATTTTTTTTTTAATTTAACTAATCCTTGCAGCCGCAGCATGGC
>NW_019744424.1:169297-173246 GCF_002891405.2 Cryptotermes secundus
GGGGGGGGGGGGGAAGGGCGGCCGGCGAGTAAAGCCGACAACTTCACCGTCATCTGTGAACCGATTGTTCAGAAAATGTGGGGTCCTCGACGTCTTACAACCCTATGGGCCTGCACGGCCTGTTACAGGGATAGCGTTACAGTATATTAAGGGAAAGTAAGATAGTTTAGGTAAAAATATCAGTTTTATATGTTTTTTGTTAATTTTTGTAGCCTGATTTATGGTGATATAACATAATTTTCTATGAAACTCCTTAAAAGCCAATTTAACTAAATGTCAGGTGACAGCTGGCGACCGCCCCCGTGTCAGTTATACATCTTGTGGTAGCGATATTGTGGTATGACATAATTCCAGGAGCTGAAGGAAGTTTCTCCGCTGGGTAGAGAATTTTCTGCAGTGACAGCGCGGTTAAGTAGCGTGTGTTTTTGCGCCCATTTGTTTTTCTTTGCGTTAAGGTAGCATTTTATCTTTTCACCCATTTCCCCCCCCCCACCTTGAATGAAACAGTGATTATACTGTTGCTTTGTGAGGAAACTTTTTTTTTTTTGCTTGTCTGGCACACAAAGTCGTGACGGCATTAAACAATTTGTATGGAGAATCTGAAAATATTTGTCCTGTAGCAGACTTACAAAACCGTTTTATCAGTATTGGTTTGCGAGAAAGTCAGCAATACAGGAAACCCGTAAATACTTGCGAACAAAATTCAAGACTATAGTTTGTAGCCATTTAGAAATTAAGATTGCCGAGACCACTTGACCTTAATAGGCTATCGCCGTTCATCGTCCCTGGCTGGACAACATTTTTCATGGTCCAAAACTCACAGCGTGTGATCTGGCCACTTCATGTTTAAGTCATCGGATATATTTTTCTCTGAATATTGTCCATTGTTAGGATAAAAATGTACAGGCCGTTTCAGACGATGGATGGCTGTACCGCCGATTAAAGGAAAAGGGGAACTGCTCTGTTGGGTCCCAAGATAAAGTTCGCCCCTTATCGCTTGGTAGTGGAGTTTTTATCTCACTAAGGAATATCCTTTCTGTATCGCATGTTTTTGTTTATTTATTTTTTTTATTGTTAGTGGTGTGGGACTAAGTCCCTTTTACTGCGGCCACTTCTGGCGTATTCTACCAGCCCCAGCTGATAGGTGAGGGTGACTGTGGAGCAGTTGGTGGACTGAAGATTGGCAGGGGAAACCGAAGTACTCGGAGAAAACCTGCCCCAGCGCCACTTTGTCCACCACAAATCCCACTTGACCAGACCCGGCATCGAACCCAGGCCGCCGCGGTGGAAATCCAGCGAATAACCGCTTGAGCTATGGCGCGGCCTTTATGTTTTTGTTTAAGCAGTACGCGTATAATGAAATTGCTGCGCGAAATGGTGTCCTGTCATGCGTCCTATATACTCGTAAGCACTCTTGGCAACTTAAGGCTTGTAACGACATGCATACTGTATTAATCCTCCACACTAAGTGCTTGTTTAATACACTTCTTAAACAATAACGGGCACTTTGACCTCATAGTTGAGACCATTAACTGCACCTCAAGAACCAACCAGAGAATTAATTATTCTTATTTGTGATTAACTTGAAACAGGCGGACCTACAGATGTAATCAAACTGAAGGAAGAGAAGGGAGTGACATGTCTTTATTAGACGCTCTGGGTTGGAGATGTTGAATGCACTTTATGCATTGGATGTAACCGTATTGAACTGCCTAGCGACGAACGTCGGTGGACATATATAGCTTTATGCAATAGGATGAACGTGGTCTACTGTGAAAGACTAGACAGGCAGGAAGGAAACGGGTGACGCAGAACGAGTTTATATCCAGGAATATGAGAGATTGTGTATTTTTATCCCAATCCGGGAGCGTCGACATTAAAGGAATGGTTTTATGTTTCTGTGCTTTCTTCAGGAAATGCAGACCGAGTAAATCGGTTCAAGTAGTGACGCTTATGGCTTGTATTCGGGAGGAGCTCATTTCCAGTCCCGGCCGGGATACCTGATAATCATAGGTTCTTCGTGGCTTTCCTCAGTACGTGCCACGACAGCTGCTGTCCACACATTTTCCAATCAATCAGTGTGACGCGAGGTGCTACGTTGGCATCACTCAGTGACTCACAAAAGGCGGAGTAATGTAAGAGCAGAGTACTTTTTGTTGTTGCCATTTTGCATACTTCTTTGCGTCTCTATTTTGCAACTCTGGTTCGCGACCCCGTTATGGGTCGCCATAGTCGAAAGGGGGGTGGGGGTTACTGAGCTCTAAAAATTGTTTAAAATGCCGGAAAGTCAGTACGATTTAATATAGGTGCTTCTGGAAAACAGACCTGCCGTTGGCGAAACATTGGACTAACAGTATATGGCCTATTATGGGTCATTCCATGTGAAATTATCCAGAGAGGTCGCTCACCATTTTTTAAAAAATTCAAAATTTGTACACTTATTTCTACATATTTTCACACCTCAAAAATGTTAAAAAAAATTGTGATCCGCTGGTTCTCCCGGTACAGCCGTTTTTATAATGCGAAAAAAAACCCGTTTTCGGCTCAAATGGAGGTTTGCGTTATCTTCCATATCTCGATAACTATTGAAGTTAGAGACTCCAGTAAGAAACTAATTTGTTCCTCATGATATGGACTATAAATATGTAGAAATAAGTATACAAATTTTGAATTTTTTTAAAAATGGTGAGCGACCTCTCTGGATGATTTCACATGGAATGACCCCTATACGATTATTTTGTTTCTGGACATATCGATAGTCCTGGATTGTGTCTCCGTCTTCAGGTGGAGACAACTCAGTTGGGCCCAATCGATAGAGCCAGTCCCTATCTGCGGACACAGCACCAACACAAGATGGTGTATAGCAGCGTATAGCCTCACTGTCACCTTGCAGTCCGATAAGGGACCGAACATTGTGCAGAACTTCACTTGTTGCTGACCGGCAGATAAAGTTGTTCTTGCTAGTCACGACTTCACACGGCCTGAGAATCTCTGGACTAGAAGTTGATTTGTGATAGCTGTGAATGTGTTACCAGGGATCTCATTTTTAGGCGCAAGAAATTACAAAATATTTATTTTATGTGCCTTACTAGTAAACATGGCACGCGGTAGCGTAGCGGTTGAGGCACTGTGCTACAAACCGGAAGGTCGCGGGTTCAAGTTCCGATGAGGTCATTGGAATTTTTTCAGTTGACCTAATCCTTCCAGCCGCACTATGGCCCTGAGGTTCACTCAGCCTCTAACAGAAATGAATGCCAGGAATTAATTAAATAATTTTCCTGGGGAGTGAAGCACGGCCGGCGCGTAAAGCTGACAACCTTACCGCCATCTTTGAGCCGATTGTCTAGATCAGGGGTCTCCAAACGTTTCGAACCGCGGGCCACATTAGGTAATTAGCACTTTCAACGGGCCGGATAAAATGATAAATTAATAACTCTAGGTATATGAGTTTTATTGAAAGCACAGAATTTCATAAACTAAATACAAAGTGTGCGACAATAAATTATCATATATTAATGACAACAGACAGTAGCAGCAAATGCTCATATTTTCATCACAAATTATAATAAACTCTTTTTGCATTCTTAAAATCTGATTCAATTGAGGTTCAAATTTTGAAACGCTAATCACAAGTAGCGACTTTAAATGTTCATCGGATAAATTTGCCCTGTATTTCGACTTGATGTACTTCATCTGGAAAAAAAAAAATTGTTCACACAGATATGTCGTCCCAAAAATGGAGATAAATTTACAAGCAGATTTCTATAAATTTGTAAATTGCTCATAGTTAAGAAATTTATAAAATTCGATCAAGTTTCCTTCATTGTATTTGTCTTTAATATGATAATTTTCCTGAAGTTCAATAATTTCCATTTGAATTTGACTTGGAATATCTGCAGCATCACAGTCAAACGGATTTTGAAACAATCTAATTTCCTGAGCACTGGAA
>NW_019744424.1:173295-257848 GCF_002891405.2 Cryptotermes secundus
GCAAATTTCCAAAGCCACTCGGGGTCTGATAAAAGTGGTTCGTGATGGTTTTTCTCGGTAAGAAATATATCAGTTTCATTCCTGAGCTGAAAGAAGCGCGAAAGAACCTTTCCACAGCTAAGCCATCGAACTGCAGTACAATATGTCAGGTCAGTAAGCTCGGAATCACATTTACCAGTCCTCATTGGAAAATTAGTTCAGTTGGCGCATTTCTGCTCAGTTATTTCGCCGGCCGTAGTATGGAGACCCCAGGTCTGGATAATGTGGGACCGTCCACGTCTCACAACCCTATGGGTATTCACGGCCTGTTACAGGGGTTCTTTTACTTTTACAAGTAAACATGTCTTAAGTCCAAAATACCTTTCCCGGAAACATGTGACCCTGAATATGGGGCGATCTTTGTTTTCGAAATACTGCTTCTCAGAAAAG
Organism: Cryptotermes secundus; assembly: GCF_002891405.2. Taxonomy (NCBI): domain Eukaryota; kingdom Metazoa; phylum Arthropoda; class Insecta; order Blattodea; family Kalotermitidae; genus Cryptotermes; species Cryptotermes secundus. The sequence continues at coordinate 173,725 of NW_019744424.1, forward strand.
AGGGCCACCTTATTTTCGGGCCCTGAGAATAAATACGAAGGCGATTATGAGTTCTAATTGCTAATTCTAATGATATTTGTGAAAGTACCTAGAATTATATATAAGGTATTAAATTTTGAATCTCCTATAGTTTTTACTTATTTTTTCTTACAACCTTCGGAACTAAGTGACAATTAGTCCCCCCCCCCAAAAAATTAATTTATCTCATTGGGTAGAAGGGTAGGGGGCTCGGGCGTATGCGGTATACTCACCGGAAGTCGTGAGTATCTCGGAAACTGAAGCACTGATACTGTGAATCACGAAACTCATCTTTAAGTTGTGTACTGTGTGTTCAAGGAGGATGAGGTTGGCAGGGCATGTAGCACGAATGGGGGAGGCGAGGAATGCGTATAGTATATTGGTGGCAAAGCCAGAAGGAAAGAGATCACTGGGAAGACCAAGGCGTAGGTGGGTGGAAAATATTAAAATGGATCGCAGATAGATAGGATAGGATGGGATGGTCTGGATTGGATTGATCTGGCTCAGGATATGGTTCGGCGGAGGGCTGTTGTGAACGCGGTAATGAACCTTCGGGTTCCATAACATTCTGGAAAATTCTTGAGTAGCTGCTGATTTAACTTCTCCTCAAGAAGGGCTCAGCTCCATAAGTAAGTAAGTAAGAACTGTAATGTGTGTAGGTTATCAAGGAAGAGTGGTCTGTATTGGGAAACCGTACGTCCCACATCACATGACACCAGTCTTGCATACTTGCAGCACAAGATGTCACACTCGAGACTTTAGAATCAGTGGGATCTTTCCTCTCTAATGCCCATGGCATCTTGCACGTGACTGCCGGTCTTTTATTCTTACTGAAACATGAACGGAATTTTTGTTTCAGCTTCAGAGCAGATGCTTTTGTTCACTTTATCATGGATGTCATGGATTCGTTTTATTATTTCTGACAACAGATTTGTGGCGGTTTCCTACTTTGTTAGAGGGTGCGACAGAGAACTTAAATTCGCTCCTTAAGTTTGCATTTCTTGCGATAGCGCAACAGAGAAGCAGCGTCCCTGTCAAGTTCATTTACCACAGAATAGAATATTTCAGAGTTGCCTGCACACTACACAGTGGCCTCCAGCCATGTTCCGAACGTGTACTTCTGGAGCTGGGCTGGAATGATGCGCCTGGAGCCTTGTTTTACGAGCTCTGTTCTAGGTGGTCGATTTCACGATGTTCCCGGTAGCCATTAACTTTTCTGTATTTGGATAGAGCACACGCATTATTTCACAGACCCTGTGTGAAGCATACGCTGTACCAATGGTTTCCAACCTTTTTTTTTTTTTTTGCTCGTGGCCCACTTCTAAGTTTCATTCACATCTCTGGCCCCACCCCTAACATTGTTTAATTATAATGCGAGTAAGTGTAATATTTATAATGAATATGTACTTTGTCAACTGCACTTTTATTTATATTCGTGCTCTTTTTTTAATATAAGTAATATCAATTAGTTAATTAATTTTTAAAATTTATGACTGCCCTATTTCAAAATTTTTTAAAGATGTGGAAAATTTTTGAAGTCAATAGTCATAAAGATTGCTTTGGAAGCCATTCTACTTAAAATAAATACAAAACTGATGTAATCAATTCACAACAATTTTCTTTTGTGGCGGGAGGGTACTCAGATTCTGTTGAAAGCTGATAATATTTGTAATGAAAGTTCAAGTTATTATGAAATGTAATGCTTAGTTGTCGAAAAATAGTAGCTGGAGTTTGTAACTTACCTCCAAAGTAGTGAATAGAACTTGCGCAGAAAAAAGTCTTCTTCCAAACACTCCGAATACTGAACCGAAGAACACCTGAAATATACAGAAAAGATGGCGACAAAACTCATGAGAAGGTTGGGAGATGTTTAAGAAAACGAAGGATAATTTGTACAGTTAACCATTTCGTTACGGCTTCACCCGCTCCGAGAGGGCGAGCACCTGTTTATCAGTACTTGGAATTTCCAGATAAGTACAATAGGTTGTGTCCCTTCTAAGGGTTCGGCCACACAGAGCGCTACGTACGCTATGTTCGCCATACGAACCAAAAAATATCTCCCTTTATTGCCAATGTGACTGACCACACAGACTTCCGTACGCTACGTACGCTATGTTCCCTGCGTCGCGGAGTGTACACAGCGTACGTAGCGAACGTAGCGAACATAGCGTAGCGCTCTGTGTGGCCGAACCTTTAGCAGGGTACACAAAACAAGGATATGGAGCTATTGTGTTATGTACTGACCATTTGACATTTTCACTTATTTTTATATTATTAATAATTTTACTTCAAAAGTGAATTTTTCGTGGCCAAGTTAACAGTTTTCATGGCCCCGCATTTTTCTGACCTTTACCTGTGGCCCTCCGAAATACGGCATGGCCCCCGCTGAGAACCACTGCGCTGTACAAGTAACATGCATCAGTTATGTGTAGTTCACTGAAAGTCCTGCTGCTGCTTTCATGCACCTGTAATTAACAACAACACGTAGCCAGATTCTGGCTTCGTTGAAAGTGTGAGCTGATGTGTGATGCATCTGCTGGCACGAGAGAAGAAATGGTTTCTCTGATAGCGTTTGACGATGTTGAGAACGGAAGGAAAACATTTGCAGTTATCCTTCCACCTGAAGCTCCTGTTTCATGTGTAAAAAGGGTAAAGCTGTCCCTGTACCTAACTAATCGAGCAGTACGCCATGAAGGCGTATGGGGGAGTGGGAGTTTTCTCGATCTCTGCACTAGTTGGAGGTGAGTGGTCAGCATCACGTCCCGGCCGCTTAACCCACTGGGAAAGAGCCACCGGTACCCATTGGATGAGAGGCTGGGTGGGCCCCAGAATCGGTCTGGAAGACGTGGAGAAGAAAAAATTCTTGACCCTATCGGGACTCGAACTCCGACCTCTCGGTCGTCCAGCCCGTAGCCAGTCGCTATACCGACTGTGCTACCCCGGCTCCACGCGAAGGCGAGTGAGGCATGTAAAGGGTGTGGAAATACGTGTTTATTTGACCTGTAACTCTATATAAGTGAAGATGGTCGCAGTAACTTGAAAGCTGCATTGCCAAATCATTTTTTTTTACCTAGAAAGCCGTTCCATAGTTATTACAGACACAAACTCAGAGCTCTCTCCGAAACTGCGGCGACAGTAATTACGGTAACAGTTCTTTGTTCACCCGATCGGCTTTCGGTAAAGGCCAGGCGAGTAATTTCTTTCTACCGGCCTTGCACGTACGTGAATATAAGTGACTTGATGGCCACGTGGATGAATTTTTCACGTTCTTGCACTGTTCATTTCATGGCAATTACTGGTGCAAATGCTTGCGAAACATAAATTTTACACAGTAATTTCGCTCTATTTCTAGGCGAATTATTCAAAGAAACAGTTCTTGTACTGACTTGAATTACTTTTCTTCGCAACTTTCGAATAACTAGCCTGTAGCGTGATGGGATGTTCGTTGTGTCTTTGAACGATTCACCGAGTAATTTGACTCTGACTCGTAAGGCCGAGTTGTAATCAAACGCACCATTGAAAGGTTTAGGTACCGTGTTGTATAACGTAAATTAAGTTCTGAAGACTGGTATTCGGAAGCCATAAATTACGGACGATTCTTTTATTCAGTTCGCCCGTGCTTATCCAGGCTCCAGTTCTATTTGTGACAGTAAAGAATGTAAACACATTATACTAAATTGTTATTTTGTGATACACGAGTGTGAGTTGGAATATGATCTTGGCTTTGTGCCCTCTGTTCAGAGTTCAGAGCGCGTGTAACCCAGTCGCACAAGGGTCAAGAATCGCTTCACGTGATTCACTGAACTTAACGATTCTCCATTTTGCAAAGATACTAGATACGTATATTAGAGACACGATTTTCCGTGCATATGTAGCACACAGAGGAAGAAATATTTCAGATGAATGTACATGTTAGTGAGGTCTGTATGTTATTTAACATTGTTTTTGCAGAGGATCCCGTTTTAAGACAGTTTTTAAAGCTGCATCAACTTCATGTACAGAAATGGTATATTGGGCCGATTTTGACTAATTTTCTTCGCCCGACAACTGTTAATGTACGGTAAAAGTCAGCTTCCCCCGTGCTTAATGCCGTGAAGTCGTGTAAGGTCAGGTAGGGTTCCATATAATATAAATCTTGACCCTAATTTGAAATGAGTTAACGTTTAGTGTACATCCTAATAGGATATCGAAATTTTCACCGAAATCTGTTCTGTAAGTTCGGAGATGAAGCGTGCGAACTGAAAAACACGACTTCCTCATTACGTGTTTATTCTATTCTACTGCGAAAATTCATAAAGACCAGATTATAATAGAAGGGAGTGGCTGTGAATTTATATTCGTTTAATGTTGACAGATTCAGCAATGTACTGTAAATTCTGGATGCCGCTGTGTTCTTTTCACACATAAATGATTTCACAATGCGTTGATGTCATTTGGAACAATAAAACTGTGACACCGAACATGTTGTGTTGTACCTCGGTTTGCAACTTCAAATGTTTCATTTCTGACATATCCCCAGAAGTCACATCACAAAATGAAATTAACCTTATACTCATCTGTCCTCACAAAACATTAAAATCCTTGGAATCGACAAAGCGTTTATGTAGGCCACATAATTCGACGTCAGTAAGCATCGTTATACAGTGTGCTTGCTATGTAACAACAACGAATGCTGGTGGTGATGATTGAACACAGTTAAGCGCAGAAAATAAAATGCAGCGAGTTGGATCACGGCAGTACCGGTGCTAACAGCTTCAGAATGTTTAACTTAAGCCAGGAAGAGATGCAAAACTAGATGAAAACAAGAAAAAATATGAAATAAAAACTTCAGCATAGAAATTTGCAAATGCGGAATATGAAATGCTTTTTTTTTACCTGTAGTCATTGGGGCCAGAGGAATTGTAACTATAGTACCAAAAAAGGTTTGGAAGCAATACCAGGCAAGCATTCAGGAGGTTCTTTTATTGGGGGGGGGGGTGCTGAGAGCACTGCACATGAGGAGAGTGCTGCTACAGTCTTGAAGCCTGCGTGATAGGGTTCAGGACTGATTCAAGAGAAATACCCCCCCCCCCTCCGGCGATGCGAGTAAGACAAGAACATAACTCAGTTAAAATAAACCTCTTATTAATGTCATTCGTTAAATCGTTACTTACGTAAGCGTAATTAATATAAGTACCGGTGGTGTTAATGCAGTTACTTGGCACAACGATTTCCGAACCAAAATTCTGGATTCGAAACGTCGCCTTATATTGGTTATTGCTTTTCCTGTTCGGGAGGTTTTTGGTTCTAATCTGGGTCTACCGGCCATTTTGACTTTTTTTTTTAATTATGCCAGCTGAATGTTGGGGCATTACTTCATAAAGGCAGTGATCACGTCCCTTCACTGCGACATTCTCAGGTATCCTGTTATTTCGCATTAGACCTTAACAACTTCCCTGATGAAACAGGAGCCTTAGAGTGATCGAATGAAGAGCTAACCGTATGCAGGAGGCAGTCCAGAATCGAAAGTGCAAATTTAGATGAGAGACTTCAGTGCTTGTATATTGCAATACCAGTTACCCAAGGGCAGTGCTTAAAATTGAGATTTCTTAGAGTTAAACAGATGTGGCGTCTTTGCTCCAGTGTTACGTATTATTTATCCCTCCAGCAGATGTCACGTCAGATGTTGCGCTTGTTGGTTTTGCTAAGACGGAGCGGGATCTGTAGCAGAAGTTACAAAATAATTATATGCCGGTACCTCGGAACTGACTGAAGGCTGGACGGCCTAGGGATAGAAGTTCGAGCCCCAGCAGGGACAAAATTTTTTCTCCTCCACGTCGTCCAGACTGATTTGGGGCCCACACAGTCCCCAATCCAATGGGTACCAGGAGCTCCTTCCCCGCGGGTAAAGCAGCCTGGACGTGAAGCTGACTAACCTCCAACGAGCGTTGACGTCAATAAAATGTAGACCTACACATCCACTTCCCCATACGTCTTCATGGCGTTGTGCTGAATCAGTTAAGCACACGGACAACTTTACTGACACTTAGCGGTACCTCAGTTTTATAAAAGGAGTCTGGACGGCTCAGTCGGTAAGGCCGCGAGCTGGACGGTTCCGATTCGAGAAGTTATATTATCGGAACCTAGTAACATGATGCACGATAGTCATCAAAGTAACACGATTTTAAAGGGGATGTGTCGTGGGTGATAGGGACTTGTGTGTTCCCGCAACAGTTGTGTCTTGAATTTGTATAGATTGGTGTTACTTTACTGAGGAAAAGCTTTGGACCAAAGTGAGTTCAAGTAACAAGCGTTTTGTCGACTGCAGAAAGTCGGGAAGGGACTAGAAGCCACAAACTTCATGGTCCCACAGACCATCAGCTCACGAAACAAAAGATCCGAACCTCTGGACATCCCTTAGGCACTGGTGGCTGTTACCAAGCCGTGAAATCCTACAGCCAGAGCTTGTTTGCTAGCACATCAGTGCATACACAAGAGAGCGAACGATGGATCGATATCCCAGCCGCGCGAGTCGCTGGCTGGCTGGCTGGAGTGCAATAACTTGAACGAGAGAGGGGAGGCAGAACAAGGCCGACAACCGATCAGGGTTACCAACTGTCAGCAATGATCTAGTACTCCCCGCACACAGAATTCTCCCCTATGGCAAAATGAGAAATTATTGTGATTCTGTTTAAAAGAGTAGGTGGGGCGAGAAGACATAATCTGCACGTCATGTTTTCCGGTATTAGCCTTCCGGATATGTTGTAGATTATACATCGCAAGGGATGAAGATTGTTATTATGGCAGTCTGTATAGTTCCCTTCCCCACAGTTCATTTTTTTTGTAGCAGCTAGTCTGTTCAAATATATAAAAGCAGCCTTTAGATCGGGTTTGATGAGGGGAGGTGCTTTGTGCTTCTCGCTAGTAAAATGAAGGGATTAATACAGCTCACGAACGTATGGGTCGCGTATCACGTTTCAGAGAAGCTACATTTATTATTGAGTTAGACTGGGACTGCCAGGTCAGTGTCTGTACCAAAATAGATTTCATTTAATCCTGAGGCAGAAGCTGTAATGAATATGTGAAGTGCCAATGATACCAAAATTAGCCAGTTATAATAATACAGTAACTTCTGTTTATAACGGAATTCCGAGATACACGAACACTTTCCCGTTTCAGACAGGTGTCCGGTTAATGAAGTATATCTGAGTAAACACTACACTCATGCATTTGTGTATTTGTGAAGTAGGCCACGAGCCAGAAATTGATGTTATATGTATATATATATACACACCGTATCACCTGAAGAGCTGACATTGTCAGCTTGCTTTCTCCTCTCCCGTTATGTGTTTCTTCAAACACTTCGGGTATTGTACACATTTTTGTCTACTGTCAGGCTTATTGTTTTCCACGTGTGTTCGTTTTGCCCTATTTCGGCAGACCAAATGTAGACCACCAGTAAAGGCAATGTTGTCCCTGTACTTAACCAATTAAGTACTACAGCATGAAGGCGTATGGGGGAGTGGATGTATAGATCCACGCTTTCTTGACTTCGGCACAAGTTGAGGTGAGTGGTCGGCTTCACGCCCCTCCCGCTTTACCACCCGGGAAAGAGCCCTCGGGATCCATTGTATAGGAGGTTGAGTGGCCCCCAGAGCCGGTCTGGACGACATGGAGAAGTGCAAATTCTCTACCCCACCGGGAATCGAACTCCGACTCCTCTGCCGTTCAGCCCGTAGGCAATCGCAATACCGACTGAGCTATCGCTGCTCCCATGTCCATTAGTACCGGAGATGAAACATGCGAATAGGTGCTATTTGCTCATTATGGTTTAATTTTATACATTACTATGTGCAAATGATGTAAAACGGCAAGCCTGAATAGCTTAATCTTATAACGTGGAAGAGCAATTTATACAGTGACGGTATGTAGCCAGCAGATAGCATTAGTAGTAGTGGTAGTAGTAGAACAGCCGCAGCAGCTGTTGATAGTTGCGACGGTGAACTATCGCTTCATTGCCTTGATAGGGCAGATAGGGCCTATTTGCGCCATAGCTGAAGCGGTTAGTCGCTGGCTTCCCACTGCCGCGGCCCGGGTTCGATCCCGGGTCTCGTCAAGTTGGATTTGCGGTGGACAGAGTGCCGCTGGGGCAGGTTTCGGTTTCCCCTGCCCATCTTAATTCCACCAATTGCTCCACAATCACCCTCATCTATCATCTGGGGCTGGTACAATATGCCAGAAGTGGCCGCAGTACAAGGGACTTAGTCCCACCCCACTAGCAATAAAAAATAGGGCCTACTTAGTCGGTTGGAGATCTTAGGCGAACGTGTTTAAACAACAGATTTTGCCTCAAAACGAAAATACGTGTTATTGGAAAATGGCGTGGTCCCGAGAATTTGATGTGGAAACCAACTTGAAACGGAAAGTGTAGCGGAAGAGAAGACCAGCCATTTTGTTTCGTTTGTTATTTATATAACTACGTTCCGCATGCTGCTACAGCTGCAGAAATCTGAGAACGAATTAGCTTTGAGAAATAAACGATCAATCGAGACAATCGACAACCTATGAACAGAATACTGTAATGGGTTCGTAGGAAAAGTCGGGCGAGCAAAGGAAGGAGGGAACAAAGCTTCCAGTTCGTTATTCACAGTACTTCGACGCCAGCCTGTGTTGCTGACGGCATCCTTATATAATAAATAAAATAAACCATAAATAAATGAGTGGCAGTAGGGAGCGTGAAATTACACATTACTGACATCAGTGAGAGCGTGGAATTTTTGAGCGTACGATGTTATTTGTCCAGAAATAGGAATTTCAACTGCATACGCCCATCGTCCATTCATTCATCAGTAGTGGCAAGCTGGGGCGTGCTTCGGAACCACTGTGCACCCTTCTCAGATGAATTTGCATGGCAGCTAATAAGACTCAGACTTGCAGAGACAAGTTTTGCCTGCCTGTCTTGTGTATTAGTGTAGAAATTAAGATTACCTGTTAAAAATCGATACTGGCGTCTGTGTTTTCTAGAGGCAATTAAAAATATGGGCATTTGAGACGTAATTTAGTTAAAACAATTACAAAAATTGTACCTGGAATCTTTATATATGGTGTCCCTTCGACCCAAGGTGTTAACAATATAGCGTGGTTGGAGGCTGTTATGGACACGGGAGTCGTAATGTGCTACGGCTGCAACTTCGAATTATCTGGCTTGAGACTTTTGGCATTCTGAAATAGATTCGTCATACCATTCTTGTTTTTTATAAAAAAAATAATAATAATACTCCACGTGCTTATTTGATATATACACGTAAGTGGCTCATGTTGCAGTGAAGCTGTTTCAGTTCCCATTTTTATGGCTATACAAGTGGCCCCATTTATCTGTTTCCTTAATTCGCTTAGTGGGGGGTGGGGTCCAGTTGGGTTCACTCGGCACGGCGGCCAGTGATTGGCCTATTGTACCTGCCCCGGGTGATTATGATGATGGAGAATTTGGCGGAATGAAGATTGGCAGGGGAAACCGAAGTGCTCGGAGAAAACCTACCCCAGCCCTACTTTGTCTACCACAAATCCCACTTGACGAGACCCGGGATCGAACCCTGGCCGCCGCGGTGGGAAGCCAGCGACTAACTGCTTGAGTCACGGCGCGGCCTTGCCCCATGTATCTATTTACTGCGGGAATCGTCTTTGTCGTGAGATCGAGTTCTCTAGAGCGACGTCTTTTGTCCCTGTATGACAATGACGTCCACTTCATGGCATTCAGTTGCGTGCTGAAATACCCAACAGACTGTACATTTCCGGAAGAAATAGGTACTGCAGTTAAGGCATTTTCCGAAATTCTTACGACCATGGGCAACCAGAAGAAGGAAATGGAAAATTGTTGTCAAACAATGTTTGGTGTATAATTACTTACTACTGGAGCTGGCCGCGTCATAGCTCAAGCGGTTAGTCGCTGGCTTCCCATCGCGACGGCCCGGGTTCGATCTCGGGTCTGGTCAAGTGGGATTTGTGGTGGACAAAGTGGCGCTGGCGCAGGTTTTCTCCTAGTACTTCGGTTTCCCCTGCCAATCTTCATTCCACCAATTGCGCCACAATCACCCCCACGTATCATATGGGGCTGGTACAATAGGCCAGAAGTGGCCGCAGTACAAGGGACTTAGTCCCACCTCACTAGCACAAAAAAGTGCTGTTCTTTGTAGCCGGTAGTTCTGTAGGAAGGGGCACGTGGTAGTGTATTTGGTTGACATCCCGATGATGTCATTGGATTTTTTTCAATTGACCTAATCCATCCGGCCGCATTGTGGCCCTGGGGTCGACTCAGTCTCTAACAGAAATGAATACAAGGAATCTTCCTGGTGGTGAAAGGCGGCCGGCGCGTAATGCCGTGTCATATTTAGAAAATGTGGGAGCCTCGACGTCTCAACCCGATGGGCCTCGACGGCCTGTTGCAGGGATAGCTCTACCCTTTTCTTCTTTAGTTCTGTAGGAGACGAGTAACTCGTAGACCCTACACTGTGTTGATCTTAGTGTGAATGTAGCCGGCATAGGATGCTTGCATATTTTGTATTGATGTGATTAGACCTGCCAAGAGAAACTTGATTTATTTTACCTGGTTTTAGGACTATGCGTACTTACATATATTCACACATATACGGACGAAATTTGAAATTTGTGTCAAGTGATGCTAATTTGACTTAACACTTTCAGCTGTTGGAAGAAGAAAGTTTGGACCATATGGCTTCTGAGTTATGTCTGGTGGAATGATGTTTACAAAATCTCCCTTCATTTGTTGACATATAAAACTCAAAATCAACATTGCCAATATCAAGACTTGTTTGCCAGTATCATTCACTGAAGCATTGGTTATCGTTTTTGAGAAATGCTTTATTTTACATTTCAGGTTCTTGTTAATAGACACTTCGTATTTAAAGTATAGATGAATTGTTAAAACAAACTCCTGTAGATGTCAAACATGACATAGACTGCACTGAGTTGTGTAGACGCCAGATAAACACGAGGATAGACGGGATTCTCATATCGAGAGAACCGAAGACTTTCTTTTTTTATAGCACAACGACTTATCACAAATCCAGTCCCATATACATCGAAAAATGTTGCAGTTAGTTGGGAAATTATATAAAACTGTGTTTCATGTTGAACAAAACGCTCTTGACGCACAGATGAAAGCAGGCTCCAGAGATAGGATCGCCCACTTCCCGCCAGTGCTTACGAACAGCGTTCGTGAGTGCATTTAGTCTAAGTGTATGTAAGTGGCTTATAGAGTTAAGTAGCAGTTTTGAGGTACAGCATATCTGAAGTTCTCTACCCAACCACACAAAATTACGTTTTATTCCACACAACAAAGGTAGGAATTATATTAATGCTTGTTCGATTTCACGGGACGAGAATGTTCTTTTGGCTGAGAGACGAAGGCAGTGTTCCTCAATCAGGTATTTAGAGTTTGTGAAATTTGGTTTACAGCTTTAAGCCTGATTTCCTTTCTTCAGAAATAAGTGTTCTACAAAAGAAAATACCGGTAATGAGTATCGTGTGTGATATTTGCAGTTGGAAGCAGTAAGTTATGACTTCACTAGGATTTGTCATGACACTATCTGTACAAGAGTGCATCACACTACCAGTGCGCGAAATTGAATTTTATTATTATGTTGTGTATTTGAATTACGTTCAAGGATGAGGTGAGCAGGGCATTTAGCACGAATGGGGAGAAGAGGAATGTAGGATATTGGTGGGAAAGTCAGAAAGAAAGATCCCGTTGGGCGAACAATATTAAAAAGGATCTTAGATAGTATGGTATGGATTGGATTGATCTTGCTCAGGATAGGGACCAGTGGGGGGCTCTTGTGAACACGGTAATGAACCTTCGGGTTCCATAAAAAGCTGGAAAATTCTTGAGTAGGTGCAGATTTGGCTTCCTCTCCAGAAGGGCTCAGCTCCGTAAGTGTAAGTACGTGTATATTTGAATTACGAAAGATGTCAGTATAAGCACAACATTCAACCCAGAAGGTTTGCGCAGTAATAACGAATTTGACAAGTATTCAGGAGCTGAGATTTTTTGTGCTTCTCAGTCCCACCAGGCAGTGGCAGGATATCTCGGCTAGGCAACAACCGTTTCCTTCTAGATTCTTTCCAGTTCATTATTCACCAGTTATCCTAACATTCGACATTGTATAGTGTGAGCCACTGACTTTGTAAAATAATCCGCAAAAAGAGAACACAAGATCTGCACGTCTCAAGTCTGCTCAGTAGTTATGTATGGACTGTGAGTGAGCTCTGCTGAGTGTACTTCACCGAGCTGTAGCGGTGTATGGCCTGAGACAAAGGATATAATAACCGTGACGTCATTTCCGTTTGTTTGTATGTTTGTTTGTTTGTTTGTTTGTATGCTCTATGCAAGTAGCACACGCCGGAGCAGTCGCAACTTCACGGGGTAACACTGCTTCATGAACTGCTGGTCCCGCTAATGTGAGACATGAAGACATGTTTAGCAGCTGTGTCCCCGTTGTTTCGGAACAGAGAAACAAAATCGCGGAAGTCTTCCGATGTAATTCTTCGAAGCAGCACATCCAGGCTTGGGCATTTGTACGTTAGAAGGAAGCTAACGCTCGTAACGGCTATGACTTGGCATAACGTCCGGCCATATAACTTAATTAGTTGTACTTCCCGAGTTTTAACTGTTCCTTCAGAGGAATTAAGATGAAAACTGTGGTTAACATTTACCAGTCATAAGTTCCGTGGTAAAGTTCAAGCACTTGGAAACTACAGTAACTCAGAACGATATTCATGACGAAATTAGACGCGGAAATGCTTGCTACTATTCAAATCCGAATTTCCTTTATCTTCCCATCGCTGTAAACCTGTAATTATTCCTTTTGTTTTAGGGGTCTGTCACTCTTAAGGGACGAACATAGGTTGACTGTGCTTGAGAACAAAAGCTGGGGAAGAGGTTTGGGCCCTACACGAAGAGAAACTTAGTGTCTCTCACTCTCACTTAAGGTTAGGGTGATTAGATTAAGAATAACGGCTGAGATGACTGAGTGTAGCACACATGAGAAGATATAAATTGCGTTCAAAATTTAGTCGGAACACAGGAAGAAAGGGTGATGAAGTGCAGATGGGAGCCTGATTTAAGTGTAAACTTGACCTATTCGGTGAATTCGTATTGTCCCGAGAATAACCAAACTTCATGGCCTGTAGTCCGCAAGTGAACTATACCGACCGAGCGACCCCCGCTTGTCGACGAAGTTAGTGTGAACTATTGCGGATAGAGGGTGTCGCGTGGTCTTCTCAACGAATCCCCACGGCCGATAATCTCTGTTTTCTAGACCGGAGCCGCTACTTTTACATTCAGGTAGCTCCTCAAATATCCTCACGAGGCTGAGTGAATCCCGTTCGAGACCCACGACTTCTCATAAAATCTGGTAGCGCCGGGAATCGAACCTGGGACCTCTGGATCTGTAGCCAGGAACTCTGACCACTAGACCACAGAGGCGGTCTATTGTCCCGAGAATACAGAATGAAAATGTTTACTCAACTGGAATGAAAAGAAAGAACTTTATGGAAAGGAGTTTGCTGTTAATACCGTTTTGAACCCTTGTGCATCATCCTTTCTCCGCTGGAGATATTTTCATTCAGATTTAAACGCCGTTCAAAAGAGAATAAAGCATTCTTCTGCGTGAAAATGAACAAAACAAGAGGAGAAACTGTCCCGGAGGCCAAAATTTAATATAATTCATTATCTTACTATTTCGAACGGGTTACGATCGAATTCCAATTTTAAAGAGAAATTGTAGAACATATTGGGGGGAAACCCCCCCCCCCCTGCATATAACCGCAATCGCGATAAACGCAAATATTCTTTTGCGCTGACTGGAGGGTTGTGCACAGGAACGTGATTTTGTTCCGTGCCTGTCTGCTTCCTATAAGTTGCATGATGGTGAGCATCCACACCACACATGGGAGAGAAGTTGGCAAATTGTGTGCACGGTGTCTCAAACTTCGTGATAATGCAGCCCCAAAATAGTAGGAGTATATACAGTTATGCGACCCCCTTTGCCCATGTTTGTCAGTCAGCAAAAAATGCAGTCCTGCACAATTTTTCGGGTTCCTGTCAGGCTGTATTGCGACATTAGGAAGATCATGAACTCTGCAGCATTTCTACATGTATAGCCACAACAAACTGCAAAACAGTTCGCCGATATTTTTCGAAAACACCAATATTTAATCCTGCTGACACCCGAAAGCGATGCATGGATGGAACTGTATTTTAAATTATTCTTTGAGAACACACTGACGCCTTTAAGTAGGTCGCGAGCCTGTTGGGTGTCGCTGTCCACTATTTGAGAAACCATGTTTTAGTGTGATAGTCATAGGAGGACAGTAAGAAAACTGCAATGTGTACTGTTCTGTGAAATATGCACTGTGAATTTGTGCCGTGGGATTTGCAACATAAACGCGCGTTTCAACTGTGAAATATTTATCAGTAATTTATTACCTAGGAGTAAGCGGTGTTATGATAAAACCTGCATTACACGATAGAAGAAAATTTCTCTAGTTCCCAGAATTCCGTTATAAACATGTTTTATTGTATTTCTCTCTGACACTCATGTCCTTTGTATTACATATACGTGCGGGTTCGATTTCCGATGAGGTCATTGGATTTTTCAGTTGATCTAATCCTTTCAGCCACAATGTGGCCCTGGGGCCAACTCAGCCTCTGACAGAAATGAATACCAGAAACTTTCTTGGGGGTAAAGGGTGGCCGGCACGTAAGACTGACAACCTTACTGCCAACTGTGAGCCGATTGTCTAGACAAAATGTGGGAGCCTCGACGTCTCACAAGCCTGTGGGCCTTCACATGACGCTCTATCAAGTGAATGAATTTGATATTAGGAGTGGAAGTAGTGAGGCATGTTCAATTATTTCAACCCTGTGTGTGTTTGTGGTTTATATATATAAACCCTGTCATGAGCTTGATGTAGCTCACCAACATATCGATACACCAAACATTCCATTTAATGGGGTATCATCCGCGCGCGCGCACCCTCTTGTTCCGCACCAACTGTAAACACGTGACGGGCGGGGCGGGGGGGGGTCATCGCAACCGCAGTATTGATTTCCGGCGGCGGCACTTCTCTTCTGCTACAAGAGAGGATCATGTAGTAAAGCCCCCCCCCCTCCCCGTCACTGACATCGGGGCAGGAACCGGAAACAGCAGTTTCGGAGGAAGCTTAAATAACACATACAGTAGGCTGAATGGCATACAAATAGAACATTGTCCCGCTATAAATAGGCGACGTTACCAACAGCGTCACGCAGACACAAGGAGGGCGCCGTGTCACAGCATACTAATGAGGCGTTTGCTTGTTATCTTTATAAACAGTTCTAGCGACTTTAATGTAATCTTTCAAGCTGTTCATAAAGTCGAATAAATGCAATGTTAACCGGTGACCCGCTGCTTTGGATACGCAGTGAAATTCCTACGTTTCGGTCAACTGTCTCCGTCAGGGAGTGACGTGGCGAATGATTACAATTGACTGATAAGCTATGTAGTGAGTCCGAAAAGCCATTGTGCCTTTTTCAAGCGTAGCCATTTTGTAACAGTGGGCGAAACATGAATGAAACACGAAATGAAAGAGAAACCGTGAAAGCCTACCTGTGTTGTTAGTGATAAACAATGTGAGGCCCATTAGTTATTTTGCATACGTTTGTTGGGTATTCAGATGCTTAACACAGCCAACAGAGAACATATGCAATTAGTCTTAACTGCGTACCTTGGTTTGTCATTTCCTGTGGCAGATGCCAGGTTTCCCTCTCGTCTTGTACTTCCGTAAACAAAAGTATCGGTAGCGAAATGAGGGCCGGAGATAGTGGGGACCGAGCCTGTTAGAGGCTCAACCGGTAACTATTCTGACTTGTATTTAGGCGGTATCCGATTCGAACTTCGGCGGGCACACGCTATTTATGTGAACTACAGAACGCAGTTCACGTGGGGCAGGTCAGACAAAGGAAATCATATTCTCTTGCTAATACGGCTGTCTTCGGAATATGCCGTACAAAAAATTGCAGTAAGAACTTAACACTGTTTATAACTACTGGAATACACAACTAAGTTATGTTAAACTAGGGATCGGCCCTTTGAAATTATTATGAACTGAAAATACAGGAAGGTATTTCTTACAGGCTGCCTGATTCCACAGAAAGTCATTCTTCGTTAGAATGGCATTATTTAGAAGAAATAATAAAGTTTAGAGGCGTTGCAATGCATGCACATTAAGCCGAAACGTCGTCTCTATTCAAAAGCCACGTATTGGCGTTGCATCACTAATGAAGGAGAAATCAGGAAAGGGCACATATGTGATTGATTCTGCACATTGTATTACGAACAACTACGAACGGACAGCTTTACGATACGATAGACTTGTGCCATCCATACATGACATCATGCCCCACCCAATTTCTCTTTACATTCACGTTTATGCATGCTTACAATATCAACCACTGTCGATAGTTTTCTTCTAAGCCGACTTAACCGAAACTCGCTGCGACTTTGAAGTCACCTGCGAAATATACTATTCAGACAGTTAAAAGCAACATTGGATTCCGTGCTGAAATTTGTTTGCAAACCCCTGGAAACCTTTCACGGAATGCAGTTTCGGAATAAGCTATCTGGATTGACCTGTAAATGGAAGGTTTAAGGAGTTCAGTATCTCCCCCCCCCCACCTACATAAGCGAGTAATATTTATGCTGTACAGTCAGGGACATTTCTTTTGGGCCTTTCAGGGTCACCAGCTCTTCTCTCATTACCGCTTATAAAACACTGCTGAAATAAATGAGTTTGTTCGCAGTTTTGGTTTTATAGTATACAGTTATATTTGTTGGGCGGTAGGCAGGTTGACCAGGTATCGAGGGGGCGACCTTACACATCAGTAGTGGGAGAATTTTTGTCGACTATAGGTAGAGAGGTCGAAGTTTGAGTCCCGGTAGGGACAAGATTTTTCTTTTCTCCACGTCGTCCATACCGGCTCTGGGGTCCACCCATCCTCCTAACCAAAGGGTACCGGCGGAACTTTCCTGGGGACAAAGAGGCCGGGGTGTGAAGCTGAGCACCTCCAGCTAGTGCCGAGGTCAAGAAATATTGATATATACATCCACTCCCCCATACTTCTTCATGACATAGTGCACAGGAACAACTTTTTACCTTTTTTATAGGTGGCTGTTTTTATTACTTGTTTGCACTAGGAAAGCCAAGGAATACCGAAACTCCATAAGCGTGTATTTTAAATCGCTGTGTTTCTGGGACCTTGAAGAATAGTAATTTATATAACGACGATTGTTGACGGGTTATGTCGCGTCAAATGGTACGACTGACGCGAATAATGAATTGTAATGCGGCAACAGATGCAGACAGGCCTACTTGTTGCTGTACGCCGCGCCCACTTCCACAAGATCCGTACATTTGTAATGATGCCAACTGGGTGTGAAACGTGATCTCGTACACTGAGCGAAGAATGTAAATTGTGAGTGCTCAGGAAAACATTTGGACCTAGGAGAAATAGAGTAGGTAAGTGGACAGTTAGGAAGTTACGTGTAGAGGAACTAGGCTGTTGCAAGTAATGAACAGGGCATGTGTGGACAAGTGATGCACGCGGAATTTTGACGGGAAATCTTTTGGCAAACGGCCTCTAGATCATCTTGGAAACGGCAAGTTACCATTAAACATACGAGGTCTGACAGTAAAGTTCGCGAACTCGCCACCGGGTGCTTGCCCTGGCAGCAGTGGACAGAAACCTCAGTTTTTATTAATGACGTTGGCAAATTAGCGTTCACATGACTTTTTTCTGTTCCCGAAGATAAAGGAAATATTGAAAGGAGGCATTTTGATGAGATTGATGACATCTGGAGTAATACGACAGCAGATCTGAAGGCCATTCCACAAAACCAGTCCCAAAATTGATTTGAAGGGTGTACTTGGCGCTGGCATCGGTGCATAGCTTCTGAAGGGGAGTACTTCGAAGGCGACCACAGCGATATTCAACCGCGAAGAGTTCGCGAACTTTATTGTCGGAAGTAGCTGGATGCGGCTGTCTCAGAACCGTGTTCAGTGGCGAGCTCTGATATTAGCGACGTTGAACTTGGGGGTTCTGCTATTGCTCACTAGGGTTTAAGATCGTAGTTCTCCAAGAAATGGAGATTTTACGGCGGTGTGACTTTGATTCCCGTATCAAATCAGCGACTGTGCGTTTTTGAGACGGAACCAGTTAATTAACGCGTTAATAATTAGCATTATACCAAATGAAAGCGAGGTACACCTCCCAGTTTATTTGATTCGCTTGATGACCATGTTGGCAAGCACAGGTGTACGGTTCATCGTTTTGTTGCCTCACACTAATTCAGTGCAACTGTGTTCGTGTTTGTGCGGCTGATTCGGGCGCATTCTTACTGAAAACCCGTATATATATAAAGTTCACTTTCCAGATTTGAAGCGGACAGCAGTATGCTCGAAAGTACATGGTCTTGTTGGACCCTGTGAGGCGCCGCACGGTACAAGTGGGTCGGTTTTATTTATTGCTTCGCCTTCTCTTTGTTTGAGGACAGTACTTACTTACCTACTTACTTAGGGGAGCTGAGCCCTTCTTGAGAAGCCGCCAATTGTGCAGCCACTCAAGAATTTCCCAGCATTTTATGGAACCCGAAGGTTCATTACCGTGTTCACCAGAGCCCTTCACTGGTCCCTATCCTGAGCCAGATCAATCCAATCCATACCATCCTATCTATAAGAGCCATTTTAATATTGTCCACCCGCCTATGCCTTGGTCTTGCCAGTGGTCTCTTCCTGGCTTTCCCACCAATATCCTATATGCATTTCTATTCTCCCCCATTCGTGCTACATGCCCTGCCCACCTTGCGAATAAGCAGTACTTACCGGGCATGACATTCCCGCTTCTTGCCCTGAAATCCTTAAAGGTCCTCTTCCCACCCGTCACTCACCATCCCAGCGAAGTTTCCTTGAGCGGTTTTGTCTCATTGTAGTGCCATTTTATAATTTCGTGCATTGTTCTCAGGAATATAATCCTCGCAGCTGCAATGTCGTTACCATGCATTATGTTTTCTGCGTTATTGCAGTTGGTAGCACATGGAATTATACCGTGTGACCTTGAGAGTAGGGGTAGCTCAGTATAGCGACGGGATGGACGGCCGGGCAGGGTGAAGCGATTTTCTCTTCTCCGTAGCGTCCAGGCCGGCTGTGGGGCCAAAAGGATCTCCTATCCAGTGGGTACCGGTGACTCTTTCTCTGGGGTCAAAGCTGCTGGGGCGCTGGTACCATCTGGTACCGAGGCCAAGAATGCTGGAGCTGTACCTCCACTTACCCATATGTCTTCGTGGCATAGTGTTTAATTAATTAAGCGCAGGGACACCTTTGCATTTTGCCTTACCCAAAGGCCTTTAAAATTCTGTGCATAGGTCGAATGGTTCCTCGTATCTTGCAGCTTCTTGAATCTCTAACCATCCTTGGATATGTCCTATCATATGCTTCCATCACGTCACATCTCAGACCATCGTTTTGGAAATCACAGATTTCAATTACTGTTTTAGGTTTTATTACGTTTTGTCTGAAAATGGAAGCCGTGCGTTTCTACTAATTTTAAGGGATGACCAGGCTTTACAAATACTTCCGTAGTTCTTACCACTGTATCGCCACAAGCATCAGCACGTACCGTGTCCTTGCAACGTCGCAGAGTGGCTGCCTAGCATTTGCTATTCTCTAGACCAGTGTTTCTCAAACGCCGGGCCGCCGCCCGATACCTGGCCCTTCTCTTATAGAAAAAAGAATTTACCGGGCCTGGGTCTGAAAAAGGTTGAGAACCACTGCTCTAGAAATTGTTCAAACTCTGAAAGCTCTGCTAAGGCCAGTTTATGGAGCATTCGCCTCTTGTGTGCATACAGCTACATGAATGCTCCAAAGCCGCAGCCGAGTAATACATGCAAAGCCTGAGCATTGTGGGAAAACCCCCTTCAGCTAGACAGACACAGCTCAGCCCTGATTCGTTGACCGCATTCACGCGATAGTTTGTTGTTCCATTACAACGAAGTTAATTAGTTATGATCGCTGGTATGTTGTATAGTTAGACGGCATATTTCGTAAAACATGCTTTTGAGGCTTAAAGTGCGTGATGATGCACTAAAGAGAAACGGATTTGAGCAGTTTAGTCAACATTTGGCAAGTGCGCATGCCCAGGAAGTAGTGGGGACATCGTGACTTCTTAGCCGTAGTCATGACACGGGTATTACATTTGTACACTAAGGCACAGGGAAGGTGTCCTACATAAGATTGAATAAGTGGAGCACAGTACAAGGACTGGCCGGCTATGTTCATGCATCTCGGAAATGTAAGTGCAACCAGAAGTAACGTCCCTTCACTTATAAACGTCGATGTGAACTGGATAGGATAAGTAGCAGGGAATGGATACTGTGGCGCCGAAATTGACTTGATTACCTTTTTTTATTTTCTCCAGCTTTCTGCCTTCTCACCTACATTTCCTTTTGCCACGTACTTCTCCCCCCGATGCATATTTCTTCACGGAGTGAGGGTAGGCTTATGTGAGGGAAGTATAGATAACATGTCACTGAACCTCAGTGAAGACAATTAGTGGTGGATCACATGGGGAATCATTCTCAGCATAGGCAAGGAGTTGAGTGGGTGCCCGGAGCTCTTTCCGCTGGGATGAAGCACTCGGAGCGCGAAGCTAACCGAGGTTGAGATACATAGAGCGTCACCTAAACTCCCTCATACATTTTAACCCTTAATAAAGCCCAGTATTTACTCGTACTATATGTACTAAAACTGTATTCTGCCTGTGAAGTATTTATATCTTTCGTATGGTTCTCACAATAAACAGCGACTGTTTCCCCTAAACAGCATTGACCGGTTGGGCTTTGTAGCGGAAACGTAAATGTGTTTCCTGTGAGGTACGAACTGAAATTCTATATTATATTCAGAAGAAGTTGAGTCTTCATAAGGTTAGTGGTATGACCATTACTTGAACGTGCGGATTAATCCTATTAATAAAATAACTTAATGGGCAGCAACTATATTGTAGGTGCTGGTATGGAGTTGAAGTGGCAGGGGTTGGGCCATGAGTAATCTCTTGAAGTCATTCCGTATCGTTACTGGTAAGCTTACTGTATGTTTTTATAACTACTTGCATTATTTTGTTAAAGTAATCTGCTTCAGGTATTTACTGCCGATAGTGATATACTGTGCTTTTGGAAATAGAATACGAAGACCCAAATGTCAGCTGTTGGACAGACAGGCTTTATTTCTGTGGCGGCCCTATGTGCAGTGTTTACGTGTCGCAAGAACGCACTGTTGATGTACGTGTTTCTGGACAGGGGAAGATCTGGCAGACACCACGACACTGGAGCACAGTCTGTCTTGGTGCCTCACACCGTCACTTGGACGCCGTCTTGTTTGAACCTTACATTAGTGGCCGCGAATTGTTCGAGTCTGAAGCCATTCACAGGGTCTTCGCAGAAGACAGATGGCTACTTTGTTTCGTATGACAATTGAAGACTGGTGGAGAGACATTTTGACGGCAGGATAAAATATTTCCGGCCAAGTAACCTACATTAGATTAGGCTTGCCAATTTTGAGCCAAAGTTTACACTCAGAAGTTACAAAAAGGGTGGATGGGATGTACTCCAGCGGAGTTCATATAACGTTTCGAATGCTTTCCTGCGATTTTGTGTACCTCATTGGCCTTGGTGTTTATTGGTGATAATCTTATTATCGCACTTTCAGATCCGTTTAACGCACGCACACAGATAGAGCAACCATAATGACAGGTCCACTGATTAGGCAGTGAATAGTTCAGAGACTGAACAAAATTGGTGATTCAACTCAGTTTATATATTAACATCAGGCCCTAATCAGCACTGTGCACTGTGTAGTGGATTATTTTTCTTTCATTAAATATTCGCCATATGTAAAATGTTGTTAGGCAAGTTTATGGATCTTAATTGAATGTATAAGGGGTGGGCCTTCTTATCCCTTGCACCGCGACCACAGCGACCTGTTGTGCCTTATAGATCTTAATTACTCCTGGGCTTAATGCCACGCTCCTACTTTTTTGTACGAGCCTTCCCATTTTTGTTTTTATGAGGAGAATCAGTAGGGGGTTTGATCTTAGCTTAACGGGACCGTCTAGGGACTATAATAGTTCGGCTCAATTCAGTCCCTTGATTTGAGTGCTTGCCAGTAGCAGGTACTGTGAAACAGTCGATCACTGTAAATGTATACAAAACTAAGAGCTAGACTCGGCTGCGCCATAGCTCAAGCGGTTAGTCGCTGGCTTCTCACCGCAGTGGCCCGGATTCGATCCCGGGTCTAGTCAAGTGGGATTTGTGGTGAACAAAGTGGCGCTGGGGCAGGTTTTCTCCGAGTACTTCGGTTTCCCGTACCAGTCTTCATTCCACCAATTGCTCCACAAATACCCTCACCTATCATCTGGGGCTGGTACAATAGGCCAGAAGTGGCCGCAGTACAAGGGACTTAGTCCCACCCCACTGACAATAAAAAAGAGCTAAGCTATTAAACACAAGAAACTAAAAGTAAAAAATACGTCGATACGTAACACATTAACAGAAACCACGAAATAAGTAGGCTCGAGAAAGTATCCAGAAGGAAAAGAACGTGCAAACGCTTCTGCGAATCAGTAGATGCTGTTTGCGTATGTGGCACACCTTAATGGACTTAGTCTCGAAACATTACTGACATTAAAACCGGCAAAGTCCCTAATTTGTTTAGTTGGGTATACACAGACCAACAGTACCAACAACGTTAGCAAGAAATGAAGCTGATAAAGCACTGATATTTTGTCTGGAATGTAGTATCCCGAAGCTTAAGTCCCTAAGTCCTAGAGACTTAAATGCGTGAGAATATATGTGTAGTCAACATGGCGACGGAAATCCATTTTGCCTTTAGAAGATCGCCAGATAAGTAACTGAAGTGGATTCTGTTAGTCTTACGAGTGAAAGAAAATTGTGGTGGTTTTACGAATGTTAATTTTCGTATAGTTTTTAGTGCACCGCTTTTGTACCGTATCGATATGAATTGTAGTAATTTACAATGCCCAGTAGACGTTACGACGTGACATGTCTGTAGATAATCAGCAAACAGAAATCATTAATACAGATATTGAACAATATACCCTTAAGGATGGAGCCTTGTGTCACTTTTGAGAATGTGAGAAACGGTGAAGAAAACTTCCCTAGAATGAGAACAAAGGAAAATAGGGACGATAAATAACTTCAGAAGTAGGTGACGTAACGTTTCGAGAGCCCAGAATTGTTAATGTTAAGCTTATGTAATAGAAAAGTATGGGGTATTTTATCAAAGGCTTAGATGATGTCAGAGTACGAGTAAATGGAATGAGTCGGCCCCTGTGAATAAATGGAATCTGTATGTAATATATTGGTGGTGGTGCTAGTAGTAGTAATATTACATAGTTACTGGCATTAGATTTGTTGAAGTGCTTCACAACAACAAAAAGCCGAATAGAAGCAAGCACTGAAGGAAGAGAAATACAGTGCAGAAGATGTGAACGGACGTGAACAACAACAACAGCAGCAACAGCAACAGCAACAGCAACAACAACAACAACAACAACAACAACAACAACAACAACAACAACAACAACCACAACCGCAGCGGCGGTGACGGCAAAAACAACCAATTGTATGGTTTCGACTCCTGCTGGTCTATCCTGTCTCTGTGACCCAACATTTTTGTGCTGTCTACCGCGACGCCTGCTTCCTCGCGGGGATATTGCCAAGCCTGTTTAGGCATTCGGTAATCTTCCATTCTTCGCAGACGAGTCATATGATTCTGTATGCAGGAAGAAACATTTAAAATTCTGCTGATCGGTGCTTTGCATTTTTGATCTGTACGTGTATATCCTTCACCCGCTGCACGAAGAAAAGTAATCTTAGCTTTTTATATCCGCGTTTTATGATTTATCCCGACATTCCGGTCCGTATATGTTACTCATGTACCACTGCTATACGGGTGAGTTTAGTTTTCCTTTCCCTTTCACGGCACCCATTGTCCGGCACATAATGAAATCTTGCAAACCATCAATAGTCGTCTGTCCCGTATGTACACTTACAGGCCAGGAATGTGGAGGAGTGCGCTTGTTGTGTGAAGTGGCCGTTACCATTTTATGTCGTATCGCCTGCTTTCTGTAGAATTCATAACTAGATTTCTTTTTCAGTACTTACAGAATACTTACAGTCCTGAACGGTGTACTGGCGTTTAAACTACACAGTGACCGTTGCAACTCACTGCCACGTTCAGACAGTAAAAGGCAATAAGAATAATGTAGGCATTCTGTATTGTGTGTGAACTGTTCGCCCACCTTCTCATGACCAGCCCCTAATACTATCACCAGAATGTGTGTCAAGTAAAATGAGGGGAAGGCTGTACTCAGCACTCTTACTCTGCTTGTAGTATAAATTTAATTGAATATTCATTTCTTGGCCCTTTGTAGTACTATGAATAATTATTATTAGATGAAAGGGGATATATTTTTTTTTACTCTCAGTAATCATTGGCATGGAATAACCAATCAAATTGTCATATTTCAGAAAGGTCCGTTTGTTGCCCAGCTTATGGCAGTGGGTTTCATGTAAATGCATTCCAGGCATGCACATTGTGGGATATAAACCAGTTGCTAGGCAACGACCTCGAAACAAACAACGAGGTAACTGCCATTTTTCTAGGTAACAGCTTCTTAAATACGCAACAGTACTGGAACCGTTGCTAGGCAGCGGCCAGGGCCCAACAATGCAAGTCCTGTTGGATGCGGTGTTTTCTGTGAGTCCGCTCCGAGGCTGTATCACTAGACCGACCGAATTGAGGTAGTTAGTGCAGTGCAGTGCAGTGCAGTGTATAATGTAGTGGGGCTAGTGTGGAGGATCAAAGCCAGCTTACTGGCGAGTGACGTAGTTGCGAGACATTCGCCGGCCAAGGGACATGAACACGGAAACTGAGAAAGCTATGGCGTTGCAAGCCGTTACCAGACGACGACCGGTGAAGACACAGCAGACTGAGAAGACAATGCGTGCTGTAGTGAATTGTATAGTGCGTGAATTAGCGATAGCGCTATGTAGTTACTTGGTAGTTACGATTTGTAAGCGTTCAATAAATCCAGTTACTAATCCAAACCCCGTCTCTTGTCACTTTATTACGTGAAAATATAGTCATCTTTCGTAGTCCTGGTACGTGACCTCGGACTTCGTCTGACATGTGCAGATAGGCCACTGCCATACATTAAGCGGCATTGTGTGGCGTTTGGTACTCAGAACTTGGCATTTCTCTTTTTGCTCGTCGTCATAAGTAGACGAGTTGCAGAACTGAATCGTAGCACCGCGTTATTCTGGGTTTTTGGCACAGGTTAGCATTATTTTCCATATAGGACTAATCTTGTTTTGTATGCAGTAGATTCAAAGTCTTTAGTTTATACACATAGTTTTTTATTCATGAACTAACCTTCACATTCTCACGCTAAACCCCCCATTTTTGTA
Organism: Cryptotermes secundus; assembly: GCF_002891405.2. Lineage (NCBI taxonomy): Eukaryota > Metazoa > Arthropoda > Insecta > Blattodea > Kalotermitidae > Cryptotermes > Cryptotermes secundus. The sequence goes on from NW_019744424.1 coordinate 199,320, forward strand.
GTAGTATACTGTTATTTTTGTACAGTTTCATTTATTTTTTATATTTGGGGGCCTGCAGCAAATCGTTCTGCCGTTCCGACGGTAGGGACGGACACACGCAACTCATCAGCTCGCATGACATTCGTTTGGACCCGTTATGTTATCTGTAGGTCAGTACCTACACATATTATCCTCAATATCGCCTGAACAGCTGCTATCAATCGCGCGCATGCGTTATGTGCCAGTCGACCACAATCCCAAGACCTGCTGCTGTGTTAAACATGAGTCCGTCGCGTTACTTCTTGCGTTGAAATACCACGTGAGTACTCCTCACTGACACGAGCGTTAATGTTTTCCTTCTGCAGGAATGGCCGAATGATTTTCGACACTTGTCACATAACTTACCGTTAGAATCAGGCAGCTTGGGTACTGAACTACAGTATATTCTCTTGTTTCATATATCTGCATTTGTGTAATGTACAGTGTTTACATCAGGCGATTTATTTCCGCAAGCCCGGATGTCAGATATGTATAGGTTTAAGCGATTTGTGTTCTGAACAAAGTTCTACTTTCATGAGCGGTATCGTTTACTATAGACTATCGTGTCTGCCGATATACGCTATATATGTATTTTGGGGCCGAATGTTAGCCCGCAGGGAAGTGTTTATTACATATGCACTACCCCGCGAAATTTTCTGACCTTTGCAATCTATAGGCCTAAGAGCAATAGCTAATATTAAATGTTATTGCCAAAATCGCACGAGCCGGGCGTGTTCAGTAAAGATCTGAATTCGATTCTCAGTAGGGCCGTCGCGTCCAGGCCGATTCTAGGATCCACCCAGGCTCTCATTCAGTTCCTTCCACTGCGGCTAAAGCGTCAAACTAAAGAGCAGGTGCAGAAGAAATTGCTTTAAAAGCAAAATGTAGCCAGAAATGCATGATTAAACACGAAAGAAACCAATAAAGCTTTCGCGAATGTTTCGTGCCGAGGACGCCACCTGTAGAATGTATTTCAGTAATAAGTATTGGAGTGGAGGTTTGATGTCGAACCACTCGAACCCATGGATCACGGGTTCGAAACCCGCTCGAGGCGTGGATATTGTGGCATATTTGCTCAAGGCAAGAACTGTGAAGCCAGGGAAACTGCCATTGCTAGGTAACGGCTGTGTAATGCAACAGTGGAGTAACTGTTTGAAGCAGTGTTCCATATAAAATGTAAATATCCTTTACATTATGACAAATGACTTACTACTGCAGACGACGACTCTGACAAAAGGCAGACCCGTCCTCTCGTCAGAGAGGGCGCCCCACAGAAGCAAGACTGAAACTGTCAAACAGTAATAAATATCTGGTCATAAGCCCCAGATTGGGCTCGACACCAAGACTGACTGACTGACTGACTGACCGACCGACCGACCGACCGACCGACTGACCGACCGCTCATCAATCGCAATGTGACTTCTACTTAAGCCATTCGTACCAGATCATAGTCCCTTTGGGGTTAAAATTGCTACTGCAAAGCTGAAAAAGGTATAAATCCCCAGGCAGTGATCGAATTCCGGCAGAACTGATTCAAACAGGAGCTGAAATATTAGGTTCTAAGATGCATAAGGTAATTAATTCTATTTAGAATAAGGAAGAATCAATGGAGAGGTTAAGTCCATATATGAATTAAATTATTGGGGATCATCAGTGTGGGTTTCGACGCAGCAGATCAACTATAGATCAGATCTTTTGCATTCGCCAGAAACTGACGAGGAAAAAATGTAAGTACAATAAAACAGTACATCAGCTATTCGTAGACTTTAAGAAAGCCTATGATTACACACGCAACAATAGAAGAAATGTTGGATTCGTCGTTTTGTACTTGGCATGTGTCGTATAAAGGGAAGTAGACGATTAGTTCTTCCCAGAACTTATTGTCTTTGTTTTGAATTCTGAATCGGAAGAGGTCAGAGGACCTGATATATGGAATCAGTAGAAATAGGGCGTGGGAATTCTCTGGCGGTATGTTAGAGGGTCTCGTGGTGTGTTTTGAATTATGGTAACGTTTTCGTAACCCTTGCGATGGGCACTGCGTATCCTGGTACCACTGTACTAAGGTTGCAGGATGTCACCATTACTTTCCCACTCCAGCTTGTTTGCACAGCATGGCTAGTTGCGAGATACAAGCAACTCAAACAGTTTAACACTGCAGTCCGTAATGGCCTCTCCACTCAGCGTTTACTGAAGTGAAAACGTGATAATGAACTTAGTGGAAAACATCACGCTGAGTTGGCCATATCATGCACGACCTTGGTTTTGAGTCACTTTCACTAACGTCTTCTGGAACGCTGGACGTAACACTGCGTCTTGTCTATAGCCCGTTTCGCTACAAGGTAAAGTTTGGCATATGCTCCTGTCGCGCTCCCCCCACCCCATATCCAATTTAATTGTGCAAAGAGTCGGCAGTTTTTTATGAAACTACGTATAAGCGTCATGCCACTAGATATCACCCCACTTCTATACTCGGGTAACACTTTAGGCTAGCATTTGGGAGATGCTCAGTTCGAATTTCGGCCGATATACAGACTATTCGGACGAAATATTCCTATTTTTTCTCACTCCCCCCAGACAAATGTCGGGGCATTACCGCGATTTGGCCACGACAACTTCCAGATCTTTTCACTTCATCGTTCTCCATTTATCTTCACATTCGATGCAATATAGTCGAGATACTGAAACGTCGTGATCACGCGAGCGCGACGGCTGACGCCAGTTAACTCATGGATATGAAGTGTGCAGCAATACATAGCAAGATGTATACAGCTTTCATTAAGACGGTTTCTCGTACGTTGTAAAACAAAATACTTCAACTTGTAAGTTCGCTTGAGGCTTGGTTTAGAATGATAAGACTTTTTGGCGTGCCTGTAGTAATTATGCAGCATCAGAAAATAACAAGTAAAGTTTCAAAATGAAACCGTACAGCTCTGACTGAATAAATTAACGTCCATCTATTTATTGTCCGTCAGAATTGTAACTCTTGCTTATTCACCACGTAATCTTAATTTTAGTTTAACATTTTACACTGTGACACAACATGTTTCGGCCCCAAACGGCCAACTTCAGGTGTCTTGATGTGTTACAGATATTCTATTAAATTATGTTAAAACTGCTACACTGTGTTAGTCCGTGTTAAAATCACGCTGTAGTTCTCTTCTCAAGGTAAAACAAGATAAAATCCACTGAAATATCTATTAATCCCACGTTATTTTGGTGCATTTATCTTGAGTCAATTAAATCTAATGAACTCAAAATCTCATTGGAATGCCCCCCTGTCTGGATGCCGTCTCTTCCGTGCTCAGCTTGACTGTTTACAAATTTTCAGTTTTGTAGTCTGCCATGCTCCTGAATATACTGTCACGTATAAGGGGTTGCGTGACAAATAACAATGGGTTCTGGATTTCATGATTGAGTTTATTGGCACTTCTTTATAATTGCAGTTGATTATAACAGCTTACACATTGAACTCCTTCCGAATGCCGCATGAAGAATCTTTCACTAGTCTCTCACCGCCGACTTAATCTCAGGCTGAACTCTACCACGCCTCCTAGATATCTCTCCTCCTCGAATTCACGAATCCACTGCCTTTTGTAATTTCCACTCTGCCCGCATGGAAGACGCCACTTTCAGTAGTTCCTCTGTTCTGTTGGTTGTCACGGGAATCTTGTGATTAGCAGCTTATTACCTGGTAACGATTCGTTCTCTGTTATTTGTTGTGACGGGAACGTGATTTCTGAGCCGTTGCTCAGCAATGGAGGTCTGGCTCTGGCTCCAATATTCCGGCTTTTAGGCGTCACGTCACAGTATTTTCATCGAGGTTTCCGAGGCAATTCAAATTCACAACCAGCTGACGTTGCTTTGTTTTTTAACTGAAGTGCAGCTCGGGTAGCGCTCTTGCGTTTGCATGAGCCATGTCAAACATGCGGCCCCCATAGCCACAAAGTGCGGCCCCTCAACTTTTAGAGTTAATTGATATTAAAATCAATTTTAAAATTTTAGTAGAAATATTTTTTGTAAAGACAATTTTCCAGCAGACCAGAAGACAAGAAGCCTCACGCAGACATAAATTAGCAGGCACAATTACACAATTTCTTGTGTAATCTCTCTTTTTACATATTGAAAAGCTGTTTGATACTTGTCAAAAAGGCATTTTCTTGCTTTTTAAAACTGTAAGATATGTGACTTTAGGTAATTATATTGAAATTATTCCTAAATAATAAATAGAATTAAATTTCCTTGTATCAAGTTACCGTTATACTCCTTCTATTTTGAAGTGCGGCCCTGGACTATTGTTTTTAGGGCTGAGGTGGCCCTCTGTACAAGTTGAGTTTGACGTGCCTGGTTTACATGGATATTGCGGTCGAGTAATTAACATTTTTCCTTATTTGGGGTGGGATGGGGGGCTCCCGGGCCCAGATGACGACTTTCCTGAGGACTTTGTGAGATCCATCAGTCCGTTAGTTCTTTAAACCAGGCCATTGTTACTGTTCCCCCATCTACTTCCAAATACATTCACAGCCACCCTCATTGTGGTGTTAACGCCGTGTATTGCATCACGAAGATATAAAGACAGATTTGTAAAGGGATCCTGTCCGCTGTAGCGGTCCTATTCATGAGACCCACCGCTGCGCTTGGATAGCACAAGGACAGCAGCGAACTTTTAAAATAAAGTTTTTATTTTCTTCCCAAACTACGAGTATAGCAGTATTGATATAGTGTGCTTAAACTGGCGATCCACATGTCTGGACAGCGGGTTTTGTAATGAAGCTTTGCACTTCAAGCGTTTAGAGACGAAGAAAGGCCAGTTTATCACTCGATGTACCTTTTTTCAGTATTACAAGTTAAAGCATATCCACAATTAGATCAGTTTTCGAAGCAGAAATTGAATGTAGGTTTCTGGCCGGGGGTTAAAGTATTAAGAGAAGAAGACTAGAAATTATTTCATTGTTAGTTAATTTCTTCGCGCGTGGGGCTGGGGTTGGTCCCGCAGTTCTGGAAGTTTTGAGTCTGTTACAGCATGTTTAAGAACGTGTTATTGTACTCCCTCATTATGGAACACCCCACCGTCTCTTACTAAATAAATTCACTATCATGCAGTTAACGGTTACTTCGTAGTTTAACAGATGACCCGTATGACTCTAGAGAGTCGTGGAATTGCACAGTTCTTTATCACCCTGCTGCTGGCAGCGAAGCTGAACCGAGTGACTGAGAACATGCACTATTGATTTTGCCTCGAATCTGAGAGCTGAGGGACGCAGCGAGACAGTTAGGTATAATCCAGTAACAAGAAGCTCCTACGCAAAATTATGCGACCTACTTAAGCATCCTTCATGGAGACAAAAACCTGCATTACAAGACAGCGGATGAAGTGGAGGGCGTGACAATGGCCAGTTCACAATTAACCAGGCATTTGGTATCCAATCCATTACACGGCCACCGCACGGTTTTGTCAGCAATAACAAAGCGTGGAAAGCTGACCAAATGCATTCTTTACTCTTATCTAAACCACACCGCATTTGTGTTCGTTTAATGTAGATATACAAATCTATTGCTATAAAGCACGTCGTAATGCAGATGTGTAGTCGTGTTTTCCACGTATTTCGTTATACCTGCCTACTTACGTATGGAGCTGGGACCAGTAATGGCTGTAAATCAACTGAAACCGTCACTAGCGTTGCCGTCTTCCGAATTTCACAGAAACAGACTTTTTTTTTGCACATCGCAAAACACCTATAGCTCATCAACGGTGGAAAGTTTCGTACTCGACATTGTCTCCGAAATCGGTGTTGCGAAACGGCCTGCATATGCACAGCAGACAGCGACGTTTCGGATAATGTTGCAGATGTTGTGAGCTTAATGTTATGCACGACATACTTCGTGGGGAATGGACATTGTTGAGAATAAAACGAAATTTAAATTGAGTTTTGTGGAAAGTAGGGGTTGTACTGAACCAGTTAATTACTACATGCAGTGTCCCCGCAGATAAATTGATAGCCGCTCCTCTGGTCAAGAAATACGCCCCAACCCCACATGTCCTGAAACCCAGTTGGACATTACTGGGTTCATCGTACAGTGTATCCGATGTGAACCAAAGCTGAATATTGTCAACAGATCGTACCAAAGCTGAATATTGTCAACAGATCGTGATACAGTTCCCAGTATAAACTGTCACTATCCAGTGAGGGCCGAGTTGTTTCATGCGGATTGGCGGGCATGCATGATAAAACTAATAGCCGATTTTCCCAGTTCTTAGGAATGCACCTAAACTAACAAAGGGAAATCTTTATTGAGTTTGGGCTGCGTGGATTTCAGATTGGTTTTCTTATTTGGATGCAGTGCCCCATAACAATACGACTTTGAAGCGTATGTTAGTATTATGTACGTATATGTGCAGGGATGATTTTTAGTGTGTGGCCCTGGTTCACTGCTCTGCGCTTCACGGCGGCCGGTGCGCCGCTTGCTGCGAGGTGTATACGAATTTTCCAGATGAATCAGCGTGCCTGACAGCCGATAACGTTTGGAATGAAGGGAAGGAATTAACTTATGGACTGCTTGACGGTACAATGTTACCGGGCGAGTAGTGTGGCAGTTTGTTTATGATTTGCCAGCAGTAGGCAGCAGTTATCAGCTCCATTAGTCATTTGTTCTCAGCTACAGTTAATACTCAGCGCGGCACGTCATGGTACGGTGTACTTTAGAGCAACTTTGAAGCCCCAATACTCATTGTTTATTCATTGGGTACGCATGAATTCCCCAGTTTGAGTACCGAACCGATCGACGATTACTTGAGCGTGAATTTAATGGGAGAAATTAGTGGCAGACGACGTTACTTAAATTATAATTTCTTCTGCCGAGCGCTCCTGTTAAGTGTTCTCTATGTAACTTTACAGTCTCGTTTTGTACTGGAACTGAGAGCCTTCGTTTGCGGTACAATCGGCGTGGAAAGAGTTGCTGTACAGTTATTGGAGTGACGAATAAGAACGTTTTAATATGTTTATGCTAATTCATCTTCTGGCTGTTTGCGCTATGCAGATATGGGCAGTGTTGCCGACGTTTGGGAGGTACACGCCGCCTCGATCCTCACAGTCATCCATGAAGGCGGAGGCAGCACTGCCCACATCTGCACAGTTCAGACAGCCAAGAGCCGAATCAACGTGAACAGGTACCCACCATGAAAGTGTGGACATTGTCGGTTGCAGACTCATCCTGGCTCAATCAAACGTAAAACAGTTTTAAAACCAAAGAATATTTTTCTGTCATGCCTTTGCTGTCTGGATATTTTTGATGCTGCCAGTACCTAACTCATAGTGTCGAATGGATAACAATGGAACGAAGCGGCCGCGACCGTATTCGCGGTACTGATCAGATTTTGCGTGAAGGTGGTGGGGAAATAAAAAAAAAACTTTGCGAAACTACTTTGTACTTGTCTGTTCCCAGCCGAGTTTCGAATCTGTATACCCCTCGAACGCAAATTACAAGCGTTTCGCGTAGTGGGGGTTGGAGTCCAACTGGGTCCACTCGGCACGGCGGTCACTGATTGGCCTTTTATAGCCTGCCCCGGGTGATTATGATGGTGGAGAATTTGGTGGGATGAAGATTGGCAGGGGAAACCGAAGTACTGGGAGAAAACCCGTCCCAGCGCCACTTTGTCCACCACAAATTCCACTTGACCAGACCCGGGATGGAACCCGGGCCGCCGCGGTGGGAAGCCAGCGACTAACCGCTTCAGCTATGGCGTGGCCATCACAAGCGTTACTGCTTAGTCCAGATTACTCTGTAAATATTTATGTAACTTGCGTAATACAGATATGTTGGCTTTGTGGTTCTTACGCAGGCGATTATGAAGAATATGGTCTTTGGACTTGTGCCGCAGTGCAGTCCGGAGAAAGCCTTCGGGGCTGTAACGTCATACAGTCCGAACTAGCCGGAAGTACAACGCAGAAGACCACGATTTTCAGTATGACTAGGCCTGTAGGCTGTGTGCACCCACATCTTTTCAGCGATATGCGACTTGCTGTGTTGTGATCTCTTTAACAATCGCATAGTCTTCGTGATTCTGCACAACTGCTCGGTTAAACCATTTGGAGCTGAAGTATTGATTTATACTAGGTATAATGACGCCCGTAAATGTCGAATATGAAATAATAATAATAATAATAATAATAATAATAATAATAACAACAATTTTTTGGGACTCCGAAATATAGTTGCTTCTTCGGATCCGTGATAGCAGATTGCTTGCATATGTATTTCCCACTTTCAGATCCAGCCATTAAAGCCCCTTTAATAAATAGTCACGTGTAGGGGGGTACGCGTGACGAAAATAACGGTTTCTTAATCGGATTTATTAGCACTTCGGTTAGAAGTTCTCTTAATCACACTCAGTTACAACGCTGTCCACACACTTTCAGTTCACCGTTGCACGCGAACTAGGATTCTTCGTCTTCACTAGTCGTCTCCTGGCAACGGATTTCAACACAGAAACTAGCACTTCAAACCATTATGAAGTGTTCTTGCCATTTCGTATAAAATCACACTGTCCTCTGTGCTAATCCATACTTTCAACTACTTCTACCTTCTACTGCCGCAAGGTATTCTGGGAATCTCGTTATATAGCAGCGGCATGGACCACATAGAAAGCAGTTCTACCGTTACGTGGCGCAGACCGCACAGAAAACAAGTCACGTGATCACTGCCCAACTAATTCGATGGCGCGCTCACTGCTGCCTATCAACGAGCTATAACATTCGTCGACAGATGCAGTTTCCATTGTTGCTTGTTGGAACGAGTTTACCGAGCCGTTACCTAGAGACGGGTTGCATTCTATTGTTGCTCGCGTGTATTACTTAGCAGCTGCTGTTTCTATGGCTCAACAGTTTCTACATGGGGCAAATACGCCACAATGCCACCATTGATTTTTAGACGTATATTTGTGTATATGATAGAATAATTTAGTGCCGAATGAATTTCAGAACTTGACATTAAGGAATCTTGGTACATATTCTCATTTCTTGCGTTCAAGCAGAATATTGTACTGATTGTGCGATTAGTCTTTGGTCTTGCTGAACTGTTACTGAGTACTTATATGCAAACGAGAAGCCTTGTTTGTTTGATATTGCCTTGTATGGATGTAGGAGTGACAGCCGGTTAGAAAGCGTTTCATCCCTCGTGATGGAAACATTGGTAGTGACATATTTTCAGCTTCTTAATATGAGAGATGTGTCAGATTAGGATATCTCATGTAGAGTTGGTGAGAACTTCAAGCTCAGTTGATTGACGACGAGTTCTTTCAGCACTTGTAGTACACTATTGTCACGTGGCTGCTGCAGCACGAAGATAGCGAGAATGCAGCTAATTCTCCTGACATTGTGCTTCATGTTTTGATTGTCCTTGTACATGCCACACAAGGCTGTGTATTTAGTGTTTCAGGAGTGTGTGCAGAAGGGGCATAAAGTAACTGTCCACGAATTAAACGAACTCGATTATCGATTAAATGGAACTACCTGGTTAATACGAGATTTGTCTTTTGAATTGAGATGAACTACAGGCGTGGAATGACTTTAAGAACACGCCGCCTTGAAGGAGGTGTGATGTTAACTTGGCGCACTTGTAGCATATTAAACGCGTGTGTGCAATTGTTGCAGGACATGTTGGATGTGTGCGTCGGGACGAGCGTTGGAACCATCACGGAGCCTGACTGTCTGGGGCCCTGCGAGCCTGGCACCAGTGTTACTCTGGAAGGCATTGTATGGCATGAGACTGAGGGCGGTGAGTGAGACCTCTAGCGGTTGTTAGTTTGCTCTTCCCATGCTCTCACTCTACATTGAAGAGGTATTTTCATGTGACTAGCCTGGCCAGACTAAGCCTCCTCCTCCTCCTCCTCCTCCTCCTCCTTAATCTCATTCTCCTCCACATCCTTTTCTGTTTCCTTTCTTCATTTTTTAATGTTCTTCCCCACCTTCTGTCTCTTCCTTCATACTGTCCTGTGCATTTTCAGCGCATCATTTTCAGTCTCTTCCTCTACCGTCTTTGAATAATACAAGGCGGAAACAATACTGCCTCCATAACAGTTCAAAGAATTTCAATAACTTAATAAATACGAGTATCTTGAATTACAGTGTCTGAATGAGAATGAAAATAATATGGTTCAGTGTCCCAACTGAAAACTGCATAATTTATTAATTCTTTCGATGGTTTTTCATCCCTGTCTTGTTTAGGGAACCCCATAACATGTTATTCTTCAGCACTATTAATTCTATGTCAATCCATGAAACAAATGAGTTCGCAGAAATGTAAGCTGGTCTGTTGTGTGTTTAGTGGCGCATCACTCACTCAGTTTCTATCTCAGGCAGACAGTTGATTCGTGTTCTGCTGCTATTACCAGCATTCGCCCTCTGCTGTGATGTCTTATATGCACATGTACAAAACCACCACAGGTGTCTCACAAACTTTAAAATAATCTGGCAGTATTAGTTGTGGGGGGCGGGACATAATTAAACTGGTTTATGTTATGATATTCATGGTGTTCTTTGTTGCTTGTAGGACATTTTTGTATTTTGCAGTTCACTTGTAGCCCTACACACGCCACAGTTCAGGCACCACAAAGTCAAACTGAGTACCTTGGTGGGTTGGGTAGGCAGCATGAAACATCTCAGATTCTGTAGGCTGGAATATTACATGAACCTTGGGAGATAGAAAAGCTAGGAAACACATAATTCATACAATACACTGAAGTTAGAGTCACTTATTATTGTGATAGAAGTTTATACATACAGTACATATAGCAACATCACTAGGTACACACAGTAGGTAAATGTTTGCTTTCAAGGGTGTTATTTTGGCATTAATTTAGAAGAGTTAGATTATGATATGTTGCACAGAATATAAGAGGCTGCTCTTAGAAGACTGATTAAAGAAAGATAAAGAAGTTCTAAAGTTACTCTTTTGACAGCTGCTTCAGCAAGATTATCAATGGTAAACATCTGTCAGTTGATCCAAGATGACATGTTGCCTTTCTGCCAGAAAATTTAATATTCTTAGCTGGCTTCTAGTCAGGAGTTGAATGGAATTCAGAGCATTTCATTGGCTGGCTTCTCAGCACTTACTTCCTGCCAAGGACTGTATGAATTTCATTGGTTACTTTATATGCAGGATTTTGCTCAGGGCTTAACCAACTTTTTCAGCAGCTACTGATATGTGGTAGAGTGAGCCTCAACCGCGTCGTGTTTTTGTGGAAAACAGGATGTCACATTTCTGCTAAATCTCAAGAATTCTGCTTCCATCCTCTGGGTAAAGAAAAGAAAATAAGATATCTCGCCCATTCTCCCCAAAATGACTTAATGAACATAGACAGACCAGATACCTGTGTCAGTCTTCCATTCCTATCACAACTTAGATATGCATGCCCTTGTGAACTCTGGATTGATGCCAGACACGATCCAGGTCACTTCCACCTCAGAAAGGCAAACCCAGGGGTGGAACAAGGCTTGTCCTGTCACAAAACTGACTTCAGAGAATTTGTGCTAGCAACTGCAGTTATACATAGAACATAAGGTGAACATGTTTTGTCAAGAGTAGTTACGTTGTTTTTTCTTTGGCACTACAGCCCCAGTGGGCCTAGGCCTACCTCCATGCACTTCTCCGTTCACTTCGGTTTTTCTAGATCTTACGCATTCGGTAGGGACTCCTTGGGCGGGTGAGCAGCTCATCGCAAGGCCTTTACCTGTACACAAACACAGAAAAACGCGCACACACAAACTAAACATCCATGCCTTGAGTGGGATTCGAACCCACGATCCCGGTTTCCAAGCGAGCGAAGACAGTACATGCCTTAGACCGCTCGGCTACCGTGACCGGCGAGTAGTTATGTAGTTTGGTTTAATTAATTTAGATAGAAAAATAGTGAGATAAATAATTCGATATTAAACGGGAAGCATGCTCAGTAGTAAATAATTTAATACTCTCATTGATAGGGTGAGAAAGAGCAAGTAGACCAGTCCTCCTGCAAAGCAGTTGTACTGCTCTTTTTGTTCTTTTAATTATTAAATAATCCTTTTAGCTGAGCAGTTCCTACAGTGTCTCTTTCTTGCGGCAAATCGAAAGTCAGTCTAGAATGTTTTAAGTAAATTATAATTATGCGTTTTCCATCTTATATTCGCTCCACAGAAACTGTGAATGAAGCACGCTTTAACCACAGCTTCAAGAAATAAGTCCAGTAACATTTCTTTACAGTGTCCTATAACAGACACTTTTATAAATGTGTTACGCGGAACAGTAAGTCACAGCAGAAGGGGTTATAAAACATACGAGTATTTTATCTAAAATACTCGTACTGAAAGTCACGAGCAACAATTTTTTGTAAAGTAACATGCTTTATTATTGACAAACCAAATACAACACCTCACTCTACAGACCTTTCTTTATTTTCCCACATAATCACCACTTCTTTGTACACATTTCTCCCAGCGTTCTGGGAGTTTGAAAATTCCGTTCCAGCCATCCGAAGACACTGACGCACTGCTTTCTGAATTGCCTCCCTTGTCTCAAAACGTCCACGCAGCTGATCCTTCACAGACCGGAAAAGATGGTAGTCGGAGGGTGCCAGATCAGTGCTATAGGAGGGGTGTGGAAGAACTTCCCACCCCATCTTTGCAGTTACTTCCAATGTGAGACGAGCGGCTTGGGGGCGAGCATTGTCATGCAGAATGATGATGTTTCGTCCCGTACGTTTATCGCGTAATGCACGACGGAGCTTGTGTAGCGTCTGGACATAAGGAGCAGCATTGATGGTTTGCCCAGGTTCCAGGAATTCGGCCAGAATAAACCCCTCTGCATCCAATAAGACTGTGCCCATCACCTTCGCAGCTGATGGCACTGTCTTTGCCTTCTTTTTTGATGGAGAATGTAAATGGTGCCATTCCATACTCTGCCGTTTCGTTTCAGGCTCGAAATGGTGAAACCAATTTTCGTCACCTGTCACAATACAGAGCAAAAAATCATCGCCTTCGTGTCGATATCTTTGCAGCAGTTCTGAGGTGATCGCTTTTCGCTGACCTTTGTGGCCTTCGGACAATAACCGCGGGACCCAACGAGCACAAACTTTCCTATAGACCAAGCTTTCAATCATCTCCTGTACTGCACTGTGCCCTATTCCAAGTTTTCGGGCTATTGTGTCCACAGTCACACGCCTGTCATCTTCAGCGATCTCATCCACTGTTTCCTTGTTGCGTTCACTTGAGGCTGTTCGAGGACGACCGCTCCGAGGCTCATCTTCGATGCTTGTGTTCCCGTCTTTAAAACGTTTCACCCATCTTCGAACACTTCTCGCACCCATGCACACACTTCCATAAGCACGCTGAAGTCTCTGGTGAATTTCTGCAGCAGGGATTTCCTCTTTCACAAGAAATTCGATGACAGCACGCTGGCGAAACGACATATGGTTGTCGGCCATTTTGTTAGGAGTGATACTGGTCACGTGATGCAAGCTATTGACGTCACAAGACACTCAAGGTTAACAGAACAGCTGGTTCCACCTACCACAGTACTCTCTTTCGTCTGCTGTTCCCAGGCTGCATGCAAAAAAGGGTTGCTCATGACTTTCGGTACGACCTCCTTATTTTGTGAATGACCAATTTCTTTTGAACATCGGTCGCTCAGATGTTCTTGTCTGTTGTGAAGTCATACTTTATTATGTGACATTTCTGAGCAGCATGGCGATTTCTTAGTATCACCTTTCTGTTGTGTGAAAATGTAAGAGCTATAAATGTGGCCGATTTAATTGCTTACCCCTGAGAAGTACGATTATACCTTGAGAAAGTAGACTGTAGTAAACAGCTTTAATTCTTCATAACTTGTGTTCCAAAATTTGTTATGTAACTTCATATTAACTTAAAATTAACAATATTTCACTTTTTAAAATTCAGCACACAGAGTAAATTAACTGATACCTCATTTTCATGGGTGTGCTGAAGGTAAACCCATTATCTGCTCTTTGTGAGTAAACACGCAGAATTATCGTGTTTCATTTGAGCGCAAGCCGTTTATCGACCGTCATCTAATTTCTTTTGTTTCTGCATAGAAGTAGCCTGACGCAGACACTCACAGTCGGACAAAATTTGTGTATAAAAGAATTCAGAAGTATTCTAAACCCCTGAACTTTTAGCATCCAGTAAAGTATGTAATTACAGGGAAGTTCTTACCTTTGTTGACCGGTTCACGGCGCTGCGCTTCATGGCGACCGGTGCACCGCCGGCTGGAAGACGCATGCGAATTTTGCTGATGAATCAGTATGCCTGTTGGCCGATAACTTTCGGAATGAAGTAGTTACAATTCACAGGTCACACAAGGTGTTGAAAATTCTGTCCCTCTGCACGTGGACATCCTCGCACCGGCGGAAGAGGTCTGGTTTACCTCTGAAGCTGTTCTGCAGGGGTATTTCCCAACGAGTATTTTCTCTTAGCATTTCTTTCGCTCAGAAGTTATTGTTGTAAAGCACATACGTGAAGTGGGGGGGGGGCAGTAGCTGAGTCTTGCGGAAACCAGCCGTAGAGTCTTTCTTCTTCTGTTAACTCCGGAAAGAATTGCTCAAGAATGACCTGTACATATCCTTCGCAATTAATTGTTTTCTTAAAAACACAGGTACAGCAATTCTCCTTGCACTTACAGCACACCAGACACCAACTTCTACTGGATGGAGCGGGACTTCATGTGTTAGATGTGATTCTGTGAACTCAGTAGCGATTATTTTGCGTATGTATGTATCCGTGCAAGTAAAAAAACCACGCTTCATCAGAAAAGAATTTCAATTGCGGATCGATTTCACCTTCGACGACAGACTGTAGAAACCAACTACAAAAATGAACCCTGTTAGCTGGATCGCGCGGCTGCAAGGCGTGGATTAGTGTTGTTGTATGGGGTTTATGGTTCAGCAGTTGTTGCCGTTCTTGTACTGGACTTTGATACTCCAGTCTCTTGAGCTAGACGTTCCAGTGATTTTCTAGGCGTGTTCGAGCCTGGTCCCTAGGTCATCTAACTTTTCCCCAGTAAGCACTCGGCGCTTATGTTTTTGTTTCTTGCCCATTAAGAGTCTCATTCTAATTTTGAATTGTTTGCCTGATGGTGGCTCTTACATAACGAAGTTTTCTCCGACATTAGAGAGAGAGAGAGAGAGAGAGAGAGAGAGAGAGAGAGAGAGGGCAGACTAAAAGGGGCAGTAGGAACAGACTGTGTTATTCAGATGAGCTCTGCACTTTAAATCGTTAAGTTAACTCTGGACCTTCCTGAATGCTTACTTGCAAAAATTAGAATTGAGCATATAGCTGTTTTGCTGGCAATCAAGGGGTGAAAGAATTATTTTGGTTTGCATCAGCATACATTATCTTGGCCAGTTATGAGTATATACTTACATACCACTTAAATGTACAGGACTCTTTAACTCACAAATTCTTGTACGAGGGTTGGAAGTTTAATAGTGGCAACACTGCTGTAAGGATGCCATGCAACGGAACCAAATAATGTCGCTTATACCATACGTTAGTTACATACCTACCTTACCTCAGAGCAGATGGACTCTCCCTTCCCACATCACGCGCATGCGCAGTGACGAGAAGAACATAGCCTCGTTTTAGCTGGCGGTCTAATGTAGTGTTGTCACGATGTTTTTGAAGCAGGAACAACGGAGTTGGATAAAGATTGAATGTGCCAGAGGCCGTACACCACGACAGTGTCATCAAGGTCGTCAAGAGGCTTGCGGGGAATCTGCATTGCCTTACAGAACCGTGGGGAAAGTGGGTATAAATAAAAACCTTCAACGAGGGACGCCAAAATGTGGCAGACATGCGTCGGCCAGGTCGTCGTAGTGTCAGTGAAGAAGTGTATGCCCTTTCGGCGTTACTGGAGAGTGATCGACGCCATACGATTCGTGAGCTGGCCCGAGAGACAGGATTAGCGCATATGACTACGCTTCACATTCTGAAGGAACGTCCGGGCATGAGAAAAATTACATCACGATGGGTTCCGCATGATTTGACGGAAGTGCAGAAATGGCAAGCTGTGGCTGATTTGTTCGATCGATGGGGCTGGGAAGTGCTGTACCATCCACCATACTCCCCGGACTTAAGCCCTTGAGACTTCGACTTGATTCCTAAGATGAAGGAACCACTTCGTGGCATTCGCTTCAGAACTGTTCCAGAGGTTCTTCAGGCAGTAGACCGCTCCATTCGAACTATCAACACATCAGGCGCTGCTAAAGGTATCCTACGACTTCCACATCGCTGGCAACGGGCTGTACACAATGCTGGTGACTACACTGAAGGACAGTAAAATTCGAAACATGCATCCATTTTGTATCAGTTGTAAATGTAAATAGCTGCCACTCTTTAAGTTCCAACCCTCGTATACACAGCACTGCGTAAGTTTATATAGACCAACCACACTAATATTGGCTATCACTCTGTACGCTTATATGCCACATAGGATTTTCGCATTGGGAAGGCATATGGGGGGGTGGATGTATATAGATCCACATTTTCTTGACCTCAGCACTAGCTGGAGGCGAGTGGTCAGCTTCACTCCCCGGTCGCTTTACCGCAGGGAAAGAGCCCCCGGTACCCATTGGATAGGAGGCTAGGTGGGCCCAAAGTCGGTCTGGACCACGTGGAGAAGAGAAAATTCTTGACCCTATCGGGACTCGAACTCCGATAGGCTAAGATTTGGGCCGACGATACAACTTATATAATTCCTGCTCTTATGAACAAGTTTCAGTTTTGTATGTTACTTATTCTTGAATTATTTAAGCTCACTTCGCATAGTAAGATGTTATGGGTAATGAATTCAAACTATTGTGGTACAGCATCAGAAGTTTTCTTGGGGGTGGGGTGTTCAGTAATACCGCGAAGGATATTAGGTTAGCTGTCGTCATGGCTGAGATTCTCATCTGAGACCTGAATCTGACGCAGGAATGCTGTTTAGTCGTGACTTTATCATGTGGTTTTTGTTCGTCAGGATGGAAATATTTCTTGCAGCCACAAGTGCAAATCGTTTAGAATTGAATTTGTAATGAAGAGTTTCATTAATGTTATTCTAAATTCAGTGATTTGTTACATATGAAAGGACACAGTCATTCACATTGTTAGTTAATAAGCTAGGAATGTTTGACCATCCTCCCCAATATTAAACAGATCTTAAAATTCTATATGAGGGCCATGTCACTGGACGTCACTGTATACCTTCCCATTTTGGAGCTTAACCTTCAGGCTAATAGTTAGGCATGTGGGCAAATTCCTCCACCATTTTGAAACTCAAAGTATTTATTATGGCATTCACAAGAGACTCACTTGTTTTATATGGTTTCATTTCTCATCGTTTCATCATGTTATCTTATGATTCATTTTAATGCTTTTGAACGTTTTCTGATCAGTAACACAGTGTATTTGTGTGAGTACAGGGGTCTCGCTTGACGTAGGTTCTGTTTTCTGTAGTGTTATTTAAAATACATGCAACTATTTTTGAACATTTTTGAAGAAAAACTAACAATGTGACTTTCAAATGTTGTGATACGGGCATGGTAACAGACAAATTGTGACTTGACCTCCAAAGTTCGTATGACGACACGTTATATAGATAACAAGTGCACTGCATAATTCTTCATAACCCAGAAATGCGCTGCCAGTGACGAGTGTTTTAATACAATACTTGTTTTATCTACTATACTGAATTTCCCGTCATTATTGTCTGGCTGCTTGTTTACGTCACTGAAGGCAGACAGCTGACCGTATTTTCCGATCCCTGCTTGTCTAGCTACTGGATGCTATGTCGCGATGATTGCTGTATAATGTGCGATATATACTAACTCTTCACTCAGCAATTTTTAAGACGTCACAAAATCCATGTAGGGTGGGATCATGTAACATATATGATGAAGCGAATGGTAAAATTAGAAGTAATAATTAATGAACTAAAATTGTAGTTCTAGAAAACTTTGTTCAGAAGTGGACTAAGAACGTTTGAGCATTGTATTTAAAGAGCCCCCATTAAGGCTGTTTATTTGGAGTTCCGATCTTTTAATATCAGCTCATTAATTATTCAACAGATCGAAAAACTTATAGACCTATAGGCCATCTGTGATCCCTCCCTATTCCTTTTGACATCACTAAGTTGCTGACATGCCAAAACAGGGTGAATAGGTCATGTTTATAATATTCATAGTTGCTTCTCGTGTTCTGAATAATGTCAGTTCGTGTATGACTGCATGTTTCATCTCCAGAACTACCGAAGGGATTTTAATTGGAGGATGATACAAAGAATCGTCAATCAAATTTGGGTAGTACATGAAACAGAAACCCGGCTTTGTTGATGTACTCAAACTATGATACAGTTTACAAAAAAATTGTTAGAGACCATAAAGTATAGATCTCTTTGATATGTACCACTAATATTTTAAATAATTTACGGTGAATATTTAACAAAATATGCAGTGTGACTAGATCTGCAACAGTAGATTTCTATCTGTGATAAAAGATAAATTTGTTGTATGAAAGAATCTTCTTGTACAAAATTAGCATATACCATAAAATTCATCTTTGATTATGCAGAGAACTTTATAAACAGTTTCTGTATCATTAATCACAGAACACAATATCTGACTCCATAGGTCTATTATAGAAGGTTATGAACTCCGTCCAGTGTGATTGATAAATGTTTTCTCTCTCTCCTATTTAATCTTTCATCCTTGACATGTTTCGGTCTGAGAGACCACCTTCAGAAGGATATATCAATACATGCGGAAACTACTATTACAATGTGATTGGTCAATATCAATACATACATACAATATCATCACAATGAAATGAATATAAAATATTAGCCTTTAACAACTACAGCGATGTCCGTGAATACATAAAAATATTTATAAATTATTATAATTAGTTTATTTACAAGCATGGTTTAAAAAACTTTGTTAAAATTCGTGTTCTTTATACTGCATCTCTTCAAAGGAAGTTGAGTGTGCCACGCCGTGGTTCCATTGTTTGATGAACAGGACTCTGCAAATGTATTATGGGAATAATGTAGTATTTCAGTAATACCAATTTTATTTAATCTGAGCGTTTGTTATTTCATCATACCGTTATTGTCGTCATGTTGTTCGGGCCACGCCATATTGTTATACTGTTTTAATCACAGTCGCGTATTTATGCCCCTTGTGCCTCATGACGTTTGTGTGGGCGTGTACTGATGTTTTGTTATGATGTCGAACATACTGTTCTGATTATCACCCTTCTTTGTGAGTTTTTGCTCTTCTATCAATTTATTAAGTCTATTAAAATGATAGATGTGGAAGTTTTCTTTTATATTCATGAGGTTCGTACATTTAATGAATGGAATATATTGATTATTTTCAGTCCATAATATCTTGTTCGTATGTTGGTAGTTATTTATTCCAAGTGGGAAAGAGTTAACCCTGGCCAACGAAATAAGTGACTAACTTCATGGGCCTTGATCCTTCTTGAGAAACTAATAATTTGCTCAGATAGTCAAGAAATTCTTGTGATTAGTCAAATTCCCCGCCTCTCTTAGAACGTAAAGTTTCATTACCATGTTCGCACCACCCACCACTGTTTCCTGCGCTGAGCCAAATGAGTTCAGTTCACATTTTCCTACTCCATTACTGTAATTTCTTAGAGAGATAGGATGGTATGGATTGGATTGATCTGGCTCAGGATAGGGACCAGTGGAGGGCTCTTGTGAACACGGCAATGAACCTTCGGATTCCATAAAATGCTGGAAAATTCTTGAGTAGCTGCAGAATTGGCGGCTCCTCCAAAAAGGATCATCTCCATGAGTAAGTAAGTAAATTACTGTAATTTTAATATCCTCCGATCGGCGTTTATCTCTTCCAAGCGTCTTCCTTTCTGCTTTTCAACCGGAACTCTGCGCTTCAAAGTATTATGTGTAAACAGAAAAAGGAATAACCAGCAAGTAACCAAATAAATATACCCTGTAATTGTGTGCAGTAAAATATCAGTGCAGTATGGTATGTGATTTGGGTCAGATAAATGGGTTGTATACTGTGTATTGTATTATATTATCTTGTGGGGAACAACTTACGGTCACCACGTGAACTGGGACCATACTCGAGCCTTGATAGGACCCTTGGTTCTATACTGTGCAGTAAAAATGCGAAATTATCTGTGCTTAACTAATTGAGCACTATGCCATGAATGCGTATGGTGGAGTGGATGTATAGATCCACATTTTCTTGACCTCAGCACTAGTTGGAGGTGAGTGGTCAGCTTTACCCCGCGGTCGCCGTACCCCCTAGGAACCTCAGAACCGGTCTGGATGACATGAAGGGAATAAAAATTCTGCCTGGACTCAAACTCCAACCCCTCGGCCGTCCAGCCCGTAGCCAGTCGTTATACCGACTTCGATGATTGTAATGGGGATGAATGCTCTTGGTAGATAGGCGGGCAGAGAGAAAGCTGTATCCATATCTTTGTTACGTATAGTGATTTTTTGCCTTTCCCGTAGTCTTTTTCGGATTTTAGAGCGAAGCGTGTGTGTGGCACACTGGGCAGGAAGGAAGAAACAATGATGTGACCTAAAAGACCACCAGTTAAGGAGAATAGAAACTCTCTTTCTAAATTGTGCTTCTGAAACTGCCACTGGGAACTGCTAGTTCACAGTTTCGAACATTTGCCGTAGAAGGGCGGTGTCACTCAGCCTTTAGAACTGCAACAAGCCATGAAGACTTTCAGGGAAATGGAGGTAAAGACCAAGTATTCGTGGTGTGTGTGTGTGTGTGAGTGGGTTTATAGGTGCCTGAGTTTCGGCGCGTATATGCGCCTGGGCATTCCTTGCTAGGACGCTGTTCCCGGTTTGAACGCGGATATAAAGGCAAATATTGGCAACCCTGTCGAAGCTCGAACTCCGATCATCAGTCCGTGGCTAGTCTCTGTATGGACAGACGTGCCACGGGGTACAGAATTTGAACAGTAATTTATAGTTGTGGTACATGTGTTGGACTGCATACTCCTATTGCCTCTCATTACTGCACAAAGCGACCAGTTTGTCCATTCCTCGTGGTTTCCCCATTCGCTTGGATGTCATTGGACCGTCATAATTCCTGTCAGAGAACAAACCGGGGATGACTTGAAAGCATTAGAGACCACCGCTTCCGTCGCCCATGGCATCCTTTTGCTTTGTGGTTTGGAATTGGATGGGTTATGGTTTAATCTGGAATTTCCTCGGGCGATTGTTATGGTTGCTGTGATTATTGCTGTAAATTGCACCAATTACTAGCTGTCTGGCAGATATCAGCCATCTTGCTAAGTTGGCGTTAGGTTAGGAGCGCGCAAAATTGTAGTCCACAAAAAATTCAATCCCGCCTGCGGCGAAATTCGGATAATATTAATGATTTACAGCTAAGCTTTTTAACAACCCTGCAGAACATTTGTTGTTCCATTCGTCCGCCCATACCGATGGGGGGGGGGACAATCGCTAAAGGAATGCTCAATAAATTTTACAGTGGGAGTTATTTGTCCATAGATACCGATTTTGTTT
The DNA here is from genome assembly GCF_002891405.2 of Cryptotermes secundus. Lineage (NCBI taxonomy): Eukaryota > Metazoa > Arthropoda > Insecta > Blattodea > Kalotermitidae > Cryptotermes > Cryptotermes secundus. The sequence goes on from NW_019744424.1 coordinate 220,899, forward strand.
AAAGTGGAACAGAAATAAGGGGAATTCTACGTGAAGACCTACGTACGTTTCTTGAGTGGAACACAGATATCTGTCGGAGTGAAAAATGTTCTGAACAAAAGTTACAGAGATATATAACGCGCATACTTATGTCCAGTTCACATTTATCAAGGTCTTAATGGATTTCGGGGTATCTGCACAAAAGGGACGCCATGAGTATACACGTATACATGTGAATACACACGCGGAAATTACCAAACAACAAATAGTGTTTTTTAACACACGCAAAGTTTACCGAAGTTGCTTATTCTCAATAATAACCAAACGAAGCTTCGTCGCACCTGAATTTGTGGGTCTAAACTTTATAAACACGTTTAATTATTTTTAATTAAAATCATTTGGTTGTGCTGATGGCGTCATTTATTTCTGAGTGTAACATGTCCGTCCTGCATGAAAATAACTGCTTCAGTTGGTTCAGCAAAAAAAAATCTCATTTGAAAAGAAAACTGTATGTAATGAATTTGGACAGTGCTGAAATTACGGTGGTTCATTTAAGCAGTGCTCCGTTACAGGTTCTCACATGTATTTAATTTTCAGCCGCAGAATATTCAAGCAGGAAGCGAAACATTTTCTGAGATCCAGAAACTCATGTATTATATTTGGAACAAGGAAGAATTGCCACAAAAGTGAGATTGTTATTGTACACATTTACCAGAAGCATAAACAACTAACTGTAGTAATTATCGAGACATTTGTTTGTAATCATCTTTATACAACATTTTGTGTAATAACCTTGTCTTAAGGTTAGCGAAACTCTTGGAGATAACGTTATGATCTTTGACTTAACAGATTGGCTACTGATCAGACTTTTTTTTTTTGCATTCTTCACATACTCGAGAAAAGTGAGAGTACAGTGACATGGTTCATAAACTATTTATAGATTACACGAAAGCATGTGATGCAGTTAGAAGGGAACCATTCTGTAGTCTGCCTACTGAATTTGGATATGCTCGAAAGCATGTGATGCAGTTAGAAGGGAACCATTATGCAGTCTGCTTACTGAATTTGGATATGCTCGAAAACATGTGATGCAGTTAGAAGGGAACCATTATGCAGTCTGCTTACTGAATTTGGATATGCTCGAAAGCATGTGATGCAGTTATAAGGGAACCATTGTGCAGTCTACTTACTGAATTTGGATATGCTCGTGAAAGTAATTAGGGTTAATTAAATGTATTCATTGAAACACAGTAAAGTTTGTACAAGTAAACACTTAGATTCCAAAGGGCTCACCTTTGCCCGGAATGTTTCGTGTTCAGGATGATCTGAATATGCAAATGTTCTATAACATAGTTTGGTAGGGTTAACTTTTATGTTAAGACGTGAAATAACTACATTGGTATATGTAATTTATTTTCTCGCCCTGGTTAAGTGGTATTAAAACCCTGACATATTTTGTTGGTAAATGACCATCTTCCGGGTGGATGTAAGATAATTAAAGGAAACTGTGGAATTGCGTGTATGAACAAAAGATTTAAAATGTCCAAATAATAACATTTTTGTGAAAACTTAGAGCTAATATTATATTAATCTTCGTTGATGTGAACCGTTGTTAAATTCAGTTTTTTATAATTGGTGCGTGATACTTTATTGTATGTTGTTGCGTCCTGCTCCTTATCTTCTGCTGCATTGTTGCGTGATTTCTGAAGGGCCAACACATCCTCTTATCTGCATTGAAGACTGTTTAATAGTTTTCAGTCAATGTTTTATGGACCATCAACAGTTTATGATCTTCTGTCTCTGTGATTACTCCAAGGGAGTAGATATATTTCCCATGGTGGTCTTTGTTGTTTGTAATACCAGTTGGTCTCATGTTAATTTTCTGCAGACCCAAATCTGTTTTGCCGAGTTGATCATACTGCAGATACCAACCTGGATATACGAGTACACAACTATTTGTTCTGTTTTTCTTTAATGTTCAGTGTATCAGAAAGTGTTACGCAAAAGTAGTAGAGCATGATTATGTTTTATATTGTGGACAAATTTTGGTGCAACGAATAATTTGGGGGGGGGCGGATATTTTGATTTGACCATAATGTAAAGTAAGATCTCTATTAGGGCCGCGCCATAGCTCAAGCGGTTAGTTGCTGGCTTCCCACTGCGGCGGCCCGGGTTCTATCCCGGGTCTTGTAAAGTGGGATTTGTGGTGGACAAAGTGGCGCTGGGGCAGGTTTTCTCCGAGTACTTCGGTTTCCCCTGCCAATCCTCATTCCACCAATTGCTCCACAATCACCCTCACCCATCATCTGGGGCTGGTACAATAGGCCAGAAGTGGCGACGGTACAAGGGACTTAGTCCCACCCCCCTAGCAATAGAAAAAGATCTATATTGAATTAATGTGGACCAAAATTAACTCTAGCAAATTTAAATAATTTTAAGAAACAAACAAATGTGCATTGGGTAGTTCAGGAGTTATTTTTACTCGGTTGCTGGATGGGCCTATTTGGAAATGGAAGGTTACATGCTTAAAATTAATTAAAAGGACTGTCAGTTACATTGACAGCTTATCTATTAGATAATGTCAGAAAACAAGAAAATAACATTGTTATTGATCAGCGTTACATGCAAGTCCAAAAGTACAGTTTCTACATTATTCATCATCATTTTACCAATACTGTGTTCATTTAATGAATCCTGAAAGTGTTACTGTCGTTCGCTTATGTGTAAGTTTGCTAGAGAGATTTGTGCCATGTGTGCAGGATATACCGAGTTCGAATCACGGCCTGTATACCAGCTGTCCTGACTGATATCTTTTGTGGGTTTCCTCAGTCCTTCCAGGCAGATACAGGATCGTGCTTTGAAATTTGACACCGACGTTCTCTCCAAAGTCCTCTCAGTTTTATAAAAATAACTTTTGTCTCATATTGTTTTATGCTACATAAGCACTGCAATTGATACAGCACCGTTAAATAATTTGCAACACATCCATATACCTTTTTTTTTTGTAAAAAATATGTACTTAGTGAGATATTTTTTCCGTCACTTAATTGTAGTGAAGCTCTAACTCATGCCAATACAGTGAGATTCATACTGTAAGCTCCAAGTTTCAAATAAAAAACCGCCAGCACAACAAATAAGTAATCGACTCATCACCACATTTGTGTCAGTAGAGTTTATTAACTATGTTAAAATTATGCGACATGTTTCGGCTCATTTGGAACCATCATCAGGCCATACACATTTTAAAGCTATAAAATATTAAATTGTAATAATGTTCACTATGGATCCATATTACAAATAATGTTATAACATAATTTAATTTGAAGAAAGCAGAATTCTGGGATGTGGCACCGTGTAGATGTGTTCTGAGGAACGTATCGCCTCCAGCTTCAGGGTAGAAGGAAAAATAAGAAAATCCGCAACTCTCGGTCTCTTCGCTTGACGATTTTCTTTTTTTTCCTTCTCCCCTGAAGATGGAGGCGATACGTTCCTCCGAAACGTCGGTTAACACCACATATACACGGTGCCAAATCCCAGAAGACTGCTTTCTTCATAGTCACCGCCATGAAAACCTCAAATCTTACATAATTTTATTCAATTTTTATCGTTATTTGCACAGGTCAACTCAGTTTTATATTTTGGTTGTATTAAAATATTGTCAGCCTTCGTAAAATTGGTATGTGCTGTCAGATACCATTTTTAAGTAGAATTTTCTACTGCTTGTTAATCTCATTTTATATTATCGAAACAGTGCGCTATCGCGCGCGCACACTCAAAGTAACCTGTGTTGAATTATTCTTAGGTAATGTTTTGTTGTTCCCTGATACTGCTGAATTGTTCTTAGGTAATGCCTTGTCTCTGATATTGTTAATGCTGTTTTTTCTTATCTTAGCTCCTTGTTTTATACACTATATCTCGTTTATTCACAAATAACTTATTTGACTGGTTGATTCATTTTTAAATTTTCTATTATACCGTTGTCTGCGTCACTGTTTATTGTTCCATTGTTTATGACGCACAAGCTGTAGCTGACGTCAGAAATAAAATGTATAGGGGGCTGTATGTCAGGACATTACTGTAGTTCATTTAGTCAGCATGAAAATTATATTTAGGTCTGCGTTTTGAAGAAGGAACCCCTCTTCCATCGTCGATATAAAACCGGAGCAACTCGAGTAAAATCTCTTTAGGAGTTGCGAATGACTCAAATATGTTTTCATTTGATTTTATTGTAGCCACGTAGTTACAGCACTCTAGTATTTCTAAAAAATTTATAACAGAAGGTGTCACTCTATGTTTTGTGCTTTACTTAGCTGTACAGGCTGTTTTCAAATGATATCGCTGACTGTTCAGCTCGGCGATTCTGTGTGCCCCTGCCGTGCGGCTTGGACTTGTCAGCGCGGCATTCCTGTATTTAAAGTAACCCTCCTGCAGTGAGGGGACTTAGTAATATATGAGTTAGTTAGTGTGATAACCCTTACTAAGTAAACAGAATACATTGTCTAACCTTTTTTCCCGTGCTTAACAATAATTGGAGTGGATGTTGCATTCCTGGTTATGTTCTTACAACAGCGTTTCCACTCTTCTCTTCCTGTACAATTCAGATTCGATGTATTAAAGTAATCGTAATACATCAGTGCAATTTTTCGTAGCTCATCTGGTAGCTGTGAATGCGATTTATTATTGCATATTCAGATAAGCTGTTGCAAAGTAGTGACTGTACTGCAGATAGCACTGCACGGAGCCGGAAATTGTTTTTCTCTATAATTTGTTAATCATTCTCCCGTGAAAAAAACTACATGAAATTGGAATTGTAAATCTTATTGAACTCGATATGTTATGTTGTGTACCTGTTTCTTGTGTCGTAAGCCTTCTTTTTAAGTATGTAAGTTTTAGCTTTATGTAAAGCATGAGTCACACTGAACCAGTATGAAGCAATATTATTTTGTCTGACTTTAATATTGATCTTTCATTACAAAATCTCAGTGTTAAGGGCAAAACATGCTGACAGACACATATAACAAAGACAAAAACAACACCGTCCAGTGTGACTATCTAAGTTTTATCAGTGGAAAACTCATCACCCTTACATGTTTCGATCCCTACGGATCATCGTCAGAGGGCATCAATACTTTTTCCGGAAACTACTATTACAGTAGGTGTTAAATTATATACGAGTACATACACATATGTCTGAAATACATTATATGTGTATGTATATAATTTAACACCTATTATAATAGTAGTTTCCGGAAAAAGTATTGATGCCCTCTGAGGATGATCCGTAGGGATCGAAACATGTAAGGGTGGATGAGTTTTCAAATGATACAGCTTAAATAGTCATACTGGACGGTGCTGTTTTTGTCTTTGTAATTGTTAGTGTGACGGACCAGAATGAAACAAATCAAAGACACATATAACTTATACACTTGGTACAAGACTTGCATAAACACAAACCAGTGAAATGTAAGGTAAAAAGATAAAGCCATCCCTGTAACAGGCTGTGGAGGCCCATAGGGTCACAGATGGCGGTAAGGTTGTCAGCCTTACGCTCCGGCCGCCCTTTACCCCCAGTAAGATTGCTGGTACTCATTCCTGTTAGAGGCTGAGTCGACCCCAGGTCCATAATGCGGCTGGAAGGATTAGGTCAATTGAAAAATTCACCTCATCGGGACTCGAACCCACTACCTTCTGACTTGTAGCACAGTGTCTCAACCAACAACGCTGCCCCGTGCCCCCGAAACAAACCAGTTCAAAGCCAAAGTAGCTGGAGTTCTTGAATGAGTTGCATCATTCATAGCATGGGAGGGAAATTTCGGGAATGTGTACATTTGTTTGAGAGATGCATTTGGAAATGCTTGATACGGTGGAAGTTGCTGGGACAAGGGTGTCATAACATCTCTGTTACTGTTTAAAACTGAGGTCACATAGGTGACATAGCTCAGTCACTAAAATACCAGCCACAGGTTGAGGTTAGACTACCAGCATACCACGTACAGGTCAGCTGTGATTCAGTTTGAGATTTTTGACAGGAAAATTAAAGTTTGGTATTCTATGTGTGTACCGGTCACGGTAGCCGAGCGGTCTAAGGCATGTACTGTCTTCGCTCGCTTGGAAACCGGGATCGTAGGTTCGAATCCCAGTCAGGGGATGGATGTTTAGTTCGTGTGTGTCCGTTTTTCTGTGTCTGTGTACAGGTAGAGGCCTTGCGACGAGCTGATCACCCACACAAGGAGACCTACCGAATGTGTAAGATCTAGAAAAACCGAAGTGAACGGAGAAGTTCATGGAGGTAGGCGTAGGCCCACTGGGGCTGTAGTGCCAAGGGGAAAAATTGTATGTGTGTGGACTTAGCTGACAGTCTTCTTAGGCATTTCCAGTTGTACTTACACTAGAAGCCATTTGGACAATCTCAGCAATTAAATTCTTGAACACATGAGCCTTGAAAACGTTTCGCTAAATGTCAGCGACACGTGCAAGGTAAAGGTAAAGTCGTGCCTCTGCCTAAACTGCATGCTGTGAGGACCGACCTGTAGGGGACTGGGTGGGCTCTAAAGCCAGCTGGGTCCAGTGATGGATAGAGAGCGTTCTCTTGCTGATGTTTCGCAAAATGCAATTCAGAGTTTGGCGGAATTAGAATTGAACAAGTTACTGTAACTCCCGGAATGTGACTGGTAACACTGCGCATCCTGAGCCTTAGTGAATTAAACCTGTTGTATATTTAAATGGCGATTTTATCTTGTTAGATGAGTGCTACAAATAGCATGTTCGGATAGGTCTGTAGAGGTTTCCTTCACTCACCTTGTCAAACACATAATTCAGACTGGAAAGGGAACCGTTTCTAATGTGATATTTCATGTGGAGGATGGAGAGGTTATAATATGCTCTGTAGTTACTGAATGGGATGTATATATGCAGTCGGTATCACGATTGACTATAGGATGGACAGCTGAGAGGCCGGAGTTTGAGTCCCAGTGGGAGCAAGATTTTTCTCCTTTTAATGAAGTCCAGACCGGTTCTGGAGTCCACCCAGCCTTCTCTCCAGTGTGTGGGGGGAGGGGGGGGCAGGGCGTGAAGCTGAGCACTCACCAACTAGTGCTGAGGTCAAGAAAATGTGGATCTATACATCCACTACCCTGTGCACCTTCAGGGCGTAGTACTTAATTAGTTAAGAAACGGGACAACTTTACCTGTATGTAGTTTGTCTTCTCCTGTTTGTTGGTCATAAGTAGGGACCGGATTTTTATGCCCTAATAATCCCTTAAATATGTATGCATTTATGCATGAAAAACTTCCGAAATATGCACTAAAATATGCACATAAAATTTATACCAAATATTAAAATTGGTTTTACATTATTTTAAGACCAACAAATCAATATTTAAGTTCATTTTATGTAATCACTGAATGATTCACTTGCAATAAAAAGCTATACTTAAATACAAATCATGCAATAAAGCCAACATATTTAATTACAAATTAAAAAAACCAATGGCACTCGCCTTTAGCTCTCCAAACTTTCAACTTCTCTTCTGTTGCAGTTCACAATTACTAAATGTTTTAGGTTTTCCATAGTTAGTCGCCTCCTATTGTCTTGTAAGATGTCCGTAGAGCGGGAAAAACTTCTTTCCACCTCACAAGAACTTGGGGGCGCATGTACAAAAGCAGCTGTTTCCTCCACTGTTAGTGATTTTTTACTTGGCAGTTCAGTATGTTTACCGGCTAAAATTTCTTCAATTTCACAAATTTGTTCATATCCTAGATTTTTTGAAAGAATACTGTGTACTTTTTCCTTTACTACTTCACCAACTCTTCCAGGAACTGAATTCAATTTGGAAACAGTGGTTTTGAACACACTTAACGACTGATACAAAGTAGTATTGCTATTGCTTGCCTCCAGTGAGGAAATGGCGGATGGAAGATGAGAGATGTGAGCAGATATATAGGAAAGATTAGTTTCTAGTTCTGCGCTTTTTAGTACATCTTGGGCAATTTGAATTGATGCTGCACTTTTGGGATCAAATGTATGCACGACATCCCTAACTGTTTCTAAATGTTCAGTGTAATAACTCGCTGCACACAGCCACGTGCCCCAGCGCGCTAAAATTGATTCTGGCGGAAGTGGAACGCTCGGTGCGACTGCCTTAAAGGCTTATTTTCTGTATGGCGCTTTAACAAATACCTTCTTCACAGAAGACACCAACTTGTCAAGAAGCGGAAAATTTGCACGATTTGTTTCTGCAACACGATACAACCCATGGGCAAGGCAAGTCAAATGTGTCATATTTGGAAATATAACTTGATGAGCAGTACCGGCTTTCATCATACGAGTATAACTTGTGGCATCAGTCACAAAGAGCAATATGCGCTCATACTGAATGCCATTCGGCCATAGTAAATTCATGGAATTGATAACAAATTCGCGGATGAGGCAAGTTAGGAGTAGAGGGATCGGCGAAGTTCCGTCCTGGGTATTGCGTCAGAAACATGAACCATGACGAAATGTTGAGTCAAATATGCAACATACGGAAAAGAAAACTTGTATACACACGACCATGACTGAAAATTTGAACACAAAATTAAAAAATATGTATGATAAACATTTTAAAAAGGAAATATGCAGTATAAATAGAGATCTTCGAAAATATGATGCTTATTCATAAAACAGGCAAAATATGCATTTATATGCACCATCAAACCATGTCCAAAATTTAAGAAATGAAGTCATTCATACATATATCCAAACAAGCATACTTTCTGGTTGCAAGAAAGAAATATGCATTTGCATTAAAATCCGGTCCCTAGTCATAAGATTTGAAGCAGCTTTAATTTGTTTGCCAGAATTTGCCTTGTGCTTGCCATGTGATTAATGTGTACTATATCATGCATATAATCTGATAATTTACTTCGCAGACATTCTAAGTGCCGGTGACTGCATTGGTTAGTCACAGTTTTGTAACTGGTAATAATTTTAACTCCCATGTTTGTTGTAGTCACTTATTGTTCCATAACTGGCCCACAATGACAGACACTCTGCTAATCATAAAGATGAAGGTTCTGAGGGAGGAAATGAATTTTGTAGAGATATTGGGTTTTCGGGCTTTATCCATCGTCCTGGTTTTAAGATAATTGAAAACACGACGTTTCGGAAACTGGATCTGTTTCCATCCTCAGGTGAGGGAAAACACCTATTCTGTTGGGTCCCTTAGAAAGAGCTAACCTCAATCACGGGAAATGACTGTCCAAAAACCCAGTATCTCTATGTGTTATACACCATCATCAGAAATAAATTTTCCTTCGAGAGACGTGTGCCTGTGCCACAAGACTCATTAATGATTCTGTATTCATTATAAACATTTAGGATTTGAGGTTCTCACAGCTGTGATTAAGGAGAATTATCACCTGGGATGTAGTGCTGTGTGGTCCAGAGAAAGTTAAACGAAGTTTTGGAAGTAGCATTTTCCCCCTGAAATGCTCGTTCACTTTCACTGTCCTATGCTGTGTTATATCCCAGAAGATAGACCTATTTATTATAAACTTGTTTCACATTGATCCATGTGACACATACTAATGGTGTAATAATTGTCCACAGGCGTCCTGGTGGTGAATGTGACATGGCGAGGGAAGACTTATGTAGGCACACTCCTAGACTGTACCAGGCATGACTGGGCTCCACCAAGGTATGAACGATTTTATGGAGGGTGAATGACAAACTCACATGTGTGTTCTCAAACACAGATAATAGATGGTGTTTCCTGATTGTTGTCTTCATGAATTTGCATTCCTCCATGGTGAGGTGTATTTGTTGCATGTGAAAGTCAGTTTACCTGCTGTTTTATATCATGTTTACCACCATGAACCAGCAAATGACGTTAGTGTTGCTTCCAATCTGAATGTTAACATGGTCACAATGATGGCATCACTGTGGTTTCCTTTGTGGAAACGCCATGCCATATATTTGTATATGGGTCATGGAGACAACACTGCAAGTATTCTGGATAATGGCAAAATATTGAGTTGAAGGGCGTGCCCATTGGGCAGGAAGCTTCATGAGCAGTCATTGACATGTCCTTTGTAACTGTAATGGGAAATAATGAAATGGGGGACAGGTGAACACACACAGTGTAGATATGGTAATGTAGTATTTCTTTTCTTGAAGAAATAAGTGGAATTGTTTAAAGAGTGTTAACAAGATGTCTGTAATGTACGTTACTCAGTACTGTTGCATATAGAATTTTCCATTGAAATTGTCACAGTGGGAAGATGATTTCCTTCTTCTATGGCTCTTGCATTAGACAATAGGCTTATAGGAAACAAATTATGGAGCCACTTCATATTTGTAAGTTTGTAGTTAATTTATTTATGCTTGTCAGTAGCTGACGATTCTGTAATAGTTGGTCCCTCCCTTTCATTGAAGGACCGAATAAGAGTTTACATATGCTTTTCTCGGCCAGAGAGAGGTCATGTTATGACTCTGTGAAAATAATAATTTTTAAATATCTTGGGTGGGGGGGGGGGAAGAGAAGATATTTTTCTAAATGTGGTAAAGGTAAAGCTATCCCTGTAACAGGCCGTGAAGGTCCATAGGGTTGCGAAACGTCGAGGCTTCCAAATTTTATTTAGATAGTCTGCTCACAGATGGTGGTAAGGTTGTTAGCCTTATGCGCCGGCCACCCATTATCCCCCAGGAAAATTCCTGGTACTTATTTCTGTTAGAGGCTGAATCAACCCCAGGGCCATAGTGCGACTGGAAAGATTAGGTAAATTGAAACCACTTCATCGGGACTAGAACTCGTGACCTTCCGGGTTATAGCATAGTGCCTCAACCAAGCACGCTACCGCGTGCCCCCTGAGTATGAGTAGTTGCCAAGTTAATGTGAAAATCATGCTTCTGACTGCTTTTTATTATTTGGTGTAAGCGTGCATGTTTGCAATGCACAGACTTGATTAAAAGACACGTGGTTATAATTTATGTGGTACAGAAACAGTTAACATCAGTTTTGCAGAGTCTTGAAATTGCTATATTGTATTCAAAATCATACACCCCCCCCCCANGTCACTAATTTCCACCTGATGGTTAGCTGGAACCTTTATAACTTCAAATGAGAAAGGACAAGTCACCTGTTGAATTTCATTTTCCACGTTCTTAAAATCTTTAAATTGTCATTCGGAGTTGTTAATATACTTTGCCAAAAATATTATCTCTACAACTCTGTAGAATAGAAAAACATGTAAATTTATTTCCCTTAAGTAGTTCGGAGAAGAAAATGTTATTTTATTTTGAGAGCCTTCACTACTTATGTAGCTTATATATAAAGAGGCCATTTCACCATTTGGATATTCTGAAACATCAACCGGAAATATCAATCCAGTTTTCCCGTTTTCTTAGTTGCTTGAATGTGAGATAATTATCTTTCATGTTTAACCAGTTTCATCTGTGAATTGTGGGAATATTAGATCTTTAACGTCTGTGTCCAACTAGTTTTTGTATTTGAGTTGTGGGAACATGAGATTTTATCTTTTATGTCCAAGATCATTAGCATTTCTTCTTATAATAAGTCGCGCACTTTTTTGAAGACTTTACAGTCATCAAGTGCTAGAGCATCATTATGTTGAGCATCCTAATCTTGCAGCATGGATATGAAATGAATGTATTTCAAATCTCTTGGCTGTAGGGAATTCCCATGTTTCAGTGTTCTGCTTTTCACATGTTTCATATTTAAAGCATTTTTCTGGTGCACATTGTGGTGAATAATTCAATGAAAGGACAAATGTTCTCCAGTTAAGACAGTTTTGTTCGTAACATCTTGTGCCCTTTTTAGGAGGCCTAGATGTTTACTTATCAGATTCAGTGATAGTCTGTGGTCACACAGTCTCTATGCACATAAAGAAAGCAGCAACACAACCAGCTCAACAGCGTGGAAAATGTACAAGTCGCGCTAACATATATAACATGCATGTAATAACACTACTGTATTGATATCTATACGCGCTGCTTTAAACACAGAATATATGTAAATATGCCTGTCGATTGCAGCAGTTTTACACGTTTAATAAATAACCGATAGACCCAAATTGTCGGTAAAATCAGTTAGTTTATTACGAACACGAATGAAGATAGAAGACAAAATACCCACGCCGTGACTCAGGAATGCAGCGCATCAGCAAATATACTGTCACACATATTTCAGTGAATATCTGGTGACTGCAGTGAAGAGTAACGTTTAAGAACTTTTGATTCTAAGTTCTAATTGTAATTTAATAAACTGTAAATATATTTTAAGTAATAATCAACCTCGCTTTCACACACGTAAAGCAATTTTAACGTAATGGAACAATTTTGGCAAGGTAGACATGTACCTGAAGATGGTCGTATACGACCGAAACATTTCGTAACAGGGAAGTACGTGTAGACAAGCTAATAAGTTGCATTTGAGACAGAAATATATGCATACAAGTAAATACATTAATGGAACAGGATGCTTAAATATGGTATTGTTACACAGTCGCCTATGTCATTCAAGAGTTGTTGGCAACCTTTCATGCACGCTCTTACCAATTGCCATGTCTTTCATATCTTCCATAGAAAAGAATTCGTTAATAACACCACATATTTAATTCATACCATCACATTGGTAACTGAGTTGTATCTCTTCCATTATTACCATACCTTTCTACAGAGAAATACGTGGACATCTAAACTGTATCCTTTAACTGCATTAGCATCTTATTATTCATTTCTTGCAACCAGCATGCATTTGTTCTAGACCAGTGGATACAAGAGTAGGCTTTCTGTTGGGGGATCCAAACGCGTTGTTCGCCTGTTTACAACTGAAGTGACTTAGAGAAACCGGAAAAAATGCCATCACTTCTTCAAGCCGATCCAATCGCATTAAGAATTTACAAACGGTGAAAAGTTACTAAATGTGGTATTTGAATGGTGTTATTTTTTTGTTAGATTGTGCAAACTGCTGTTGTCACGGAGCCCTAGGTAATGGCTCGGTAAACACATTTCTGCGTATCAGACCGTGTTAGGTAACGCGGTAACGTCATCAACAATACGGACTGTATTTTCCGTGGGGTCTGTGCAGAGTGCTTATAGGGGAAGGATTTTAGAACCTTGAGAGTACAAGGAGGAGAATGGAGCATGTCCTTAGTGAATTGTGAAGATTAGTTGCGGGTTTTTAGCTGAGTTCGAGGTTCCAGTGCAGCGTGTGCAGCGGTGAACTAGAAAGTGTGTAAACCAGCGACAGCGCTATGTTGCCTCTAAGTACGACATGCTGTAACCGAAGTGCTAATAAATGCATCCATCCATCCATCCGAAGTAGAACCCGTTATTTTCGTCACGCGTACCCCCCCACACGCGCACACACACACACACGTGACAATATTTCACTTTTGAGATTGCAATATTTTCAGGACATTTGTTACAGACATGATACTTAATAATGTTAAGAGGGTATGGTGTCCAAGACCACCCTACTCCAGATTGAGTAGGGGAGCAGTTCTGAATTACTTGATCATGAAGATGGGTGATTAAAGTCATCCAAAATAGTATTAGCAGCTTGTGGCCATGCTCTATCTTATTGGGGGGGGGGGGTATTTCCTTAAGATCGCAGTCAAATCGTTGCAGAAGGAGAATAAAGTTGTCTTCCAGAAGTGCCCATAACATTCACACTCTCCTCTATAAATTCCGGACCCAAATTACGAGGTTTATTGGAAAGTTCCCGCGCTGTTATTCTTGTAACTGCCTCGGCGAAAGAAGATGAGAGGGCAGGCCAAGGCCACATGTCCGCAGGCCTGTTCCATCAGTCTGCCGCTTGACATCGCGCTTTGAACACACATTTTTTTATAGGAGTGCTTTTTCGACTTCGTGTTTCGTTTTGCTTGCGATGTATGGCAAAATCGAGCAACGTGTCTGCATCAAGTTTCGCGTGAAGCTCGGTAAATCCGCTACCGAAACCGTTGAAATGATTCGTGAGGCTTTTGGAGAACATTCTTTAAGTCAGACAGCGGTTTTTGAATGGCATTCACGTTTCAAGGCCGGTCGAGTGTCAGTTGAAGATGACGAACATTCAGGGCGATGAAGCACCAGCAAAACGAGATACGAGTAAGATGTTGAAAAAATTCGAGAACTCGTCCACGAAGACTGTCGCCGAACAATCAGTGAGCTCGCAGACACCGCTGGGGTCAGTTACAGATTTTGCCATGATATCTTCACAGAAAATGTGAACATGTGCCGCATTGCCGCGAGGTTTGTTCCCTGACTCTTGACAAATGATCAAAAGCAGCGGCGCGTAAATATGTGTGTTGAGCTATAAGAGAAGGCTAACGGGGACCCAACTTTCATCTCTAGGATCATAACGGGCGACGAAAGCTGGATTTACGGTAACGATCCAGAAACAGCAACAATCACCGCAGTGGAAGAGTCCACAATCACCAAGAGCAAAAGGCACACCAGGTCCAGAGCTCAACAAAGAGCATGCTCATTTTTTTTTTTGATGAGAAGGGGGCTGTTCACCGTGAATTTGTTCCTCCTAACTCTACGGTTAACTCTTGACTTTTACTGTGACGTTTTGAGACGCATGAGAGAACATGTGCGACAAAAACGACCGGAACTTTGGCGCAACCACAACTGGCTCCTTCATGACGATGACGCATCCGTGCACACGTCCCTGAAAACCACAGAGTTTGTGACTAACAACAACATTGTTATCGTTCCCATCCTCCCTACTTGCCGGACTTAGCCCACTGTGATTTAGTTTATTTCCCAAACCGAAAATGAAACTGAAGGGGCAACGTTTTGAAACTGACTGACATCCAAAGCGAATCACAAGCAGCACTCTACTATATAAGAGAAAATGACTTCCACGGTGCTTTTGAAGCTAGGAAAAAAAACCGTGGGATCGTCGTATACGTTCCCAAGGAGACTGTTTTGAAGGAGGTGGCAGCCAAAATTGAGTAAGTTAAGCCAGCATTTCTTTTTGCCTAGTCCGGGAACTTTCCCTTACACTCATATAACAGCAATTGATGGGTGAACTGGAGCATCTGCATGGAGGTGTGTTTGTTAACAGTCCTATTCTGATCAGTACCGTCTGCTGTGTAGTATAGGATGCAATCTCCACAGCGAATGCTGTCAAACTAAACTGCCAGTTTGTGCAAGTGTGCCAGCGCCAGACCAGATCGTTTTAAAAACATAAAATTGAAATAATTAGTCCTTCATGAAGACACTGTAGAAGGGAACTTGATTTTTATGCATATATGTTGGATTGAGTCATTTATATAGGCATGGAAATCATAAGAATAACATTTGTCCACAGGTTCTGTGATTCACCTACAAGTGATCTGGATGCCAGGATGCCTAAGGGTCGAGGGAAGCGTGGCAGAGCAGCAGCCATTACAAATCCTGGAGGGGACCTCAGTAATTTCACAGAGACACGATCATCTGTGCATAGCAAATTGCGAAATGGTGGCGCCAAGGGTCGTCGTGGAGGTGCAGGTTCATCTAGTTCAGGTGCAACAGCTGGAACTGGATCACCTACACCATTTGCACCACCTCGGCCAGAGTCTAACAGTAAAAGAAAGGGGCGAGTGCCTGACGAGGAAGCTCTTGGAGCAGCGAAAAAGAATAGAAGCACTCCTGTGTCAGGAAGCAATAGTCCCCCTTCCTCTCCTGTGCTACTTGAGTGTCCAGAACCAAACTGTTCGAAGAAGTACAAGCATATCAATGGACTTAAGTACCACCAGTCACATGCACATGGGTCTGCAGAAGATGAAGACACAAAAGATGCTGCAAGCTTATCAGAAAATGATGAAAGTAATGCTGAAGCACCAAGCCCAGCTCTCTCAGTCAAATCTCCTGAAAAGTTGACTGATCAACAACCACCACAGCAACAACAGCAACAGCGTAAGGATGAGATCACGAATCAAAGTCCTTTGCAGATTCCTTCAAGTGGACTTCAGTCAGCACCTCATTCCACACCGTCGAATGTTCCAGAACAACCAAGTCAACCAATTCTGAACAAAAGTGGGTTGGTTTCGTCGCCAACTCCGCACTTGCCATCAGGGGCTTTAAACCAAGTCCCTTCTGCTCCTCCAGAACTAGTCCCAGCTCCAGTTGCATCAGCAGGTTCCCTTCTGAACCCTGATACAAAAAATGTAGTAAAGCCTGGTGTTCTTCGTTTTGGACCACCTGTTGAAGACTTCTCTGTAGGCATGTTTTGTAGCAACAAGCAGATTTTACCAACAACTCCCGTGGCAAGCAGCAGCACACCAGTGTCAACGATCAGAGCTGTCAGTGTGGCTGTGGCACCAAGCCAGCCTCAGCTTCAACCTCAACCCCAGCCCCAGACACAGGTTTCTTCTTTACAACAGCCTCAGGCACAACCTCAGACTCAACCTCAAACACTGCCTCAGCCTCAGGCCCTTCCGCTGCAACAGACCCTTCCTCTTCCACACTCACAATTGCCTGTAACTAATAAGCCTCCTCCACCTCAGTTCAAGGTGAAACCAACTGCTTCGCTTATGCCTGACGACAAGAAGAAATTGCAGGGCCACAAGAAGAAGAACCGCAAGTCTCCTGCTGGCAGTCCACATCCACAACCTGAACAGCCTTCTTTTGGCGTGGATGCTGTGGGTCGTGAAGATGTACAAAGCCCTGCCTATTCAGACATATCAGATGATACAGCTCCAGTGTTGGAATCTGAAGTTGGTGATGGGAAGAGCAAGGGTCAGAATGGAGACAAAAAGGGAGAAGTAGGTCAGGGACCTTCTCCACATTCTATGCCACATTATGGCATATATCCGTTCTATGGCCAACCACCCTATCTTGTTCCATCTGTGCAGCAGGATAGTAAACCAAAGGAGAACAATGAAAAACTAATAGAAAACAAAGGCATGGAAAAGGATAAGAAAGATTGTGCAAATAATGGTGACTATCAACAGAAGTTGTTACAGCCACACTACTATCCATATGGCTACATGCCAAGCTATGCTTACAATCTGGAACCAAGTTACCCTGTTGCTGTCATGCCTTCCGAAGACAAAGGAAAAGAACCCATTGGTAAGGATGATAAGAGCCCTAGCCCCTCAGACCATGGGAAGCCTATTCCTGCATCTCCAAGCCCACTCCAGGTACCCAATCCTTCCAAAGTGAAGGTAGAACCTGTATCAGGTGTGAAGGACAAGCATCAGAATGAAAACCATCAAATACTGAAAGAAAGTATTGAAATGAAGAATCAGATGAGCCCATATCTGTATTCACGTCAACAACAGCAACAACAGCAGCAGCAGCAGCAGCAACAACAACAACAGCAACAGCAGCAGCAGCAACAGCAACCAGAAGAGTTGCGGAGGTATTATTTGTATCCTGATCAGCAGCGACGTAAAGAGCCGCAAGTCCAACCAGAACCATTACCCAAACCAAGTGCACCTCCCCCCAAAACAACATTGCCAAGCCCAAGTCACAAGCATAAAGATAAACCTTCAGAAGAGAAGAAGGAGGATAAGGTGAAACAGGAAGGAGTGAAACCTACAATGGAGACACAGGGTCCGCCACCACCACCAACATCCTCTTATGCCTATATCCATCCAAGTTACATGCAGTCACCTCATTACGGTGCATTACCATTTGATCCTGGCCACCCCATGTATCGAAGCATCAATCCCATGCTAGTTCCAGGATATGGGACAAATCCATATCTCCACCCCCAGATACCCCGTTACCACGCGCCAGAAGATCTATCACGCCCACCTTCAGGGCCTACCAAAGCATTGGATTTGCTGCAGCATCATGCTAACCAGTACTATTCGTCACACAAAATCCACGAGCTTCAGGAACGTGCGCTCAAATCTCCCACACCTAAGACTGCTTCAGCAAGTGCATCACCGTCAGGAGCAGGAGGTCCACCCGTAGGGACAGCTCCAGGACAAGGTGTACCTCAAGGGCCTCCTGTTTCTGTGGCAGGTGGTGGACCAGGAGGGACTGCACCTCCAGGGAAGCAGGTGCCTGGTGACGGAAAGGAGACAAGATCTCCTCCTCCCCAACGTCATGTGCACACGCACCATCATACCCATGTCGGGTTGGGTTACCCCATTCTGGCAGGCCAGTATCCTGCACCTTATGGAGGTAAGCCTATGGTCCGGCCCTGACAATAGTAAGTGTAGGTTTTCCTCAACCTACAGTAGTTGCTAGTCGTTGCCATGGCTCGTGGCAGATGTATAATACAGTACACCATATTGGTGACTCGTCGATATTCACTCATTCACCCTCATTCCAGAGAGCTCGCAAAACAGTCATATTTTGTTACCAAAAATATCATTGTTATAATACATATAAAATTATTGTATTTGCAGTAAAGTACCATAGGTTTTAGAGAAGTCTGTGATATCTCATATGGCATTGAGTGGCAGTAAGCACCAACATTTTGTTTGTAATATGTTAATAAGTAGTTTGTAAACCTTGTATGTACATAATACGTATATCTTTGAGCACCAAATTAGATTATATATGGTATTAGTGAGCACTGTAAAAACTTTGTGTCCTTGTTTTACATAGAGGGAATTGAATCTGTGACACATTTCTGCCCATGTTACTAACAAAAATTAAATTTGTGGCATGAGTGTTTTCTTAGTCTTCCAGTGTAGTTACTATGCCAAAGGCAATGTGTTTATTTACACATTCACTGCCATTGAATAATTTTAACTCCACCACAGCAATTGACAAAGCTTCAGTAAACTTTTAGGAATGACACTGATGTTACATATTTTTGGGGGGTTGGGGAGTCGTGTATCAAATACAAAGACAACAAAGTTTTTATAGTGAAGTAGTGCCTAATCAACCAGACAGTAGAATATGTAAATGAAGTATTTCATTGTGGTACCTTGGCGCACAGATCGTTAGTTGGTCGGATGCATGATGTCTAATGAAATTGGCACATCGATCAGTGGAAATCAGTTAACATAATGAAGAAGATTAGAGATGCCACCACGTGCAGAAAACGTTTTGATTCAGTACAACATTGTCACATTGAAATTTACAATATGGATACTTGGCAGTTTGAGAATGAATGTAAATGAAGTCGAAAAGAGACATGGCATAAAGTGCTAGGAAGTATGTGACTGGGTGTCGCCCGGTGCTAATGTGCATGTTTCTTGATTGCAGCGGCTGTGCTAGCGAGCCAGCAGGCAGCGGCTGTGGCCGCCACAGTCATCAATCCGTACCCACCAAAATGAAGTGCGCCTAGTGTAACACTCAAACCCTGCATTGTGCGTGTGCTTGTGCGAATGTACGATGATATAGCGTGTAAACATAGTGATGTGAAGGCCAGGCCTCCGAAATGTTGGACAAAATACTGAAGAAGAGTAGAATGGTGCAAGATCCTCAGTTGTTGCTCCTTCAGAATGAATAATTATGAAATGCAAATATTAACACTGATGTTGGTTGCATATGAGGATTGAAACTTTGGAAACTGAAGTTAAGTGTACCATAGAAGTAGAGCTTGGAAAAGTTCTCTTTTCTTAATAAAGAATGTGTTATGTCTTGTTTCAAATTATAGCATAGCAGACATTAGCTTTTGTGCTCATCGGAAGGTCCCTGATTGTATGAACCATTCCAAGTGCGTTTCTGTGTTAATAATGACACAGTTGAAATCTTGAGATTTTCTTGCATACTGGATGAATGTTTTGCAGTTATCTATAGCTATAATAAAACATATTAATCTTTTGTGTATATAGTGTAAAGACACATTTCATTGTCTTTTTGGAGTCATAGTTTATGTAGACAGTGCAAGAAATTTAAGCTCCATGTGAATTTTAATGTTTTTGAATTACTAGAGAAGTGGCAGAATGTTTATTATCATGATCATCATCATTTATGTTAATGAAAGATGCATTTCATTAATTGGTTAATATCTTCCTTAAATCACCTGTCCATTCCAGTTTTAGTGGAATGTGATGTACAGTAATTACAAATCAAATTATATTATATAGGAGATGAGATATAGCTGTACCTTATATTTGCTTAGGATAATAACAAAGCAAAAGAAATTGTTTGCTGTTGTTAATTTAGTTTCCTGTCTCTTTTGTGTTCAGCAGAATACCCACCTGCCCAGAGTACACTGAGGTTAAAGAAGTGTTAACTGGGGGACATGACATATACACACAAACTGTTGCTGGTAGAACCATCTGTTTTTGCCTAACTTAATCTACTTGTCAGTATTTAGACACTTGTAGAATAGTAAAGCACTATATCACACAATGTCACACGGAAACTCAAAACTACTGGCATCTCGATCTCGCATATATATAGACATACATATATAATATATTGGATTACAGTTTTGTAATAATAAAGCCAGAAGGCCAAAAAGTGATGTGATCCACTTCACATGAAGTCAGTCCATTCTGTTGAAAGTGGTCTTCATCAACAAAATTCCAGTTATCATTGAATGTGTTGCAGCTGATATTTAACAACAATTTGGAGTATCAGAGAGAAAGAAACCAGTGACCTAAGCACATGTGGACTGTGGTGATAATTGCATTGCTAATTGGTGCAAGTTTGTATTGATTTCAGGCTGCACATAGCATGTATTTATTTTAGAAAGTTATTTTGTTGATGATGATTATCTTATTAACCTTCCTTTTCCTGTTCAAATTGTACAGTTTAAGAGAAGTTTGAAGTGACTGAGAGACAATCTGGATACTTTGGTTTCTCTTAACAATAAACATGAAATGATAGAAATATTCAGGGATTATTTGCTTTTTAAATGTATTTTGCAGCCTAATTTATGTCTTGACTAATGAAAATTGTGTACAATACTTTACAGTTAAGAAGTGCTTGTAAAAACGTGCCTTAACATTTTAATTAGGTGTTGTTGTTTGTGATAATTCCAGCAAAGAACTTATTAAAATGCTTGATGTGTTTATCTTACATTGGAGCCAGCTGTTTTACTTATATGCAAAGGGGAATATTGCACTGTTTAGCTCACCATTTATAACTCAAAATTATTTAGTGCAACACTGGCTGCAACAGATATGAAGCCACCATAGTATTTTGTAAAAATCTATGGACCATATTTACATGAACTGACTAACCACCCCAGTGAAGCAATTAACTGATATTGAGCAGTGTCATTCTTGAACAACTGCTAGTTTCTCAGCTGAGCAAGAAATTAACCGCCTTTTGTGGAACCCAGAAGTCCTTTACTACGTTCACTAAAGCCCAACAATTAACCCAGCCTGAGACAGTTGAATACATTCCATATGCTCCCTATTGCTTTCAAATCAATTTCGATTTTATCGTCTGATCTATAGCTGGGTCTTCCATTGGTGTCTCCCTTTGAAGTTTTCAGGTTACAGTTTCTTATACATATACCTGTCTCCCTGTGTGTGCTACATGTCCCACCCATCACTTTTATTTGATCACCATAATTATATGAATAGTGCAAATTATGACTCATCATATAATTTCGTCTGTCCTCCTGCCTCTTATGTAAAAATATTGCCTTCAGCATAAGTTCTTAATGAGAACATTTATTATAGATCTAATAATATAAGTTAACTTTAATGGCTCCTGTTAAAAACTTAGGATTCAAACAGACCACAGAGAAAGATATTGTATATGAAGTCCCTAAGTTTTGTAATGATTATGAGAAGGAAAAGTAGGTGAATTGTGTACAGTTGATAGTTGTGCCTAGTTGTTTATAAATGGATTTCATCCAAAATTCTTGCAAAGGGAGTAGCTGCCTCACAGCATAACAGATCTGCTAAAGATTCAATATTTGTGAGTTTGTCAGCACTGTGTAGAAAGTATGTTTGGATTTGTTTTTGTTATCAAATATGTGACATTAACCTTTATTGGCTATGATGGAACACCTGTGATCCAGGTTTCTGTGCATCGCAGTATCAAGGTGCTAAAATAGGCCCATTCCTTTACACAGATCCAGGCTATGGCACTTTGATACTGCAAGTTTCACTACTGATTGATACATACTTCCTTTATGCTTTTTTCCTTAATTATTTACCATATAAACGCTGACCCCAGCAAGTAATTCTTGAGCTGAAAGGCTCAGATTCCAGTCAGGTTCTGTTTGTGGGACCCTTCCTAGCCATTCACACCCCTTCAGGGCCTTGTTAGCTTTGAGGCAGAAGTGACTGAATTCACCTGGAAGACAGAGGAAAACAACAGCATAGAAAGGGAGCAGCGTTATGCATGGGCAGCACTTGGATGGGTGACTGCTTGGGAACATGAGTTGCAGGTGGGGATTTTTGTGTACTCTGTGGCCCTTGAAAGGCTGGCTGCAGAGTTTTTCAGTCCACTGTCCCTATAAACCCAGGCCAAGGCCCCAACTCACCCTCCTCAAGCATGACTATACATAGACATACACACCCATCCTATATACTTAAACCCTGTAGGTGGAAGCAGCATGCACTGCAAAACTTCGACAGCATTGCCTACATCCACATGATGTAACCGCATAAGAACACAACATCAGCAGCAGCAGTTAACTACCACAAAAGAGTAAAATCAGTAAATAAATGTTTTCTCACTGTTAAATAAGGCTTATAATATAAGTAAGTAAAAAATCAAGTTATTCCTGTAATAGGCCGTGGTGGGCACTAGGGTTGTGAAATGTTGAGGTTCCCACATTTTCTAGACAATCGGCTCATAGATGGCGGCAAGGTTGTCAGCCCTACGTGCCGGCTGCCCTTTTCGCCAAGAACATTCCTGGTACTCCTTTCTGTGAGAGGCTGAGTTGATCCAAGGGCCATAGTGTGGCTGGAAGGATTAGTCAATTGGAAAGAAATCCACTGACCTCATCGGAACTTGAGCCTGCAACATTCCGGCTTGTAGCACAGTGCCTCAACCAACTCCGCTTACATTATAAATATATTAATCGCTATTTAATTCTAATTTTCATTTTAATTGTTATCCTTTTAATGTCACGTTTTAAACTATATTTGAACTACATTGAAATTAAAGTGTATTTGTTAGTGTAAAAACTCAAACACGAAATGGGTCAGTATTGAACGATGATGCAATGCAGGAACTAGTACCAGCATTCCTTGTATGCCTGCCTGTAGCGTTACCACCAGCAGCCATTAAACAAAAATGTTGACACACTAGTGTTTATTGTCTTTTTGAGAATTATTTTTGTCTAGACTGTCCCATTTAGGGTTACCAGATTTTGTAAAATAAAAAAATGAGTGATGTCTCGTTGCTTGTTTATAACGACATTTTTCACAACTAATAGGCTATAAAATATACATAATCAACATACTACATAACTTACAAAATGCTACTACACATCTGTATTACATAGGCCTACTACACATTTGCAGAACAAAACAAATATTAGGTAGCCCTATTACATATTTATAGAATGCACAAAATATGACCTAGCACATTTGTAGAACACACAAATATTAAATACTACATATTTATAACTTTCAAGGCTGGTCGATGAGATTCTGTTAATTGTATTTCACTGAACTCTTAGCACTTTTTAATAATTGAAAATCACCCTTCGAAAATTTATAAAATTTGAACAGGATTTGCTTTCATAGTTCACTGTCACCTGGAGTTCTGCCTTGATTAAATCTGTTTCTTGTGTCACTCCACTTACTTTTCATGAATGAAAAGATTCGCTTCACAAAAGCATTTGAGCCAAGGACGCTAAACAGAAATCCTACCACTTTGGAAATATTTGGTACATCATGCTCAGGTACTGAAGAAAAAAATGTAAGCCAGTTTGCTACATAATCACCTTATCTGTTCACACTATTACAGAGGTAATCTTGATGGCTGCTGAACTCCTTCTACGGGTCATCAATGCAAACATTTTCACTTAGCTGAAACACTTCTATGGCTTTTTCAAAATCTTTGAACTCAATCCCTTCCTGTAGAGAAAATCCTGCAAGGGATGCATGGGGACTGTCATCTGTCACATCATATCTTTTTTGCAGATACTGAAGCATATTGCTATCAAAGCTGTTCAGGTCTTCAGTAACCTTTTTCTGTAATGGCATAGACAATCCATTAATGAGTTCTTTTGCTTTGCTACCAAAAAAGTTTTCTTTCCTTCTCTACTGGATTTTAGAACTGAGAAGTTTCATTTGTTTGTAAGTCTCTAGTACACTTAAGTCAGACCTTTCCAGTGTTTTATCTACCATTTCCAGCTGACTTCCAATATTACTTAAGAAATTAAAGTATATTTCAGGCAACACTGCTTCTTCTGAGTCATCTTTCATGAAAATGTTAGATAATTTTGGACAGTTGGGAATACTATTGAAGTAACTTCTCATTGCTTCCCAGTTCTGAAGCAGTCGAGAAATGGCTGGTGTTAATGACAGCCACCTAGTTGGAACATGCCTCAAAATCTGAGCCCACTCCAAATTCAGAAATTCAAAGAATGATTTTAACCCTTCTCTTCTTTTGGCAGAGACAGAGAAGTGATTATATATCTTTAAGACTACACTGTCAACATCAACATCTAATCTGTCAATTGCAAACTTAATTGTGTTATGTATGACATGATTAGAGCAATTAGCTTTCAGTAAATTTGGGTTTTTACTTCGCAGCAACTGATATACAAAATGTGTTTTTCCATAGTTCACATTGGCATTGTCTGCACAATAAGAAGACACATAATTTACATCCAAGTTGTGCTTTTCTAAGCTCTGCAGCACCAAACCAGTAATTGCCATAGACGTTTCCTCAGCACTTTCAACAAAATCTAGAAGTTTATTCTGCACTCCCTTTAAAGGGTCTAAGTACCGGATGCAAGCAGGGAACATTTTTCAGTTGCTTCTGTTGCCAACAAAAAAAAATTTGAAGTATTTTCTGGACATCTTAAAATAGACACGTCATTTACACTTTTAGGAGCAATAACGTACTTCACTATCATTTCCGCTTTAGTGCATCCACATGAAAGTTTGGAAGCAATCGCGGAATCACTGAAAATATGGGACACGAGTTTATTTCCGCAGTCCAGACTGGAATAACTTAAGTTGTGTTTCACTGCATGATACACTAAACCAAGTTCCCACACTGTGCTGTTGTTTTCTCCACATTCATTTCCATGCCATAGCACCTTCCAGTTTCAATTAGTCTATCAATCATGCCCTGTAGCACAGTTTCTTCCTTAGCCATTAACACAAGGTCATCTGCATATTTCACAGTTTGAATAATTTGCCCTCCTACTTTGAAGTCTCCGAGCCCATCCAGAGCTTCCTTGGTAAGGCATTCGCTGTACAAGTTGAACAGAATTGGTGATAAACAGCATCCTTGTCGAACTCCTCTTCCAATCTGCACACTTCCTGTCTCCCCCCTGTCCAGTCGTACTCTAACTTTCTGATCCATGTACAATTTGCTAATCAATCTTCTTTCATGCCAATCGATACCTGTTTCTTTCAGGATCTGCATTAATTTGGTCCAGTTTACCCGGTCAAATGCCTTCTGCCAGTCTATGAAGCAAACACACAGTTCTTCATCTATCTCCAAAGTTCGTTCCGCTATAATTCTCATCATCCCAATTGCATCCCTGGTTCCTTTTCCTCTTCTAAATCCAAACTGATCTTCTCCAAGTACATCCTCTATTTTCCTTTCAATTCTTCTTTTAAGTATCTTTGCTATTATCTTTGCTGTATGTGCAATAAGACTTATTGTGCGATGGTCGCTGCATTTTGTAGCTTTTGTCTTTTTCTTTAAGGCAATCATTGTAACTTCTGTAAAGTCCTTGGGCCACTCTCCACTTTCATATATGGTGTTCATTAGTTTTGTCAGTGTTTTCAAACCACCTTCTCCCAGTAACTTGAGCACATCTCCAGGTACATCATCATCTCCTGTAGCCTTTCCCTTCCTCATTTCCTTGATAGCTTTTTCCACCTCACTTTGTAAAATATATGGTCCTTTCTCGTCTGTAT
Organism: Cryptotermes secundus; assembly: GCF_002891405.2. Lineage (NCBI taxonomy): Eukaryota > Metazoa > Arthropoda > Insecta > Blattodea > Kalotermitidae > Cryptotermes > Cryptotermes secundus. The sequence goes on from NW_019744424.1 coordinate 246,798, forward strand.
CTACTTCTTCTTCCGGTTCAACTTCTAAGGTTTCTGGCCGATTAGGTCGATCATATAGTTCTGAAATATAATTTTCCCAAATTTTCAGCACTTGCCTCTGATCTACTATTCTATTCCCCTGGGAGTCTTCGATGCCAACATTTTGAATCCCATGATTCTCTTTCCATCCTAGTTCTTTTGTCTTCATGTACATCAAATCATAACGGCCTGTTCTTTGAAATTCCATAATCTCATTACATATCTTCTCAAGATATTCCTTTTTGGCCCTGTCCGTGGCTCTTTTCAATTCATTCCTCAGTCTCCTGTATTTCCTCCTGCCTTCTTCATTGTTGACATTCTTCCATTTCCTTCGCTCCTCCATTTTACTCATCATCTCCTGTGTAACCCATGGTTTTCTTGCTATCTTCTCAACTTTACCTACCAAATCACTGATAGTATCTAACATGCATTCTTTTATATCGTTCCACTGCGCTTCAGCATTTCCGCTTTCACCTTCAATTGCACCGAGTTTCTCTTCTAGAGTCTCTTGCACGCTTTGTCTTTGAGCATATAACTTCTCCAAATCCCATCTGGGTCTGCGCTTTCGAAATCCTATAATTTTCTTCAACCTGGTTCGGAACTTGGCAACCAGCAAGTTGTGGTCAGAGTCAATATCTGCCCCAGGAAGCGTCTTCACATCCTTCACACTGTTTCTGAATCGATGTTTCACAAGGATGTAGTCCAGCTGATGCCTCTTCCAATCCCCAGGTGCCTTCCATGTGTAAATTCTTCTCTTTGGCTTCTTGAACCAAGTGTTGGTAACAATCAATCCATTTCGTTCACAAAAGTCAATAAGCAATTTGACCTCTTGATTCCGTCTTCCTAGTCCATGTGATCCAACAATATTCTGATATGGTTCATCTCCAACAATGCTGTTCCAGTCTCCCAATATGATGCTGTTTGTGTCTCCTCTTCCATCTTCCTGAAGAATTTCTTCAATTGTGTCATACACTTTTTCCACTTCATCTTCATACTCTGATGTTGGCATGTACACTTGCATAATCAGTATATCTACCGGTTCCGCCTTTAACTTCAGAGCAATAATTCTGTCATTACATGCAATCTTCTTAACTATAGTAGAATAATTAAAGGGGGACGCAAACAGATTACCAAGTAGTGCATGGGGAAACCCACCCCCTCCAAAATAATAAATAATAAATAACCTCGGGGCAGATCAAATCTAAAACAGCTTTTGCTAGCAATTCCAATGTTGCTATAGACGTGTGTTTACCTCGCCGTTGCGTAGAAACTGTAGTTCTCCTACTGTTACGCGGGAACTTGTTTACCGAGTTGTTGCCTAGTAACGAAGTGTTCCGGCTTTCAGTATAGGTTATGTATGATTCTGAAAAGTGCGTAACAAGAAAAATGGGCCTAACAGGAAGGGTCAAGTAACTGAGGAGATGTATTATTATTTCGCTCTCAGAGTAAATACCTGGTTGATCAGATCAAGGATCGAACGGGCTGTGGTGTAAACGCTGTATATTCTTAATCGGTACGTGCTTGGTGTGTTTCTCGGCTGGGACACCAACTAACTTGACCGAGGGTTTCTTGTGTTTTTTCGTCCGGCCTTCCAAACAGATGCTAGGATATTACCTGGTTAGGGAACAGCAGCTTCCCTCCAAATCCTTTCGAAACCTCATCGGTCTCTCATCCTAGAATTCAACACTAACAGTATTTATAAGATGCATCTTTAACCGTCACACTACGCACCATATAAATATGAGGTAGAAATTCGACAATTTATTATTACTGTATAATGTTAAGGTATTTTTAATTTGTGAAAAGGTGGTGTATTTTTTTTTCTTTTTGCTCCTTGCAGTGATGATTATTTGCAATAGACGTGTTCCTGCAAACCTTTATGTGTTATTATTAACATTACGGGCAAGCGAAAGTTGAATTTGCTTGTACCTCTGCTATGAAGCGCCCGAACTATGTATATAGGGACAATTTTTCATATTTTGTTCATACAATACAAGATGCAAGGCTTTGCACTGATATATGGGACACTCCATACAGCACTGAATAATGACAATGTTTGTCAATAATCAATAATCGCTCGGCCTTCTGACCGGTTACTCTGTGGCCTACCCAGCCTCCAATTCAATACCCGGAGATCTTTCACCTGAATTAAAGCAACCAGAGCATGAAGCTGGCCACTAACTTCCATATAGTGTCGAGGTCATGAATGGTGGAAATATAAGTCCATTGCTCCAGACGCCTCCATGGCGTTTTGCTTCCGACTTGTATTTGAGATGTGTCCCTTTCGAATTTTGGATAGGACCACCCTAACTGATGGTTTTCATGGATTTCTACAGTCCATTGAGGCAGATGTCGATACAGTGAGCTAAAATAAAACCCACGTCCACTTATTTCCACATGTTTCCAATTCATTATTTACTATCCTTGAGGCTATTATCATAAATCGACACTACATATTCTGAAATACGACATCATTATATGTAAACAAATAAATAAATAAATAATTGATTATATTTAATTGGCAAAAATTGATTACTGAAGGTCTAATGCTCTTGATATAGACGAATTTTGAGGTCAGAGACCTGTAATACTGGTCATACCACAAATTAATTAATTAATATTGAGGGAAGCCAAAAAGCATTTTACAGCATACTTATAAATGATATACCTCGAACACCTGGTTGGGGGAGAACCCAAAAGGAAGTGGTATGATAGCATACTTTCTTATCGATTGTGCTCTCGGTGTTGGCGACCATTTAGTACCCACGATCTTGAACAGGGGGTTGAAACACCCATAGATGAGAGGGAAATATGCAGAACACTCATGTATGTTTATCAAAATAAACTAGGTAGTCTGGAAATGACTGGAATCGTTCATTATACACCTTTCGCATTCAATCGAATCGCATAAGTGTGAGCCAATCAGAAGTTCTTAAATTTCCGTTGAAGGTTTTGGTCGGTGGTTCAGTAAAACTGCGTAGGGTCTGAAGTTAAATATATTCCCTTGAGGTATGTCGTGCAATTAATTAGATTAATTAGTAAGTAGGGACTTTGATTTGATGTTATGAAACGAGAGTCGACATTTACGCATGAATTTACATCTGTGTGTTACTTATGTATGTGGATTATGCTTACTACGCCCAGTGAAATTAGAAGCAAACATGGAGTCACTGTTACTATGATACTTCATCCAAATCGTATTTCTGTATTTTAAGCATCTTTCGGTGTAGCCTAAAGAAGGACCGTAGAATCTTAAGAAAGTGAGAGTGTACTGTCATTCTGTTATAATTTTTGTATTGTTTCTTGCAGTATAAATGGGAAGAAGAAAAACCTGTTTTGCACCAGGGTGCATGTCTTCCAGTGTCTATTTTCCCAGGGATTCAGCACGGTATGAGGCAGATCTGAAATATTATTATAAAACGTACTGTAATATTTTGGCCAGTGTTATTAAAGGAGCAAAAAATCTTCATTATAATCATTTAATTTCTAATCCTAGCAACAAAATGATAACCACTTGGACATTATAAAGTCAGACACAGGTAGAAAAATTAATAATGCAGGTATACAGTTTTTAAACATTGATGGGAAGTTAACTGATAATCATGATGTTATTACAGATTCTTTTAATAATTATTTTCGAACAATAGCTGGACAACATCAATACCAATAATGTTCATCGTAATTTTCCGTGATTTGAAGAAAACCTTTGACTGTGTCAATATCTGTCTGTCTATTTCTCTGTCTAAAGTACAGTGCGTACAATCAAGTGCGCGCCGCGGCTGCAATTTGCCGTGAGTCATACCACCGCAGAACGGATGCAACTCCTCCCCGCGACTGCAGTGCTCCTACGCCGATGGTTGCATAATCGGAACCCGAGGTTGCATTAAACAGTCAGTCTTTGTCTTGCTGTGGAAGTGGAGTGGAATGTTTACAGCTGTCGACAGACGGTGGAAATGAAGTTCACTATTAAACAGCGTGTGTTTATTGTCGAAACTATTGCAAGGAAAAACATTTACAGAAAATTCGCACGTAGGTTTCGTCAGAAATATCCTGACTCGCCAGTTCCCACAAAGTCGTGTGTAAACAGGCTTCTGAAAAAGTGGCGGGCCACAGGTTCAGTGAGTGACAAGAAGAAGCAATCGAAGAGAACTGTGCTGACTGAAGAAAAGGTTAAGGATATTCAGGCAAGATTACAGATCAGTCCTCGAAAATCGTTAAGACGCTTAGCACAGGAAACTGGTGTTTCGCTAGGATCTGCTCGCACAGCCACAAAGTTAATCAAATTTCGCCCGTATAAAGTAACAGTTGTGCATGAGCTGAAAGAACCAGATCATGCAGCAAGAATTCGTTTTTGCAACTGGCTGCTGCAAAATGTACACGATGGAATAGTGGATCCTCAGCTTCTATTCATGACTGATGAAGCGTGGTTCCACGTTGGTGGCCACGTCAATGCACAAAACGTAAGAATATGGAGCAATGAAAATCCTCACGCTATACAGCAAGTGCCATTACATAGTGAAAAGGTGGGTGTGTGGTGTGCTGTAAGCCCGCGGCGAATCATTGGCCCCATATTTTTCCACGATACCGTGAACTCTGATCGGTACATTAATGACATACTGAATCCCTTCTTCGATCAGTTGAATGCCGAAGAAAGACAATACGGGTATTTTCAGCAGGACAACGCTACAGCACATACGGCTAATGCATCCATGGTCGCAATACAGGAAGTGTTTGAAGACAGAATTGTCAGTAGAGGACTGTGGCCTCCCAGATCCCCAGATCTCAGTATTTCTGATTATTATCTTTGGGGCAACCTGAAGCAAAAAGTCTACAAAAATAATCCCCGCAGCATTGATAGTCTTCAAAATGAAATTACACGCGTAATTCATTCAATTACCGTCGACGAACTGCAGAGAGTGTCGCGTAATTTATTTGTGAGATGCGCGGCATGTTTGCAAGCAGAAGGAGGTCACTTTCAGCACCTGTTATAAACCACGGTAAGTTATCTTTTTACTGTATTCTTATAAATGTGTGCATGTAAACCAACTGATGGACGGAGACTCAGCGACACCACTACACTCACGCTATCGGGGAACGGCACTGCAGTCGCGGGGAGGAGTTGCATCCGTTCTGCGGTGGTATGACTCACGGCAAATTGCAGCCGCGGCGCGCACTTGATTGTATGCACTGTAGAATTTTATGGAATAGTTGGTAAGGCCAATGCATTAATAAAATCCTATGTGAAAGATAGATACCTATTTTACTCATTGGAGGAATAATTCAACTCCAATATTAATTAATGATCTTGGTCTGTTATATGCTGGATGCCTAGTAGTATACTTTTATGTTTCATTATTGTAGTCTTGTGTCATTATTGTGCTGCATTCTTTCACATATATATTTGAAAACTGTGTTAATGATTTACTCACTGTGATTTCTCTTTGATAATATGTGTAATTGTTATGGGTTAAATATAAAAATTTTTTATTTATATCATTGATGGGACTTGTCCTGTTGTCTTTGACTATTACTATATCCACTGTTCTTCCAGTTGTGTAAGGATTAATGGAAAGTAAATAAATGAATGAATGATTTTAATATGAGGAATCATGTAATGAAATGAACAAGTTTTGTATAATGTTAGTCCTTTGTAAAGTAATGTGTTATTTTCCAATGTAGAGAAACTAATTCACCTGGTAAAGAGGCACACTAACTTCTGTTCCCCCCCCCCATTCAGGTGGGTGCAGGAGCGAGTACATGGCAACAGCTGTGTTTGTTGAGGAGGTTGACAACTTCTTCGATAGTTTCAATGGTGGAACAAGTGTTGGCTGAGGGAAAACACTGCGTTTCCCACTCAGTGACAACAGTCCCCATATAGAGCTCTGGAAAAAGGCAAGTATGGGGTAAAGAGTTGGATCTTCCTCAAGGATGGTAAACCTGCCTTTCTTCATCCTCCTCCTTCACAGAATGGGTGGCTGATTGACATCACTGCTGCCCAGCATGTGTGGAGGACACTGAAAGAGGCGGGTTTTTAGTACCTTCACACCAAAAACCTGAATCAGGACCCCCTGGAGAACACATTTGGAGCTATTCGTTTGAATTGTGGTTCGAACAATAACCCAACTGTGGGACAGTTTGTAGATGCCCTGAAGACTAGCATCATCAGTGGCATTGAATTTAGAGGACTGGGGGAAACTAATTGCGAGGATGATGGTGCTACTCTTCTGGATAATCTACAATCGCTTTTCAGGGCACGTGAAGGTGCATCACGAAATCCTTCCACAGGTCATGACAAGGATACCCCTGCTGGTGTGCCTGAGAGTTTCCATGTTGCTCAGCAGTACAGATGGACATGAGTCCTGCAGTACCTGCTGGTGACATGGAAGTGTTCTCAGTAGCTTACATCAGTGGTTTCATTGCCAGACAGGTGCTTCGTGGTGTCAGCTGTGATGCATGCAAGACATCTGAAGTGCTGCTATCAGCCAGTGTCTTCATATATTTCAAGGAGTGCAGTGATACAGAACAGTCTCTCACATATCCTTCTGAGAAGCTTGTGGCGACTGTTGGTACTGCTGTAACTCTGATGGAGTCTATAATGGCAGAGGCTGCCCACTTGAATTCAGTGGAGCAGCATATCACAGCTGCCATCAAGAGCACCATTGACTTCGAGTGGATTAGGTGTTCTGGCTGTTCGCTTCACCACCAACGAATAGTGCATAGTATTGTGAGATGTCTCACACGAATTTACATTCCTTGGTGGTGTAAGCGAAAAAACAGGTTGACTGAAGCAGCCAGGCAGAGGGCCACAGAGAGGAAGATGAAGATAATGTCACATCGGTAAGTCATTATGAAAGTAATGCTTCTTCATTTTTGCTTTGTAATGTCCTGCCCATACCAGCCCTGGAAATTGACAGAGAGTGGTTATGAAAGTACTGGAAGAATATGTAAGCCAGCTACTCACATGAGCATCTTTAAATGTTTCGTAAGTTGGAGAAAGTATCCCTGGTGACAAGCAGTTGCAGTGCAGCAACAGAAACTACTGTGCAGCGAATGATAACATAGTCATCCACAGTTTAGATACGCACAAGAAACCTACTTTGAACTAGAGCTGCATCTCTTTCCTGCTTTGCAAACATGTTGCAGTGAATGATAACATGGTCAACCACAGTTCGATTACATACATGAAACTTATTTTGAACTTGAGCTCCAACTCTTCGCCTCTGTGCAAACATGTTTCCTTTGTCTCAGAATATTAGAACTTCACTGGGTCAGCGTTCATTCTGGCCTTTATCATCAAGAAATTATTTCAATTGAGTGTATGGGAAATTGTTTTCTGACACACATGGGTCTTCTTTATGTGTAAGTAAGATTGAAGAAGCAATACTTCATGACTGACTTGCAAAGTTCAGGTTATCCACCTTAGTGTGAAACTCTGAGAAGCAGAATCAGTATCAGGATTGAATGTGGGTAACACTATTTATTTAATTTTTTTACCTATTTCATTTTCATTACATTGTTATTCACTTCTGTTGTTACAGGTGTATTCCTTCTCTTGCTTTTACCATATAATGCTACCTGTACTGGACTGGTGAACATGAACATAAGATTTTCAATAGTAATTGCATTTCTTTAACATATATTATTAATTTTTGCTATATAATCGTATTCAATACTGAACTGGAAGATGAATATATACCAGATTGTCAGTATTCATTACATTCTTTTGTAAGATGTGTTACTTTTGCTATGTAAACCTTTCCATTACTGAACTGGAACGTGAACAGATACCAGATTTTCAGTATTCATTATATTTCTTTAAGATATGTTATTTTTTCCGCCATATTATTCTGCCCAGTACTGAACTGGTGAAGATGAATACATCAGATTTTCTATCATTAAACGCACTCTTAATCTTGTTGACAAGGGTGCATTTCACATTCTCGAATTCCATCATTCTAATGAAAATAATAAATGGGAACATGAGTATTGTTTCTTACAATATATGATTTATAATACTTAAATGTAACCGGAAAACTGTGTTCTTTGTGGCTTTCAAGTGTAAGTTATGAGGAAATTATTAGTCTTAATATATGTATCTCTGATTGAAACATAATTTTCTTTCAAGTTTCCCCACCTTCAGCTTTCCTAATTACAAGTATTCCATGTATGTTACAGTTCACGATGTTCAGTGCTTTTGGTTGCTTTTTCGTGTTTCATGTGAAAGAAAGGTTATGACTTTCCAGGCCTGGTGACAAACTTTCTCCAGATAATTAATTTGCAACCTAATCTCGTGTACTCCAGAGCTGCAGAGGCTCTTATTCCGCTTTTACTTTTTTTTGGAAAGGGTGGGGGACAAAGTTTAATAGAACTTCACTCAGATCCAACCCAAAGGATATGGGTGAAGTGACATTAAACTTACTTATGGAGCTGAGCCCTTCTTGAGAAGCTGTCAATTGTGCAGCCACTCAAGAATTTTCCAGTCTTTTGTAGAACCCAAAGGTTCATTACTCTGTTCACAAGAGCCCTCCACTGGTCCCTATCCTTAGCCAGATCAGTCCAATCCAATCTATACCAACCTATCTCTCTAGGATACATTTTAATATTGTCCACCCACCTACACCTTCGTCTTCCAAGTAGTGTCTTTCCTTCTGGCGTTCCCACTAATATCTTATATGCAGTCCTCGCCTCACCATTCGTGCTATATGCCCTGCCAACCTCATCCTCCTCGACTAGTGATATCGAAGAAAGTTCAAAAATGGTAATAGGTTGGTGGGGAAATGAATACTTTGAACTGTGTTCAATATCACTAGTCGAGGAGGATGAGGTTGGCAGGGCATGTAGTATGAATGGGGAGGCGAGGAATAGGAATGCATATAGGTTTTTAGTGGGAACGCCAGAAGGAAAGAGAGACTGCAGTACAAGAGATCTAAAAGTATTTATTGCTAGTAGCGAAAAAAGCATTCTGAGGTGTAAAGGGGGGAGCACTCAAACTAGTTGCTAAGGTAGCATACTTTCTTACCGATTGCGCTCTCGGCCCTGGAGGTCATTTCTAATTTAGTCATGTAAGCTGAACATAGATGGGAGTAGCGTTTCAGCGAGGTGTCATGGCGGCCATGTTGCCGAACAATAACATGGGAGTTACACGGGGGTGGTAGCTAGGGTAGCTAGCGTAGCTAGTTACCCCAGTAAGAGGAATGCTCTTGGTGTTACAGCAGGTATATCGTATATGTATTCGGTAATGTGAGTCAAGAACAACAGTAATATTGTAATATAACCTGCAAGTCTATATTATATTGCTCACTCAACAATGACTGATGTTTGTGGGAGCCCGAAAACATTTTGTGCGAAGGAAGTGTTTCTTGCTTCGGCGTTGTTTGATGGATTGGAAGACTGCAGTATTAGGTAATACTATTTTAGCAGGTTGTAGTTCTATTTTAATTTGTGATGGACGTTTTATAAAATGTGGTATAATCTGTAGAGGACCCTATTTTGTGGACGGAACATTCCGATGATGTTCTTGCCACAAGGTGTTTCTATGAAACCATTTGTATAACCCGTAGGTCATTTTCTAGGATTATTTTCACATTGTTCATGTTAATTACATAAATTTATACAACATTTTCTCTGTTTAATTTATGAACGACATGAGATAATCTCTCAGTGTTGGCTTATATACATTAATGTTATGATTTAAGCTTTTAATGATTATTTCATGTATAGTGCTGTGCTTTCTGATATCTCTTAAGGATAGTTTGTGGCATATGGAGGACATGTATTTGCCTTGAATATGTGTGAATCTGTTTGATGGTTTCTATGTTGTCATAATGATGGTAGTAACTTATATTAAATTTCCTAAAATTGTCTATGAGAGTTTTTAACGCCATCCATTATGCTGCTATTTCGCTTAATATCCATATGGTGTAGCTAGCCTTCACTGCAGTTCCTTGCTTGCTTGTAGTGTTTGTCAAAAGTGTGCTGAGAGAACAATTTTTTTTTGTCAAATCGCATTCTGTATTTTGTGAACTGTCCCTGCATTGTATTACATATTTTTGGCATGTTTTGTATCTTAATGTGGGTACGCAGTAGTGTAGTGGTTAATGTACTATGCTACAAGCCGGAAGGTCGCGGGTTCAAGTCCCGATGAGGTCATTGGGTTTTTTCCAATTGACCTAATCCTTCCGGCCACACTAGGCCCTGGGGTTTACTCAGCCTCTAATTAAATTAAATAATTTTCCTGGGGAGTGAAGCGCGGCCGGCGCGTAAGGCTGACAACCTGTAACCGTCCAAACCTTTTAATATTCTTTAATGGACACTGTGTTCCACTTAGTCATTTCAATAGAGTGACTGATTTATTAGGGAGACCCATCCATTAAGAAGTTGACAGGCATTTCGCATTTAGACAGGAACAACTTATTTTGATACCTGGACCTTGGGTGAACGTTAGAGGGTCGAGGCAATTATGAAAAGGATATGTTTGTTGTCTGCCCTAAACTAAGACATAAGTGCTTTCACATGTAGGGTCCCGGGTTCAAAATCTCTGGATCTCTTCATTCTCAAAGCTAGTAATGTGATTGTCTTGTACTGATGGTATCATGATTTGGCAGTTAAAATCAGCCATTAGAGAGAATTCTTGTCTGGGAGAAAGGCCGTCGGTTCAAGTCCTATACGGTAAGAAGTGACGCTCCCGGAGATAGAGTGGGCAGAAGCACTTGGTGTTCAGAATTCATCAGAGTCAGACGTATCGGACTTAGCACTTAGAATTCACCAGAGGCAGACGTCATTTACCTGCTCTCTCCAAGTTTATCTAAATTTAACAGTATTTATTTGGCTCGATTAATCTTTGGCACATTACTCCCTACTCGCCGATAAAGTTATAGTTTGATTCTGAAATAAACAATATTGTGATTAAGCAGAAAATAGAGTATTTATTTGTATCAGTGGACTAGTTTTAAATGTGCAGTCTCCGCGTTGCCCAAGTTATTACCGTGGCACAACCCTGAGAAGAGTCAAAAGTGTTCTACCGAAGCGGGCAA
>NW_019744424.1:258577-294504 GCF_002891405.2 Cryptotermes secundus
CATTCACATCAGAACTTGACAAAGTGTAACTGAAAGCAATGGAGATGTATGATCATGAGGCTGAGTGTGCTCTGCATTTTTTTTATATAATACTTTTTGTCAGTCTTTATGTTTTCATTAATAGCACTGCCACTGATATATTGACAAGTGTTCAGCATAATATTTCTTACAGTGGTATTTTGATTAGTTTTATTTTAAGTACTGCACTTTAACTCAGCATAAATACTGCAAGATTAATCACACAGTTGTTTGCATAAGGGATGTGTAATATTTACCTGCCAGATTTACGTTTTAACAGTATCTGTAGCATACTTCAAGAAACTTGGACAGGCATTGCATACGAAATACATTATTTTACAAGTTTCATTTCAGAAATAAGAGTCACGCGATGTCATGGTAAAGTAATAGCAAGTCAAGAAATATGTGTATGTGAGGACCTCATTGCAACACCATGTATGTTAGTAAGTTATGTAGGAATGTGTGTTTTTAATATCTTCTCAGCTGACAGAATTGAAGGCGATTTTAGGTTGTGATTATGCTCATGAATGCGGTATTATGATTGATTTCGTAAGGAACTTCTTGCATTATAAAAGAGATGGGATTAGGAAGACTCAGTTGTTTTGCCAGAGCAGAGATAAAAAGGAAGTAGGATGTAACGGGATGGGGTCTGAAGGACAACCGATCCATAATATAACTCATATTGTGCAAACCCAATCCATTCGGACTGAGACAGTTGTATTACCCACCCGATTCACTGCTGCTCAACCCAGCTGTGAAGTGTTCCACCGAAACCTGCTTGCTACCGCAATCCTTGTTAGTGTCAAAGAAAGAGGTCAGCCCTCGGATTTTGTGAGAATTAAGATATCGAGTAAGGCAGAATTCCTTACGCAGCGACGACGTTAGATGTATTCAGTATGAAAGTTATGAGGATATTATGATATTGAGTGAGGCAGAGTTCCTTACGTAGCGACGACGTTAGATGTAGTTATGAGAATATTAAGATATTTGAGTAAGGCAGAGCTCCTTACGTAGCGACGACGTTAGATGTAGTTATGAGGATATTAAAGATATTTGAAGTGAACGGGATTAATAGTGATGAAGATTACAGTAGCCATAATTAGGCTTCTGTTGACAAGGATGGTGAGAGTAGCAATGGGGGGAGTAGTTATGAAGACAGGAAGGGTGACCAGTTTAAAGTAAAGCCTACTAATAAAATTGAACAAGATGTCCTTATCCCACGTTCATTGTGGACTGCGGACTTGTATGCTCTGATTGAAGCGACTGAAAGTCTGGATAATATTCAGAAGGAAGGTATTAAGTAATCTGTTGAAAAAGTACATTAAGCACATGACTGGTAAATTCAGACGTCCGTATGAAGAGCCCTATATTATCAAAGAAAAAAATTGTACCACCATCTGCATATGAAATCTCTGATTCTAAAGGAAAGCTGAGAGGAATGTTTAACAAACAACTTCTAAAACCGTACTTTGAGGGAATAGACGTCGGCTAGTTTGATTGTTGCGATATTGCCTAAACTGAATAATTAAGCTGATATGAAGTTATTGAGAACCAAGCTCTGTAATTAATTAGCTGTGATGAATATGAATTTATAAAATTTTACTACATTAAATGATTTTCAATATCCCAGTAGCTGATGAGTAATATCGAGGGAGGAATGAATGAAATTTGTGTGTGATTCTTTTACGTTATATGTAAACTACTGAAGTGACTTGAATTCTGTGTTACCTTGTATAATAAGCATATAAGTGTTTTTGTTAATTATTGTCATTTCTTAAGAACTGTGTTGTATTCTTGTATTATTTACTTTGTTGTTTGGACTTCAAAGGCAAGTAAGTAGTAATGTTGGTCAATTCCATGGAATCAAAATTGCCAAAATTACTCCTGGGGAGATTGTAACCGTCCAAACCTTTCAATACTCTTTAATGGACGCATGTTCCTTTTCAGCCATTTCAATAGAGTGACTGATTTATAAGGGTGACCCATCCATTAAGAAGTTGACATGCATTTCGCATTTAGACAGGAACAACTTATTTTGATACCTGGACCTTGGGTGACCGTTAGAGGGTCGAGGCAATTATGAAAAGGATATGTTTGTTGTCTGCCCTAAACTAAGACATAAGTGCTTTCACATGTAGGGTCCCGGGTTCAAAATCTCTGGATCTCTTCATTCTCAAAGCTAGTAATGTGATTGTCTTGTACTGATGGTATCATGATTTGGCAGTTAAAATCAGCCATTAGAGAGAATTCTTGTCTGGGAGAAAGGCCGTCGGTTCAAGTCCTATACGGTAAGAAGTGACGCTCCCGGAGATAGAGTGGGCAGAAGCACTTGGTGTTCAGAATTCATCAGAGTCAGACGTATCGGACTTAGCACTTAGAATTCACCAGAGGCAGACGTCATTTACCTGCTCTCTCCAAGTTTATCTAAATTTAACAGTATTTATTTGGCTCGATTAATCTTTGGCACATTACTCCCTACTCGCCGATAAAGTTATAGTTTGATTCTGAAATAAACAATATTGTGATTAAGCAGAAAATAGAGTATTTATTTGTATCAGTGGACTAGTTTTAAATGTGCAGTCTCCGCGTTGCCCAAGTTATTACCGTGGCACAACCCTGAGAAGAGTCAAAAGTGTTCTACTGAAGCGGGCAAACAAATAAATAAACATAAAGATAGATAGGCAACGGCCACGAGAAGTGGTGAACAACGGTTGCGAGAAGTGAAGGCCGTGTGAGCGGTTGTAAACCTTACCGCCATCTTTGAGCCGATTGTCAAGGTAATGTGGGACCCTTAACATCTCACAACCCTATGGGCTATGGATAGCATTACCTTTACTTTTTTTTCCCTATCTTAATACTTTTTCAAGCTACAATCTTCAAATACAAAAATTGTATCCAAAGAAACCAAGCATATTGGTTTCCTTTTAAATTCAATGAAAAGTAGTTTTCAGTCTGTCTCTCCTGAAATGTGTGACACTCATTTTTCATTTTCTCTCTCTTTGGTGTTGCCATTTAATGCTTATATCACCCCCAAAATTGCTTACATCACATCAGTACAATGAATGTGTGAAAGATTTGCCACAGATAGCACTGAGGGGTGTATAATATTATATTTAAGCATCCTGTTGCACTCCATAGATAAATGATATAATGATACAAATTCCGTCCCAAGTGCAAGCAGTATATTATGTGTCCTTGATCTTATTCCTCTACACTACATGTTTCGGCCTCAGACGGCCATCATCAGGTGTATAACACTCACGTTGCTGTCACACTGCACTCAGCCCAAAATTTAACATTTAAAACACTTTCCTTGTTATTATCAACATCTACTTTGTTGATATCTGTCTGGTTTGTAGATTATTTTACACACGTTAATTTTGACGTACCTGTAGTAGCACTATAAAATCTTTAGTTCTAATTTTAAAATCCTTTAAAATTTTTCTCAAAATTTAAAGTTTAAAATTGTTAGGGTTACTCGCCCTATGTCTAAAGTGCTGCAACAGCTAGTTCTTGTTTCCACACTGTATAGGTGTTTTCCTGTGTAGTCTTCCTGTGTGCGTGCCGCTGTTAATCTTTACTATGTGTGAACACACGTAGTCTTCCTGTGTGCGTGCCGCTGTTAATCTTTACTACGTGTGAACACACGCAGTCTTCCTGTGTGCGTGCCGCTGTTAATCTTTACTACGCGTGAACACACGTAGTAAAGAATAACAGCGGCACGCACACAGGAAGACTACACAGGAAAACACCTATACAGTGTGGAAACAAGAACTAGCTGTTGCAGCACTTTAGACATAGGGCGAGTAACCCTAACAATTTTAAACTTTAAATTTTGAGAAAAATTTTAAAGGATTTTAAAATTAGAACTAAAGATTTTATAGTGCTACTACAGGTACGTCAAAATTAACGTGTGTAAAAAATCTACTGTGGGAACATCCCACATTATCACGCATTTCTGCAACGCTCGCTCTTCACATCAGTTTTCACCATCACGCGCGCTAACCAATCAGATTGCTTCAAACGATCGCATTTATACTACGCTCGGCGCTAGCCCGCGTCTACACAATTACGCGCGCTAGCCAATCAATTCTTGCTCCTCACTTTCGAGTTTGGCTCCGCCCCACCGACCAGCGTATAAAAAGGAGCGACTCCAGAATTNTTGCCGCGCAGCGATCAAGCAACCTCCAACTCACGCTGCCGCACGGCAACCAAGCAACCTCCAGCCACGGCCGCACTGCGGCCAGGCCACTCGCCTTTCACTAGCCTTTCTCCTTACCGGCGCGCGCCGCGCTACCTCCCGGTCAAACATCTCATCAGCCACGGTCCTTTTCAGGGCCAACAAACTGTTCCGGAGAAGTGGGTTGTCATAGGAGTAGCGACAAGACTACACACACACACACGTTGACAAGAGAGAACCCCACACTACAAACCAGACAGATATCAACGAAGTAGATGTTGATAATAACAAGGAAAGTGTTTTAAATGTTAAATTTTGGGCTGAGTGCAGTGTGACAGCAACGTGAGTGTTATACACCTGATGATGGCCGTCTTGAGGCCGAAACATGTAGTGTAGAGGAATAAGATCAAGGACACATAATATATTGTTTGCACTTGGGATGGAATTTGTATCATTATATCATTTATCTGAAGGGTGTATATTAGGGCAGTGTTCCATCATTGACTGAAAACAGATATGGACAGGCTGAGACATATTTGTGTTCCTTTATGTCTATAAATTGTCTGTGACTGGACTCATTTCTCCCTTTACCTGAGAATGGAGAAGGGAGATTCTGGAAGACTTCTGTTCTTTAACTGTCAGGTAAGTTTGGGAAGGTCTGCCCACTAGCATCCATTTGTGTTTTTGGAAATAAATTAGAAAACCCATATCTACAGTATATTCTTACTTTAAGCAGCCAGCCACTGTAACTGAGGTGTGAAGAAGGGCAAAAAAAAGCATGAGAACAACTTTAAAAAACGAAGAGCTGAGCTGATGATAGAAACATGTTATGGACTCATGGGCTAAAAACATCCAGCCTTAGGTTCCCATTGCTTTTAAATCTTTGTTCTACCCTTAGAGTGAGCAGGAGCACTGGTCTTTAGGGTGAGATTAGAATCTGGTGCCACCTGAATAAATGTCTGGAATACTACTCACCTGACTGTGGCATTCAGTAATTTTGCATTCTGGATTGTGACACTGAGGTAGGTTGTTACCAATATTTTGTAGGAATCTGTTATCCTTATTTTCAGGATAGCACTTCTTCCCTGAAGATGGGTCCTTCAGGTTTCTCCAAAACTTTGGTAACCACCTGTAAGGCTGTTCTGTGCCTCAACCTAGAAGGCTAATCCAAAATATTTGTTAGTTTAAAGATTTCGTATTTTGATTTGTTATACAGTCTTATTTTCTGTCTGGAACCTGATTTAAAGGGAACAAAATATCCTTCAAGGCTGCTAGAAGGTACTGTTTTGTTTCAGCCATTTGAAAGCAATCCTGGAGAAAACAGATGCTAATCCAAATGTGATTCTCCCAAACCAAGGAATTTCTCCCTTTCATCTAGCAGTTGGAAATGAATCTGAAGATTTTGCTCTGGAAGTTACAAGGTTGTTCCTGCAGTATGGAGGAAATCCTAATGTGAGGTACAATTGTTTCTTAAGTTTGTATATTTATTTATGGTTTGTTTAATGATGCTGGTAGTTCCTCAAACTATAGCATCAAATGGTAGTATGGATAATGAATAAGGAATTGGAGAGGATGTGAAAGGAAGCAGTCAGGGTTTAGTTAGAGGTACTATCGAAACATGTTGCATGATGAAAATCTCAGTCCGGCTAGCCTATCTTCATGCTGAGATTTGAACCTGGGAATTTCACCTGATTGTGACATTTGGTGATTATATATATTTAGTTTATTTATTTATTTATTTAGTAACTCCAAGGAGGAGAGTTCATGAGAAGCAAATAGTCGACTCAGTTAGAAAATTCCCTGCCTTTTATGAAATTGAAAGATTCATTACTCCTTTAACTGCCGAGTCCAATTATAGAAACTACCTACTAGAAATGTCAAGGACACTTGGAGGAAAATGCCATTGCACAAAAAAAAACCCACAGTGCTTCCACTGATTACCCAGAGATGACTACAAATGCGGATAATGAGAAAGTGTTCTTTCACCTATAAACATCAGTATGCAACACTTGATGACATATTGGCAGAAGTGCCCTACTAAGTGATTAACATTGAGGCAGTCTCCTTGACTGTGGCAGCAGCAGTGCAGGTATGCCAAGGTGATTTAATCCACTCATGGTGTGCAGGGGGATAATGCTATTTTAGTATTAATCTTCTATTTATGTATACTACTATGTCCAAAAAGTATCTGACCTTGGGCCGGGAAAAAATAGTTCTGTATCTGGGTGGTTACAATACCTAATCGCCTTCAAAGTAGGCCCCTTGTGACTCCACACACTTAGCCCAGTGGTCTTTCCGTTGCTGGAAGAAATTCTGGAAGGCTTCTTTTGGAATGGTGTGCTGCTGCGCCATCGCGTTTTGTATGATGTCCTCGCGGCTGTCAAACCAGCAGCCTTTTAGCGGTGTCTCGGGAACAGCCAGGAATCACAAGGAGCCATTTCAGGAGACTGGGGAGCCTGGCAAACCTGTGGAATGCCGTGCTTGGCCAGGAAACCCTGGATCAGGTGTGATGAATGAGCTGGGGCATTGTCATGATGCAGCTGCAAATTGCATGCCTCCCACAGCTCCGGTCTCTTGCGCCGAACTGCATCACGAAGATGGCGGAGGACTTCTTGGTAGTACTCCTTATTGACAATCTGGCCTAGTGGTGTGTACTCATAATGCACAACACCCCGGTAATAAAAAAAAAAAAAAACAGTCAGTATCACCTTCACATTGATCCGAACTTGTCATGCTCTTTTGGGCCTCAGGGATGTTGGATACTTCCATTGTGACGCCTGGACCTTGGTTTCTGGGTCATATCCATACACCCACGACTTGTCACCAGTGATTACAGTCTTCAGGAACTCAGGATCCCTGTTGGCGCACTCCAGCATGTCCTGTGCGACCACATGGCGGAGTTGTTGCTGCTCCGGCGAAAGCAGCTTGGGCACAGATCTTGTCGCCACTCTTCGCATGCCCAAATCCTCAGTTAAAATTGTGTTTGCGGAACCTCTGCTGATTCCAACCTCATCAGCAACTTCACGGATGGCCAAACAACGGTTCACCATGATCAGTGTCTGCACTTTTTCAATGACATCAGCATTTCGGCTCGTTGACGGTCTCCCAGAACGCTGCTCACTGTCCGCCGACATACGGCCATGTTTAAAGCGGTTGAACCACTCTTTAATTTGAGTGACCTCCATTGCATCATTGCTGAAAGCCTTCTGAATTTTGTGATTGTTTCCTCTTGGGTATCCCCAAGTTTCTGATAAAACTTAATACTATATCTCTGCTCCAAGCATTCTGTCATCTTGAGCGAAACGAGAATGTGACGAACACGTGTTACACCACTTTGCTATCTGGTAGCCACAGACGTATCTGGCAGTGTTGCAAGTCAGCAAAAAATCACGCATGCGCATGAAAGTCCCTTCTACCACTACGCTCAGTTTCCCCACCCCTTTGTCCATTACTTACAGCGGAAAAAAATAAAGTCGGATACTTTTTGGACATACAGTATGTGTCCCAGGTGATCTCAGACTTTCAGATTTTCTGAGTAAAATTTTGTATGCATTTCTCATCTCTTCTGAACTTAATGTGTGCTCCAGCTGTCCCATCCTCCTTGATTTGATGACCCTCATACTTCATGAGTATTATGAATTATGAAGTCCATCTTTATGCAGTTTTCTCCAACTTCCTATTACTTTTGCTTTCCTAGGTCTAGATATTTTCGTGCTCTGTTCTCAGACACACTGACATGTGTGTATTACTTTTGAGTGAGAGGTGAAGTTTCTCACTTACACAAAACAGCAGGTAAAATAATTATAATTGCATCTATTTTAATATATTCTGAATCAAATAGGTGGTAAGTGATCCCTAATGAGTTTATATATTACTTAATCAGAAGTGTGTTCCAAACTGGGGTAGCATACAATTGAAAAGAAGATGATCAGCTGCAACCCCGAGAGTATTTGATTTATGGAAACTGTTGGTTGGAAGATGGATTTTATTAAGAATATTATGAATGTAAAGTATGTTCTCTGAACCTTGTTTGTACAAGTACTACATTGAATAACATTAATTGCACTTAGCTGCACAGTGCAGCTATCTAAGTAAGCACTATGCCATGAAGGCGTATGGGGGATTGGATGTATAGATCCACATTTTCTTGACCTCAGTGCTAGTTGGAGGTGAGTGGTCAGCTTCACGCCCCGGCCACTTTACCCCCTGGGAAAGAGCCCCTGGTACCCATTGTATAGGAGGTTGGGTGGACCCCAGAGCTGGTCTGGATGACGTGGAGAAGTGAAAATTCTTGACCTTACTGGTATTTGAATTCCAACTTCTTGGTTGTCCAGCCCATAATCAGTCGCTATACCAACTGCGCTCTCCTGGCTCAATATAGTAATGTGTTCTGTATTTTATTCTGTGTACCAACATTTTGTGTGCTGAGTCATGTCTGAGGAACTTGATAAATTTTTAATTTCAGCTCAATATACAGCACAGATTTTACTGAACCAGCATGAATGAAAGTTAAATTTATTGATCTGTGGAAATCCATTTAGTAGTTTCAGAGATGATCTTTGTGGTCAGATGTATGTGACCTCTGTGTGCATTCATTTCATTCCCTTTATGTAAAAATGTGTAATAGAGTTTGTTTTGATGTAACTCATAAGTTTCATGTTACTCACAGTTTTGTACTTACCATTCAAATAAATTCTGAGTAAATAAAATTTATAGAGTTTGTGCAGATTTATACCATTTGTATTACCTTCTTGTGTATACTAATTTCAAGTGTATTCTTGCAGGTCTGTAGAGAGACAGACTCCTGTCCATATAGCAGCAGCTTGGGGTCGTGTACACATTTTTTGTCTGTTGCTTTTAAATGGGGGTGATCCATGGATCCATGACTGTGATGGCAACAATGCTTTTCATTATGCATACAAGGAACACCACTGGGATATTGTAAAGATTCTGCAGAGATTCTGGCACACAGATTCATGCAAAAAGGGGGATCCAAGTGAAGAAAAGTATGCATTGACATTTGGTAAGTTGTGTTTAATGCAGTAGTTTTTTCTTGCTGCCATATGTCAAATTGTAGGATTATATTATGTTTTAGGCATTCATATTGAATGGTATTATAATAGACACTAGAACACTTCTACCATTTTTTAAGCATGCATATTCTGCTGCAGGCAGATGTATTAAATGTAGAAACATTAAAACAAAAAATCGCTTCTTACAGAATTAGATATTGCAATGAAATGGTCCACACTCCTGCTTTTTATTGGAGAGGTCCCAGGGTTGAATATCAGCCTGAGGGTTGGCTAATCCTATCTAGCAAGTTTGGAGTAATACCTTAAAATAGGCTAGGAACCTTCATTTCCAATTCTTATTCAAAATCAGCTGGCATATGATGGTGTATAATTTGTGTAGTGGCAGAAGAGCATCGTTAAATAAGAAGAAGCGCTGTTTTATAAAACTGTGTATTATTATAATGATTCTCAAACTGTATTCTGCTGGCCTCCTCTGCTTCTGTTACATGCAGTAAGGGGTCTCCAGGTACGTTTCTCTAATGGTGGACTCCAGTATGATCACAAATTTAAAAAGTAATATTTTGTTAAAATGAATTTACAAGTCCTGTTCCTGAACAGTTTTGGATCTCGTACATTTCTAACAAAACAAAATATTTTGGAATATGTATAATTCTGTAACATTGTGTTCTGTTCTGAATACTGAACTAAGGACAAAGTCCAGGCACCCAGGAATTTTAAATGTAATGTACCATCATTATAACCCTTTAGAGGTATTTCTAAAATTCTGTAAGTTGTTTCTGTTTTCACATAAAAGGTAAAGTTAATTATATAAAGTAAATATATATTAGTTAAGTTTGATTGCATTGTGCATATAGTTACCAATATTTTTTAAACAATCCAAATGAAAATGTACTTTGCAACATTTCTAGTATATCTTCTGCTCATTGTTCAGTTTGTATCTTGTTTCAGAGAAAGTATTTGTGTATGGCAGTAGTGTTGCTTACGAGTACAGAATGGACCCACAGTCAGCAGCCTGTCCCCTTCAGACAGTATCAGTTAATACACAAACTTGCACATCATCTGGTGATTTCTCAGAGCTTGCCAAGGATGGCCATAACCACCAGGAGTCATGTGGACAGTGCATAAGACAGACTTCTGTTATCAAGGACAGTTGTTATGATGTCAGTACACAGGCATGTCGGAAATGTTCTTTGTCTGATATTGCAGTGAATGGTTGTGCAGAAAACAGATCTTGCAGAACAATTGTCAATCAGAAATCTGTCACTGAGGAAGAACTTAACGCTGATGACATTGCTGTTCAAAATCAGATGCATTTAGTAACTCATGTAAGTATTGGAGATACTTTAAAAAAGAAGAGAGATTGGGTTAATTCTTATAATTCTTTTGACACTGATTTTAAGGCAAAATTTCCTAAGGAATTAAAGTTTAATAGTTCATGCACAGCTGAACAGATTTTATGTAATTCTGAATACAGTACTTCTGCTGCAGAGTGTGTTCAGAAATGTGTGTCAGGTCATCCTCTAGAAAGAATTGTGGATGGTTCACTGAACATTCGTAACAAAAATAGGCATTTGCCTTTGAAGTGTGAGGAAGAGTTCAAAGTAGAAAATCAAGATGGCTTCCGAGTTGTGGTAGATACAGCCGAGGACGATGTCCTTCCGGCCAAGACAAATATTAAGGTTGACTGTAAATTTAATATTAGTAAATGTACAACAGATGTTACTCCTTTAGCATCAGAACTCCCTGCAATTGAAAGTGGTGTAGTGCGACTTGATAACAACTGTAAAATATGCAGGTGTTGTGGCAGTGCCTATTGTAAGGGAAGTAGAGCATCTGCACCTGAGTCAGATAGTGAGATAAAGTGTGATGTAACCACAGAATCAAGATGTGAATTTGATAGACTAAGTATGTATGGTGTATTGTCACCTGAGTTAGTTAGTGAAGAGGATTGGATTGCTAGCCAGTCTTGTTTTCTTCTTTCTGAAAGCACTGACTATGTCACCTGTGATGAAACTTATCCTGCTGTAAAAATGACTGATGTGGGGGTTAGCAGTGTCTTTCAGAAAGAGGGTCAGGAAGCAATTTGTTTGGAAAGTAACACATCTAATCCCAGTGGTGAAACTCATCCCAGTACATCATCAGTGCCAGCATCCGACAGTGGCGATTCTTTTGTCAGCCTGTCTGAGGAGTACAAGTATTCGGATGAAGAATGGGGTGTGGTCCTGTTGGAAAGAAGGTTCCCTGTGCCAACAGTCAGGTGAGACATCATTAAAGACTAACTCACTTAGATTAATAGATTATTTAATGATGCTATTTTAACTGCATGTATATCTGTAAAACCGGTGATTTCCAACTTTTTCTGATGGGTTTTCTAAGTACCAACATAATACCTGTCTTACATTATTCAGTACAAGTAACCTGCAGATACAGTTACTGCTGGCACATAGATATATGTTTATTTACAGTGTAAATATTAACCCGTTCATGTGGGTTTAATGAAATTCAATCAAAGAGTTGTCATAATTACTTACACTGAAAATTCATAAATAAAATTTTGCAGGAGGGCAAATAAAACAATTTAAATTTGCAAGAAGTATCCAGTGTTATCAGAATGGTATATAAAAGTAAGAGGGTTGACTATCTGGGGCAGAGGCGAAGGAGGAGAAGGAACAAGTCCAGGCAGATGTTTAGTACTAATTATTTAGTTCTACAAGGGGGAAAAAAGAAGAAAGACTGTTATAGATAATATTTATTACATCCATATCAACACAACATTATTTCCAGCAGTGGAGTTGCTGCCTAGGATATGAAAAAGTGCATGGTACAATAATTGTAACTAAGAACCAGAACTGAAGGTGGTACACATGTACTGAAACATGTCATCCTAGACAGCAACTTCACCTGCTGGAAATAATGTGTTGACAGGAATATAATAAATATTATTTATGGTTGATTTACAGAGCAGTTTACAACAAAATATGAAGAAAAAATTGTAGTTGTGAAATATTAATGTTTCCAGATATGCTAACATGATGCCAGCTAGAATTTGTCTATAAGCGGTGATCTGGTTGGGAGACACTAGACTGAAGCATTCTGCCCCAGTTCTTTCATTTGGTTTTCATACTCATAATACCATTTTCAGATAACTTTGTTACAAACTGATACAGAATTTTGGTCATTGTTGTATTAAATGCATGTCGCAAATGTAGTATTTTTGGAGAGAATGCAGATGAGCGCACGTAAAATAATTTATATAATTGCTCATCCTTGTCATCTTTCGTATGTCTCTTTCATCATTCATGGAAGTCATGTCAGGGGGAGAACTAGACCCTGTAAAGCACACTGCTTGTAATAGTGCAAGTTAAAAATATAAGCTTTGAGGTTATCATGGTAATGATTGTTCAGATTATTGCCTTTTGGAGTGTGACATTGTATATTCTTATAGATGAATAGCAGTGTTTCAGAAGAGCATGCTGCCTCCATCTTTATGTGTCAAATTGAATAGAGTGAGGATGTGGTTAGATTATATAGGCGGATTGCAAGGAAGGTGGTCACTCAAGTCTGTGAGAGGGGCGACAGAATCAAGTTTAAGCCTAGCATAATGTCAAGACAGTAAGCATCCCACTGAGGGAAGTTCGCCATTTTCTTCATTTCTGCGACATAATAATACATTCTCTGTGAGTGTGGGAAAATGTAAATTGAACAAGCCAGTCATTCTATCAAAACCAGGTTTAATGAACACCACTGTCATATCAGCTGAATAAGTCAGCTATGACAGGGTCATTGCACTGTGTCCAGTAACAGTCATCCTGACCAAGAATTCCAGGTGCAGTGCCCATAAAAGAAGCAACAGTAGAGATCAAGCTCCACCCTAACAATATTGTGACAGTTGTCTTGTTTTGGGACAGTTATTGTCTGATTGTTACTTAGCCACTTAAGAACTTGATGTTGTCTTATCTAGTCCACTATTTTACTATATGGCACTACATTGTCTTCTTCATATGTAGCATCTCTCACATTGTTACACTGTTTCTCCACACATGAACACTGTATTTTTTTTTATTATTATTGTTAGTGGGGTGGGACTAAGTCCCTTGTACTGCGGTCACTTCTGGTCTGTTGTACCAGCTCCAGATGATAGGTGAGGGTGATTTTTGAGCAATTGGTGGAAAGATGATTGGCAGGGGAAACTGAAGTACTCAGAGAAAACATTCCCCAGTGCCACTTTGTCCACCAGAAATCCCACTTGACCACACCCGGGATCGAACCCGGGCCGTCACAGTTGGAAGCCAGCTACTAACCGCTTGAGCTATGGCGTGGCCTATTTCCACATTACTACAAACATTACACCATAGCAACAAAGATTCCATCTTACAAAAATGAATCTCTCGAATTCCTCCTTCTTACTTTTACTAAATAACATCCCCATTTTTGATTATGTGCGTAAAATTAGTTATTTAGGAGAATCACTCCTTAAGCTCCTTAAAACACTAACAAATTCAAGACTAGACTCTATGCACCTTCTACACGTTCTACACACCCTATGAACACTTAAAGCTGACAGTAAAACTCAACTCAGCTCTGCCATGTGACCAAGGTGTTATACAAGTTATATTTCTAGAAGAGTACAGTACACACATGAGACAAGGCATGCTGCACCTCTGGAAGATGCTAGCAGAGGAGGGAGGTCTGGAAACTTCAATGAATGATGTGTGACCAACCTGCCCCATGCAGTCAGTTCATGTGACAGTAGGGAGAATAGGTTTCCCTTGCGTAAGTTGTGGAAGTCTCTTATCGACTTCTGAAGGAAAGGAAGGAGGAGGTTGTTTTCAAGGACAAGATGGTTATTTCCTCCTGAGGTAACCCCCCCAATGCCCTCCTGGGCTTTTGGAAAAGGGTTGTTTTGCTTGACTTCCCAGTTATCCTGAAAGTGCCCATCTTCTCCCACAGTTTAGCTTTCCTCCTATGATGACTGAGGTCCTGAAAAGGGGTTTTCTCTTAAGTATGTTTCACTTTTCCAATTAGATTGGACTCGGTTCTGATTCTCACCTCCTGACATCAGTCTGAGTGACTACCTTACTGTCTCTTTCTCAGAATTTTATGGCCCTCCTGTGGTCCTGAAAAGTGTTGTTTTTCTCACATTTCCTGTTCCCCATGCCTGTTGGTGCTGCTTGAGTTCTGTCTCTTGTATGCTCACCCAACTCACTTTGAGCATGAAGATGGTTATAGCATGTTCCTCTGAATTGATACCCACATACAAAACTGCATGGTGTCACAACTCAGAAGACCACACATTGAATCTGTGGCATTTTGCTGAGTTATATATTTTGTTGTTTCAGTATTTCAGAGCTTCAGTCTGAAGAAAGCAAACTCACTAATCCACCCCAATCTTCGTCCAAGCTCCAAGATGTAATATGCAGTGCAGGTGTGTCTTTTTATGTTTTATTTAATCATTATTGTTGTCATGTCTTGAGTACAAAGACGGTTTATAAGATTTCTCACAAACGTCTTATTGCAAGATAAAATACAAATATAAAACATACTGTTATTAAACTTTTTAACTTTTGTCTATTTTTTTTTTAATTTATTGAGTATTTGACAAGATCAGTGTATATTCTATGCACACCTTGATATAAGATTTGGTTAAATGAGTGCTACTAACACCGATCACAAACAGGCAACTGCAGATTTTCATGTAAGGTTTCGCACTTCACACTTTCACATACTACATCTAATGATGAAAATGAAGGCTGTACTTTAAGAATGAGCTTTTAGCCTTTCTGTGGTTGCTCAGTTTAAATCTTGCCTGGGCTCTCTGTGTAATGTTTGATGTTTATAACTAATGAACTGTTGATAGAAGGCATGTGAATTGTTTTGTACAGAACATATGTTGTGGGTTACAATTCAAAATGTGGCAACATAGTGAATTTTAGTTTTATGAGTGACAAATGTAATGTAATCGGAATTTGTGATAGTGGAAATTATGCACAAAAGTGGATCATCAAATTATGTCAGATAGTTACAGCTTCATCCAACCTCACTGTATGGATTGAAGCATTCAAGGGAAAGTAGTCATGATACAAGTCAGTTCTTCACAAAACTTCCTGCTTATGCTTTTTGATAGATCATTGAGAGTTCAGAGTGGAGTTTTATTATTCATGACACAGGCTGTGCCCTTCATGTTCATAGGTTGTCAGCGCTGAAACATAAAGGTTTTCAGTGCGGTTTATTTTTATTTGTAGTTTATTTAATGACCCTATCAGTAACTCAGACTATAAGTATCAGGTGACAAGAAGTTAGTGAATAATGAACTGTGAAGGAAGCTGATGGAAGTGTTTGTGGCCAGCTTTAACCTTTATGAGCCAAAAGACACTGTATGGGGACCTTTAAAGTAAAGCCGAGTGGCCGAATGACACCGTATGGTGACTTGCAGTCCACCCATGCGCACAGTGTTTTAAAATCTAATTTTAAGATAGAAATTCTTGTTCTACTTACATTATTTTTGGACACCAGCTTTATAAGTAGACTGTCTTCCCTCCTGCATCATCTAACTGAAATTTTCATGTAACTGAATGCAGAGTCCGATGTCGCAATTCATGCACTTTGTAACTCTGTTTTCCACGCGAAGCGCACACATGCAACATCAGTCTCGTATTAGCAGGAAGTAGGCCAGTGATGGCAAGTGGTCTCCTCTATTCGTAATGCTTATAAAAAATTGCAATTTCAACTATGCACCATGGCCCCATATCGCATGGAAGAAGCCAAAATTGAGAGGCCGCTTGTAAATCACACCATTCAGAATGCGGTACAGTCGATTCTGAAGGGACCAGGAGGCAAGGGGCATTGAGGGGATATTCCAAGAACAGTACCTCTGTGTGTTTAGTCCAACATATAAACAGACAGAGTTTCATAAGGACAAAGTAGGATAAGACCTTGCCCACACTCGTGTATACAGAAAGC
The DNA here is from genome assembly GCF_002891405.2 of Cryptotermes secundus. Taxonomy (NCBI): domain Eukaryota; kingdom Metazoa; phylum Arthropoda; class Insecta; order Blattodea; family Kalotermitidae; genus Cryptotermes; species Cryptotermes secundus. The sequence goes on from NW_019744424.1 coordinate 274,769, forward strand.
GGAGTGACCAGAGAATGTGCAATGAAAACATAAACTTTCTCTCCTCTTGAAAGATAAAACATAGACAGTGTGTCAGCAGCATGCATTTATACTGCAGAAAAGTTTTGTGCAGAAGCTTTATGCATTTTTGTGGACAGACGCTCAAAATTGGGGATTTTTTTTTTTAATCAGTGTAACAATTTTTACAGATTCTAAAATCTGTAAATTACAATATCTGATTCTATATTCTTTCTAGATAAAAGTAGCGTTTATTTCGTTCGTTTATCACAAAAATTGTAGAAATAACAGCATTTTAGTAACATGATTACAATTTTTATTACTCTACAGTGGCGGGCATTTAAATTAACTCCGGCCCGCAGCCATTACTGGAATTTAAATGGCCCGGCTGATAAAGGTTAAGGTACTAACTACACTTGCTTTTGTGTGGACAGACTGAGGAAGTTCATGGTGAATCCTCAGTCAGAATAGTTGCTATACTGGCCAAGATTCACCAGGCACCTCTCAAATACAAGTCAGAAGCATTGCTGCTTGAGCCTTAGGTGGTGACTGGTTTTGTAGGTTTGAATGAAAGTCATATATTTCTGCATGGCACGTAATTACAGTGTGTAATTGTATCTGTATATGTGTGTGTGAGCTGCTTGAGCCATTTTACTTGAATTTGAGGTGATTATTGATTTTGTAGGTCATAATCTGAATGAAAGGCATAAATTTCAGCATGGGATGTAATGCAGTGTGTAATTGTATCTGTATTTGTGTGTGTCTGTCTAAATGGTCTCTCGCACTGACACGCAAAATGCTGGTTTTTCCACTTATCTTTCCCATTGTGTTGTGTATATTCAAAATGCTCTCATCATAGATACTGCGAGTGGAGAAGAGTGGTACTATGCATGAAAATATACCTCGCTGTATTGTATTTTGTACTTTCTGTAGGGGATTTCACTGAGAGTGATGTATCAGTTCCATCAAGCCTGGATTATGATACAGATGTTTTGCGAGGGAAGCTGAAAGAGAATGGCTACATCCCAGGACCTATTATTGCTACAACTAAAAGACTGTACATAAGGAAGCTGCTCAGAATCCAGAGGAAACCAGTTCGACCACCTACAGAAGCCAAAGGTTAGAAAACATTTCTTTTCATACACTTTGCATATCACAGCTCTCAAGTAAAATGCTGGCCACTGGGATAGGTCATATTATTGAGTTATTTTGTGGTATACTAATGTAAAGAGAATATAACATAGATTGAAATGCAGGATGATTGTGGAAGTACTAACCTTAAAACTGGAATTGCCCACATTCTTCACACTTCATTTTTCAAAACCTTGGAGTGTGGAGCCATGAACACACCAATAGCTTTAAAAATTTCCCTGTACATGTCTCAGACATGATACAGCTGTTCATGCACTATGGTTGACCACTTATTGGCTATGATGTTAGGCAATGATTCATTCAGTACTGCATCATGAAGACGTACTGGAAAGTAGAGGTAAAGCTCCATGCAATCATAACCTCTGTGCTAGATTAAGGTGACTGGTGAACTTCACACTTCAGCAATATAATAGAAATATTTAATCGAACATTTTTAATATTTACTACTCTCAGAAGGCTAGTTTTGAAGCCTTGAAAATTAAAACAAAGGAAACTCAAATACTGCAACCTTTACCTCCACATGGATGTAATGATTTTGCAGTATCATTTAGACAATTATTATTAATTTTTATATTAAATAAACATTTATGTTATTCCTTCTCTTGCAGTTTATAGCCCTGAACTACAACGTACAATACATCATTTTAACTGGAAGAAATGGTTTCTAGATTGCCAAAAACTTGAAAATGAAGCAATGCAACAATTTTTACAACCAGAACCATTGTGGCACTGGCGAGGGGGCATTCTGAAATCATCTTTCACATACTTATTGCTGGATCCACGTGTAACTAACAATCTTCCATGTCGTGTGGGTTCCCTTAGTGAGCCCCACACCTGGTCCACCTTTCTATCTTCTATCTTCTACATAGGAAAGGGTAAGCGCTCCAGACCTTATTCTCATCTTTACCAAGCATTTGCTGTCTGGAAGAAGAAGACTGTGGTGAAAACAGACAAGAAAGTGCAGTTTATTCTGGACATTTGGAAGGCGGGAATGGGTGTTGTGTGCCTCCATGTGTTTCAGAATGTGATACCAGCAGAGGCATACACACGTGAAGCATCAATGATTGATGCCATTGATATACGGAACTTGGAGAATGCGCGGCGTGGTGATTATTATGGTGTGGCTGCCACATGGACGTCACATCACAAAAGAATGCTTGGTACATATTTATTGTATCGTGCAATGTGTATCTTCATTCTGGAAGGAGAAAGGCAGTTAAGACCAGGAGATATTGGTTAATATGTGTAATTTGTAAACAGTTATTTTTTGTGACATTCAGAAGCAGTTAATTCCTTCATTTGTGATGTTATTATATTGTTTATAGAGTGAGATACTGTCTGGGAGCTGTTTCTCATGTGTAAGAACATCATACCACTACTGCATGATCAGAAAATGTTTTTAGTAAAAACATTTTGATACTGAATCTGGTGTCATTTCACACTGACATAATAGTTCATTCTGTGATATATTAAAATTGATAGTATGTGGTTTTGTGGTTTCTAGAGTAATGCATGGGTTTTGACGTGTAGACTTCTTGTTTAGTTTTCACCGAGAGAAATAAATCACACACATTCAGTGTGGGGAATGAGATGGTCATAGTCATCTAGTGCTTTCAATTTATACCCCTAGAGCTCGCAGAGAGTTTTCTTTGTGCTCTTGCATTATTCTGCTGGAAGTATCGTAACTCTTATTCTGTTCGGTAAGGACACTCACGGTGGTTTGACACATACACAAAGAATGCAATGACAAATAGAACTGATGTGTTGTTCAAGGGGGAAGGTTCTAATATTGGTAGTGTTCTCTGTGCTTACACAAAGAGGCCTCACGAAAGGGGTTGATCACTCCAACCCCCCTCCCCCGGTGTGCTGAATGAAGAACATCACTTAATGATGTAGTTAAGGTAACAACTTTATTCTAACTAAATCTTTTCACAGTAAGATTCATGTTTGCCATCCAATTCTATACCAGCAATCACTCTTCTCGTGATCTTCATGGTTTAAGGTAATTTCATTTTTCAGTTTAAGCCTATGGTTAAATTCGTGCCTGACAAGTTTTGGTATCTCACAGTTACTTTCTGTTTTTGAATGACACCAAACAGTGCTTAACTGAGGCTTGGTGCAGGTTGCTCAGCAGCTTGAGGCACTTGTCAGTTTTCTCCTGAACACACCATTAGGTGTGAATTGCTTCAGAGCTCATGCCAATTTCATTCACTACAGAAATGAACTCCACACTTCTTACCATTGTGGCAGTTTGTTTGTGTTAAAGCATGCCTTATGCTGTCATGTTCTCTGGATCTGAATATGTGAAATTATCACCAGGGAAATTGAAAACTGTACAGAATAAAATCCACGCAATTTGAAGGCTTTACAGATAAAACTCTGAATATTAGACTAAAATCCACAAATATGAATTTTAACTTGTGTCTTAGAATTGCTTATGGTGTGAAATGTGTTTGGATGTTGCAGGACACCATTTCCAGCAGTTGTAATGTTATATAAGTTTTTATGAAAACATTTTTCAAGTGTGGATGGAACCCCCATTTAGACTCTGATGGTATGTTACCTTCAGAGGGTGAGAATATGTTCAGTGGACTGTGTCTCACTCTGTAAACAGGCAGTAATAAGGTCGCAGGTGAAGGAATGAGCTACTTCTTGTGATAAAGTATTAAGAATCTTAACAGATTTAAATGTCCAGTATAATTATGTTTCCCGAGTAATAATTTAAATGCTGTAAAACTGTTTATATTTTTTATGATTTTGACAATGCCATTTTTGGACGTATTTATGTTGAAATATATTCCTTACAGAACTGAACTTTCTTGTTATGTGGAATATCCTGTAAAATACCTATTATGTGGTGAGACTAATTGATTCTTGGATGATTATGCTTTTTCAACTGTATAGGCTATAGAGCACCAACAAAAAAAAAANAAATATTTAATCGAACATTTTTAATATTTACTACTCTCAGAAGGCTAGTTTTGAAGCCTTGAAAATTAAAACAAAGGAAACTCAAATACTGCAACCTTTACCTCCACATGGATGTAATGATTTTGCAGTATCATTTAGACAATTATTATTAATTTTTATATTAAATAAACATTTATGTTATTCCTTCTCTTGCAGTTTATAGCCCTGAACTACAACGTACAATACATCATTTTAACTGGAAGAAATGGTTTCTAGATTGCCAAAAACTTGAAAATGAAGCAATGCAACAATTTTTACAACCAGAACCATTGTGGCACTGGCGAGGGGGCATTCTGAAATCATCTTTCACATACTTATTGCTGGATCCACGTGTAACTAACAATCTTCCATGTCGTGTGGGTTCCCTTAGTGAGCCCCACACCTGGTCCACCTTTCTATCTTCTATCTTCTACATAGGAAAGGGTAAGCGCTCCAGACCTTATTCTCATCTTTACCAAGCATTTGCTGTCTGGAAGAAGAAGACTGTGGTGAAAACAGACAAGAAAGTGCAGTTTATTCTGGACATTTGGAAGGCGGGAATGGGTGTTGTGTGCCTCCATGTGTTTCAGAATGTGATACCAGCAGAGGCATACACACGTGAAGCATCAATGATTGATGCCATTGATATACGGAACTTGGAGAATGCGCGGCGTGGTGATTATTATGGTGTGGCTGCCACATGGACGTCACATCACAAAAGAATGCTTGGTACATATTTATTGTATCGTGCAATGTGTATCTTCATTCTGGAAGGAGAAAGGCAGTTAAGACCAGGAGATATTGGTTAATATGTGTAATTTGTAAACAGTTATTTTTTGTGACATTCAGAAGCAGTTAATTCCTTCATTTGTGATGTTATTATATTGTTTATAGAGTGAGATACTGTCTGGGAGCTGTTTCTCATGTGTAAGAACATCATACCACTACTGCATGATCAGAAAATGTTTTTAGTAAAAACATTTTGATACCGAATCTGGTGTCATTTCACACTGACATAATAGTTCATTCTGTGATATATTAAAATTGATAGTATGTGGTTTTGTGGTTTCTAGAGTAATGCATGGGTTTTGACGTGTAGACTTCTTGTTTAGTTTTCACCGAGAGAAATAAATCACACACATTCAGTGTGGGGAATGAGATGGTCATAGTCATCTAGTGCTTTCAATTTATACCCCTAGAGCTCGCAGAGAGTTTTCTTTGTGCTGGTGCATTATTCTGCTGGAAGTATCGTAACTCTTATTCTGTTCGGTAAGGACACTCACGGTGGTTTGACACATACACAAAGAATGCAATGACAAATAGAACTGATGTGTTGTTCAAGGGGGAAGGTTCTAATATTGGTAGTGTTCTCTGTGCTTACACAAAGAGGCCTCACGAAAGGGGTTGATCACTCCAACCCCCCTCCCCCGGTGTGCTGAATGAAGAACATCACTTAATGACGTAGTTAAGGTAACAACTTTATTCTAACTAAATCTTTTCACAATAAGATTCATGTTTGCCATCCAATTCTATACCAGCAATCACTCTTCTCGTGATCTTCATGGTTTAAGTTAATTTCATTTTTCAGTTTAAGCCTATGGTTAATTTCGTGCCTGACAAGTTTTGGTATCTCACAGTTACTTTCTGTTTTTGAATGACACCAAACAGTGCTTAACTGAGGCTTGGTGCAGGTTGCTCAGCAGCTTGAGGCACTTGTCAATTTTCTCCTGAACACACCATTAGGTGTGAATTGCTTCAGAGCTCATGCCAATTTCATTCACTACAGAAATGAACTCCACACTTCTTACCATTGTGGCAGTTTGTTTGTGTTAAAGCATGCCTTATGCTGTCATGTTCTCTGGATCTGAATATGTGAAATTATCACCAGGGAAATTGAAAACTGTACAGAATAAAATCCACGCAATTTGAAGGCTTTACAGATAAAACTCTGAATATTAGACTAAAATCCACAAATATGAATTTTAACTTGTGTCTTAGAATTGCTTATGGTGTGAAATGTGCTTGGATGTTGCAGGACACCATTTCCAGCAGTTGTAATGTTATATAAGTTTTTATGAAAACATTTTTCAAGTGTGGATGGAACCCCCATTTAGACTCTGATGGTATGTTACCTTCAGAGGGTGAGAATATGTTCAGTGGACTGTGTCTCACTCTGTAAACAGGCAGTAATAAGGTCGCAGGTGAAGGAATGAGCTACTTCTTGTGATAAAGTATTAAGAATCTTAACAGATTTAAATGTCCAGTATAATTATGTTTCCCGAGTAATAATTTAAATGCTGTAAAACTGTTTATATTTTTTATGATTTTGACAATGCCATTTTTGGAACGTATTTATGTTGAAATATATTCCTTACAGAACTGAACTTTCTTGTTATGTGGAATATCCTGTAAAATACCTATTATGTGGTGAGACTAATTGATTCTTGGATGATTATGCTTTTTCAACTGTATAGGCTATAGAGCACCAAAAAAAAAAAAAAGACATGAGTAATTCTGTTCTTCAGAAGTCCTTTTTTAATGTAAAATAGTTTAACCATTATCAGCTATGAGTTACATTTTTGAACAGTGTATGCATTGGTCTTAAATGTATCAATGACATGTTATCTTGTGGTAGCTGTGTAACTGGACTTGTCCAGTGCTCTATTCGGACTTCTGGTAGTTACTTATGTTCATAAATATCAACCATAGCTAGTCTCAAGAGGACATGTTCCAGTCACATCATGCCATTCACATTTATTCAAGGTTTTGTTAACTCTAAGATAGCACCATCTGTACGAGTTGGAAGAAAGTCTGAAGAAATACTGTAGTAAATAAAGAAAACTTTCCTCATGTCAGAATGGTGTAAATTTTGAGGAATAAAAGTCCAAACCCCCAGTAATTCTGAATAAAATAGGTACTAAGTGAGAACTGCTTCTGATGGAGTCTTCTCTGATACTGGAAGTGAGCTTGATGAATGCATTGAAACAGAGGTGACAGAGGACTGTGAGTGAAAGCCAATAAAAAAAAGAAAAAGGGTCAAGACACGAGCACCCTTGGAAATTATTGGTATCCGTCCTTTCTTTGAGGTTTTAGTGGATTGAGGATACATGAGAACCTATTTTAAGAAATATTCAGCAACTGAGCAAGTTCACGTAGGCAGTAATGCCAGCTTCAGATCTTGGAGGGCACACAGATTATCCTGAGGTTTTTCATGAGTTTTCTCAGTCATAGGCAAATATCAGGATAAATATGGTATGACTGCTTCCTTCCGCATCTATTTCCAATTCATCATTCACTAGTCATCCTACCATTGAATGCTATATAGTCAGCTGCTGACTGTTATTATACAAACAATAAATAAGCCTCTTATATACTTTCTCTTATTCGTGGAAGTGATCCAGCTGTTGCTGGTAAAGACAGATAAATACAACAGTCCAGTGGTGGAAGGTGGCTTTTGAAAAGCGTTAGCAAACCTCCGACGCAGAGTGAGATGGTGAACGTTTTGGCAGTTGTAAGATTTGAGGCTTTCACGGCGGTGACTATGAAGAAAGCAGTCTTCTGGGATTTGGCACCGTGTNCAATTTTACTGGGCCTCGGGATCGCGCCTGCCGTACCCTATAAAATGAATTCTTCAGAGGAGCGGCTTGCACAGCCAAATAAGGGTGATAATATGAAACTAAGATGCTACATTTTTGGCTACACTTCATGGCTTTTCATGAGGTTTTAGTCTCGAGTGTTCAGGTTTTACTCCACAGATAGCGCTACAGTGTTTATTTCATGTTTTCTTGTTAACTCGCGCTGAATTAGCTTGGTCTCAAGTGATTAAATAGCTGCGTGATATTAAGGGTGGGAAGGGATTGTTACCACGCTTCCATAATCTCATCCCCAGTACCTTCTGCTCTACATTATAAAATTAATTCTTCAGAGGAGCGGCTTGCGCAGCCCAATAAGGAAGAAACTAAGATGCTACATTTTTAACTACATTTCATGGCTTTCCATGAGGTTTTAGTCTCGAGTGTTCAGGTTTTACTCGACAGATGGCGCTACAGTTTTTATTTCATATGTTCTAGTTAACTCGCGCTGAATTAGCTTGGTCTCAATTGGTTAAATAGCTGCGTGATGTTAAGGGTGGGATGGGACGATTCCCAAGCTTCCATAATCTCATCCTCAGTTCCTCCTGCCCTACCCTATAAAATGAATTCTTCATGGGAGCGGTTTGCAAAACCCAATAAGGGAGATAATAAGAAACTAAGATGCTACATTTTTTCTACACTTCGTGATTTTCCATGAGGTTTTGGTCCACAGATGGCGCTACAGTTTTTATTTTCATTTATTTAACTCTCGCTGAATTAGCTTGGTCTCAAGTGATTAAATTTCTCTGTGATACCGAGGGTGGCCTTGGTGGGGTCCCAAGCTTCCATAATCCCTTCGGGGCGACGGACCGCGGCGAGGGAAGTTTTTGCGGATTTTAATAAAAGCGTATACCCGCTTAGGCGAGTGTTTTAATGAGCGGCCGCAAAATCTTCCTCCTCCTTTACCGTCTACCTGTCTTCTTATCTCTATCTCTTCACTTCTTGCACTGCTGCTCTGCTGTTGGTTTTCTTCATTAATTCTTTTAATTTTTTTCACAAAAATCCTACTTGTTTTGAACCAGGGACCTTCTGAACACTAAGCTGATGTTTTACCCCTAGACCACCAGCACAACAGAAATTATTTTTCTTTAATCTTCCTCTTAAGCTACGTCTTCGGGTATAACTCCAGAAAAATCATGTTACCTCGCTTTCTATGTCGCAAAACCATCCTTAGTTTCAAACCTTCGAACTCTTTCACAACGCCGGTGTCTTATCCTTAGACCACCCATACCACGAAGATTTCTTATCTTTAGTCTTCCTCTTATGTTACATATTTTGTTATAATTACAGAAAAATTTTATTAGCTCCATTTGTATTTTATAAAACCTAAGTTGGTTCTGAACGTCGGAACTTCTCCACACTATGCCAGTGTTTTGCTCGTAGACCACCAACACCACATAATGCCGATTTCTTCAATCTTCCTCTTATGTTACACCTCGAGCCGTAATTCCAGAAAAAATCTTATTAATCCATTTCTGTTTTAGAAAACTGTCTTTGGTCCCGAACCTCGGAACTTCTCACTACGCCGGTGCTTTACCAATAACCCAGCAATGCTACGGAAAATGTTAACCATTAATCTTCCTCTTATGTTACATGTCGCTATATAATTCCAGAAAAATCTCATTACAAAAATCCTAGTGGTTACGAACCACCGAACTTTGCTTTACTACGTCTGTGCCTTTCCTCTAGACCACCGTAACGTCTGCTACAGTAACTTCTGCGATTCTCATATTCTACGACTTTATTTATAGCTGCAGAAAAATCGTATTTATTTATTCACTTTTCAATTTCTATTGACAAAAGACACATCGGTCTCGAACCCCGTACCTTCCCAATACTACGCCAATGTCTTACCCATGTACCTCCAGATCTATACAAATTTGTCACCTTCACCTTCCACTTGCTTCCTACAGGCACAAATTTCTTACATTTTTTTCCCATAAAAAATAGTCATGTCTTCGAAACACGTAACTTCTAAACCATATACCAATGCATTACCAAAGGCCCGCCATGGTTATGACAACTATTCGCCTTCATCTTCCACATATCCCACCGCTTCGTTTCTACGAAGTTCCTCTTTATTTCTTGCTTCGTTCCAAAGTCATTTTAGGAATGACGATTGGCCAGTCCTTTTCTCTTAATTTAGAGCCCATTTCAGACGCTCATGAACAGATCTTAGTCTTGAAGTAATCTTCACTGTTTGGCCTCTAATACGAATCCTTTATGATGACAAGACGGGTCTATCCCTTCTCACTTGTCACAGTCAATTACTTTCTATATTTCGTCTTTCCCCCTCTAAACTACGTTTATACAGGTAGACATATAAACTGCACATGGCTTTATTGGCAATATTTATAAGCCTCCTGTCTGTCCACAACAGATTCTGCCTTATTTTCATTAGCTCACGCTAGACAGACAATTTAGTCACCTTAACGATCATACACAGTGTACAAAATTTAAGCCTTGTGTTTTGTCGGGCTTCTCCTTATCCAGTATTCCGAACATATGCACTTTCACGATCATATGTGGCTTCTGGTTGCTGGCCGCTCTACGCCAACGGATATCGCTGTTGATGCGGAGAACCTTGTTTTCTAAGCGCTGCACTTTCGAATCGTGGGTATTTACCGCAAATCCCAAGGCAAGCATACAACATTGCAGACATAAATAATGCTCTGTGGACGGTACATTTCATCTTAGAGTTTAATCACTCACTTTTCAATGGACACGCTCTAATAAATGTTGTGAAGGCATTGGCTTCGATTATTTTTTGTAAGATATGTTACTTATTCCATATAAACCTTTCCATTACTGAACTGGAACATGAATAGATACTAAATTTTCAGTATTCATTACTTTTTTTGTAAGATATGTTACTTTTGCCATATAAACGAATGCCTTACCAAAGAAGCTCTGGATGGGTTTGGAGACTTCAAATTAGGAGGGCAAATCATTCAAACTGTGAAATATGCAGATGACCTTTTGTTAATGGCTAAGGAAGAAACTGTGCTACAGGGTATGATTGTTAGACTAATCGAAATGGGAAGGTTCTATGGCATGGAAATGAATGTGGGCAAACAAAAGTAATGAAAATTTCGAGACAACCAACCCCAGTCACAATAAAGATAGACCCAAAACAACTGGAGAATGTGAAATGTTTTAAATATTTGGGTAGCTTGTTAACAGATGATGGAAGGTGTACTTGTGAAATTAAATCTAGGATTGTCATGGCAAAAGCTGCATTTAGCAAGAAGAAGACTCTTTTTACCAGCAAATTTGACTTAAATTTGAGAAAGACACTAGTGAAATGTAACATTTGGAGCATGGCTTTTTATAGGGTTGTAAGTTGGACACTTAGGGCAGTAGATCAGAAACACCTAGAAAGCTTCGAAATGTGGTGTTGGAGAAGGATGGAGAAGATCAGTTGGACCGATTATGTGAGAAATGAAGAAGTGTTAATTAGAGTCAGTGAGCAGAGGAATATCCTACATGAAATAAGAAAACGGAAGGCTAATTGGATTGGTCATATCTTATGCGGTAACTGCCTTCTAAAAGAAGTTATTGAAGGAAAGATAGAAGGGCGGATAGAGGTGACCAGAAGACGTAATAAGATGCTGGATGACCTTGGGGACAGAAGAGGATATTCTCATTTGAAGGAGAAAGCTCTAGATCGCATCAAGTGGAGGAATTGTTTTGGAAGAGACTTTGGACCTGTCGTCATGACAGATTACTGATGAATGATGAATTATTATGCCCAGTACTGAACCGGTGAAGAGGAATATATCAGATTTTCATATATAATTAAATACAGCCTCAATCTTGTTGACAAGGGTGTATTTGAAACTCTTGAATTCCATAATTCTAATGAAAATAATAATAAATGGGAACATAAGTATTGTTGCTTACAATACATGGTTTGTAATATTTAATGTAACCGAAAACTGTGATCTATATGGCTTTCAAGTGTAAGTTATGAGGAAATTATGGGGTCTAATATAGTGTCTCTGATGGAAACAATTTTTTTTTTTCAAGTTTGCCTACCTTCAGTTTTCCTAAATACAAGTATTCCATGTATGTTACAGTTCACAACAACAGTTAACCTTTGGTTAAAGAGGTATTTCATGTGAAGAAAGGTTATAACTTCCCAGGCACTGGTGATAAACTTTCTCCAGATAAATAATTTTCAACCTAATCTCTTGTACTCCAGAGCTGCAGAAGCTCTTATTCCAATGACATTTTTTTTTGAAAGGGTGGGGGACCAAGTTTAATAGCACTTCACGCAAATCCAACCCAAAGGTTATGGGTGAAGGGATATTGAACCAGGGGCGTAGGGTACATGGATGTGGTGGAAGCATTGCTTCCCTATAGAAAAGCAACCAAGAACATTTCTGGCAATTTTTCAATTTCGAAAAAATATTTCATACTTTAAAATATTAATTAATCTGAAAACATATATTACATATAATGAGAATATTGCAAGTTTTAATGTGTTACATAAACAATTTATTAGGATAGATCAGTTATTTTCTTCCAAAATGCAGGGAACTTTAAACTGCAACACGCGCGGAAGCAGCAGGTCTTTCGCTTCCACCCTCCCCTGGGTTAACTGGCTGACTCAATGTCAATGTTGTCTGTAAGTGAGCTATCCGTTATGGTATGCTACTAGCTTCGTGCTTCCAGCAATGTTGCCAGATGTAAGGCATTGCAGTTTGCAGTAGAATAGTCTGTGACCTTGCAGTTAAGCGTGTTTATTAGTTTTCAGAAGGTGTTAGCGTGTCATTTATGCACAAGTCAGTTTAGTTATTATTCTGTATTTTTCTCTATACAGAATTTGTTTTGTTTTGCGTAATTATAACTTTATGACAGTGTTTTTGTGATTGCTGTTAAGTTAAAATTAGAAACATGACACTTTCATGTGATAACCACTGTGTGATTGAAAAACTTCTTCAAACACCGTTCAGTTCACTCAGTTATAATGAGAAACCAAGATAATAGAAGAAGGTGCACCTAAGCCTAATCTAATTTTACATACAAAAGTGAAATCTTGCACACGGCATTTCAATACCAGTTTATATGAGGCTATTCCATGGTTGTGTGGGTGTGATAAACTAAACAAATTATTCTGTTGGCCTTGTCTCTTGTTTTCTAAAGAAAAACACGTGTTTAACAGTGCTGGTTACAATGACATTAACAACATTTACAAATCTGGCAAAAGACATGGGCATTCAGTTAATCACATTGCTTGTCTTAAAGAAATTACACTGTTTGGTAAAAACAGAAGGATTGAATTTTCTCTAAGCAGCCAATACAAACAGTCAATTGAAAAACACAATGAAGCTGTGAAACAGAACAGGAAATTTGTAGGCCAATTAATTACAGCAGTTTGTTTTCTGGGCTCTCAGGGTTTAGCATTTCGGGGACATGATGAAAGCGTGGCATCTGTTAATAGAGGAAATTACATTGAGGTTTTAAATATGCTGGCACGTTATGATTCTGATTTACACAATCATTTAGAGTCTTCAACTGCTTTCCGTGGTTCTTCTCCTGACATCCAAAATGAACTGATACATTCTGTATCTGAATTGATGACAATGGAAATTAAAAAGGAAATTTCAAAGGCTAATTATGTTTCTTTAATTCTTGATGAGACTTCAGATGTGATGAATAAGTGTCAGTTGGCTTCAGTTCTTCGATATGTGACAGCTGATGGCAATGTTGAAGAAAGGTTTCTGCGTTTTACAGACGTGAGCTCTGACCGTTCTGCCAATTCCTTGTTTAACCATGCTCTTGAGATTTTAAATGATTTTGAATGTGGTCCCAAACTCATTGCACAGACTTATGATGGTGCTGCTGTTATGGCATCACAACATGCAGGAGTACAAGCAAAAATTCGCGAGCAGTACCCAAACGCCATTTTTGTTCATTGTTATGCGCATAGACTAAATTTAGTCTTAGCACAATCTGCTAGTTTTATTAAGGAAGTTAAGGTCTTCTTTGCTACTCTCTCTGGCTTTAGAACTTTTTTTGCCAAGTCCACAAAAAGGACTGAAGCATTGGATTCCCACCTTAGGAAAAGATTTCCTTCTATCGCACCTACTCGATGGCAGTACCATAGCCGACTTGCTGAAACTGTGCATGAATACAGAGAAGGAATTGAGAATCTTCTTGTGTCTATAATAGAGGAACCAGAAGAATGGGATGTAGAAACAATTTCTTCTGCACGCGGACTTCTCTCTCTTCTAAGGGATTTCGATTTCAATTTCATGCTGAAAATATTTTCTTCAATTTTTCCATATTCTGGCGCTCTTTTCAAAATCCTACAAACTAAGAGATCTGATATAGCTTTTTGCAATACCAAAATAGACGAATTTAAGCATCACATGCAAAGATTAAGGGGAGGATTTGACCACCTTTGGAGTGAAATGGAAAATGTCTTCGATTCAAATGGCCCAACTCGACCCAAAAGAATTCGCATTGACTCAATGAGTGGAGAAGAAAGAAAAAACTCCTATAAACGGCTGTTCTGTGAAATTATTGATGTCGTGTGTCAGAATGTCTCTGTTAGATTTTCGGAGAACGCTACGCTCCTCTTCTTGAGTCTTCTTGATGCCAGATACTTCCCCATGTATAGAACCTCATTTCCTGAAAAAGCATTTTCCTGTTTAAAAGAAAATTATGGTGCATTTTTTGACTTTGTTGCCTTAAAGAGTGAACTTTTAGTAATGTTTTCGGACCCAGATATGGCAAAAGATAGTGTGTATGACTTACATCAATATATGTATGCTCTTCAGTTATCATGCGTTTTCCCGCAAATCTTCAAATTATGTGAGCTAGTATTAACAATACCAGCGACAAGTGCTGCAGATGAACGCTCATTTTCAGCTCTGAAGAGATTAAAAAACTACTTAAGAAATTCGCAGAACCAGGATAGGTTGTCATCACTGGCTTTGATGAACATTGAAAAGTCCTTCCTAAACAAACTGCAGTCCAAACCCAGCTTTCTAGATGAGGTTATTGATCTGTTTGCCAAGAAAAACAGAAGAATCGAGCTGAATTATAAACAATAAAGTAAGCATTAATTATATTCCAGGTTCACAACCCTGTCATTTGATGGCTATAAAATTGTGTTGATAATTATGTGCTATTTTGATATATTAGCTTAAATATACAATACATATTAAACTATTAGCTGCTTTCTTTGAAATAGAAGATAGAAACTATAGGGTATGTAGAAAAAATTTATATACACATATATAAAGTTGCTTCCCTGCTTTCGGTAGTCATGCTACGCCACTGTATTGAACTTACTTATGGAGCTAAGCCCTTCTTGAGAACCCATCAATTGTGCAGCCACTCAAGAATTTTCCAGCCTTTTATGGAACCCGAAGGTTTATTACTGTGTTCATAAGAGCCCTCCACTGGTCCCTATCCTGAGCCCGATCAATCCAATGCATACTATACCTTCCTATCTCTCTGGGATACATTTTATGATTGTCAACCCACCTACACCTTGATCTTCCCAGTGGTCTCTTTCCTTCTGGCTTTCCCACCAATATCCTATTTGCATTCTTCCCCTCCCACATTCGTGCTACATGCCCTGGCAAACTCATCCTCCTTGACTTGTGATACTGAACACAGTTCAAAAATAGGAATAGGTTTGGTGGGGAAACCTTTGCAGTACAAGAGATCTGGTTGTAAAAGTATTTATTGCCATTCTAGCGAACAAGGCATTGAGGGGGGGGTGGACACTCACAATAGTTGCTAAGTTAGCACACCTTCTTACCGATTTTACTTTCAGCCCTGTCGGCCATTTTAAATTTAGTTAATGTAGGATGAGTAGAGATAGCAGCAACAATGTTCCGTGGTGTCATCGCGGCCATGTTGTCCACCAATAACATGGGAATTTCACAGGGATGCTCGGGATACTGTTAATTTGAAGTTATAATGTGAGAGCTGATTCGGAAGGGTGACAGGCAAAGCAACAATCATTGAAGGCAGTGACGGCCAGAGGTTGTCCAACTACAATTATCAGTGCCAGATCTTACGGCCCAATAGTAAAAGAAAGGCATAGACGAACTTCACAGTTACTGGCAGAAAACGAAAGAGACAGAGGAGAAAGCTTCTAGAAACTTCTAGAGGTACGGTTCGTCTCCGAGGTTTCGTGACGTAAAAATGCACCATTGTGCATTTGTGTCAATAAACCGTACGAGAGCAGGCCACTCCGAAGTAGATTTACCATTGTGTTCACGGCTAAATGCGAATGTGGTGACGGGTTGTAAACGGAGGAACATATCTTCTGGGATTATGACCAAAGGTCAAGACTGATGGACATTTTGTCTGAGAACAACACAAATGAATTCCGAAAGTCACTTACAGAGCTCCTAAGGCTAGGGGAAAAAAGATTTGTGTAAGGCATCTGTTACTCCATAAACGAAATCCCTAAATTTAGTAGAAAAAAGAAAGAAAAAGAAGTAACTGTACAAAATATTAAGAGAGAGATTAAAGAATTGTGGGGCTACCGCTACGACAGACTAAGATGTTTATAAGATTGTGCTATCTACAGAGGGCTGGATGAACATTACATAGGCATTTTTCTATATACATTTATTTTTTAAAAGAAAAAATAGAACCAACGCACTTCAGCCGAACATGAATAACAGCTACACACGACACAATAGGTGGTACTACTGATCACCATAGGACACATGGGCGCACACACGAAGGAGTATCCTACAAATTAAACATACGAAAGGAAGCACAATACTTTCAGCAGCAGTCTTAGTCACCTGAAGATGACCAATGTTGGTCGAAACATGTAGTGTGCACGCACCAGTAATATAGAAGAGATTAAAACGTTTGAAACTTTTAAAGGTTTTAAAAACCTAATAAAGAACGGGAATAAACACACACATTGTCTGTGTGTTTACTAGAAAATGATTCATAGGTGACAGCACAATGTGTCTGGCGCTACGTTGTCCACTACTAGCGTTACAGTTACGCATCTAAAGGTGTGTAAATCTGTGACTGTGATCACTGGGCAGAGCAGTTGCATAAAACGTCGACAAGGAAGGAAATAGAATATGGCGAAGTTTGGATGTAGAAGTGTTAACCCAACACCTTATTATCTGGTGTCGCATTGTATTGGTAGTTTTGGAAAGTTTGACTCTTTAAAGTTACATATTTGGTAGTTATTATAATCTGAAGTAATTAAATCTAATTTATTTCTTTTCTTGCGGCTTTGGAAGTTTGATTTTGTTTTTCTGCGTAAGATAGTATTGCTATCTAGTGTTAAATTATCACATCTGCCAGCGACCACATTTTTGTTCACGTGAACTCGTGAACATGGATGAAGAATGGGGTAAGTTTTGGCCGTCGATATGTTTTTGTAGGATAATGTAGTTAGACATTGCAGCTGTTAGGTTAATTGTTTAAATTATCATTTACAGATGCTGATACCTTCGAACCGCAAGAAATTAAAACGGCGCTGTCTGTGGGTGCCAATAAGTGGGAAGGAGAGGACGAAGATGAAGACGTAAAAGTGCGTGGCAGTAAAACGTTTTTTTCTCAACTGTGCTGTATGTACCATTCTATACTAAAGGTGGTCATGTCAGTGCGTATGTGGAAGCCCACGATTTGGAAAGTTGTACTTTGCCCCGCGTATTGTACTGATTATAGCCGAACAGCTGTCACAGTCAGATTAAAAATTGGAGGCATGCCTTCGTCTCTTATGACGCTTTCAAGCATGATTTCTAGTATAAATGTTGTATTTTGCATTGCATTATTGTATATGTTATGCTCTCGAGGATTTGGTAGGTACTAGAAAAGTAGGTCATAGGAGTTTGATGTAAGCTGAATTCTTTAATGCAGGACAATTGGGAAGATGAAGAGGAGGAAGAGAAGAAGGATGTAGAGAAACAAGAAACCGCAAAACTTGTCCAAGCAAGAAAAACCAAGAAAAGTCTAGCAGAAAAAATAGAAGAGAAAGAAGTAAGTTGAATCTAAAATTAGACTTAGTATACTGAGCAGACATTTTTGAATATCTTTCAGTCATTGTGGCAGGTACATTATGCACTTGTTCACAAAAATGGAATTCTACAGTGCTTCCAACAGTGGTGCATTCATTAGACTCCCTACATTTTGTTAAAAGGAACAGGATGGAATAGAGTGTAAATGCAGTTATCTAACTAACTCCGTGGCTTTGGTCCGCAAACGAACTATACCGACTGAGCGACCGCTGCTTGTCGGCGAAGTTAGTGCCAGATTTAGTGGATAGAGGGTGTCGTGTGGTCAGCACAACAAATCCCCATGGTTGTTAATTTCGGACTTCTAGACCAGAGCTGCTATTTCGTAGAAATAGCTCCTCAGTTATCCTCACAAGGCTGAGTGGACCCCATTCCAGACTCAGAAAATCTGGTAGCGCTGGGAATAGAACCCGGTCCTCTGGATCTGGAACCAGGAACTCTGACCACTCGACCACAGATGTAGTTATCACAGGGAAAGAAATACAGCTCAGAAATGATATGATCACACCACAATACACAGTTCTGAATTCAGTAATTGTTGATATTGTGCTAATACTAAAGAATGATGACAAACGTAACTTGTGGGTTTACGAATCAAGACTGAACAGGATGCATGTGACTTTTGATGTATGTGTACATTTGTCCCACTTTAAAGCTGTTGAACTACTGAAGTCTATGCTGAGGACTGTTGAATTTCCAAATTGTACTTGCACAGTTGATAAGTTTGCATTATATATTTTTCAAGTCTTTCACAAAATTTGATGAACACACATTGTTCTGTACTTTAAGGCATCATTGTATTGACACATGATTAAACACTGATACTGTAAACACTGATCACAAATGACTGAAACAGTGGTACAGTTTGTAAACATTTCTTTGTATTCAGAAATGTGTCAGGGCATGCATGTCAAAGCTGCATCTTTGTGATGTAATCTGTCTGCGGTATTGAGTCTTAATAATTTTCCATCAGATATCATATCATAATAGTTGAGTGTTTAGTGAAGCAAAATACTCTCATGAATAGAGTAAAAGTAAGTGAAGTAAAGGTATCCCTGTAACAGGCCGTGAAGGCCCATAGGGTTGTGAGATGTTGACATTCCCACATTATCTAGACAGTCAGTTCACAGATGGCGGTAAGGTCAGCCTTACGCACCAGCCGCCCTTTACCCCCAGGAAGATTCCTGGTACTCATTTCTGTTAGAGGCTGAGTGAACCCCAGGGCCATAGTGCGGCTGGAAGAATTAGGTATATTGAAAAAATCCACCCTATTGGGACTCGATCCTGTGACCTTCCAGCTTGTAGCATAGTGCCTCAACCAACTACGTTACCATGTGCCCCCTCATGAATAGGGTGCAGAATGTTAATGTGAATGCATCTGGCAAGTCTGCTTACACCTTGTAGTCCTCTTTGGTTACTGAAGGAGTGAAATCATCTTAGAGTGAAGAAAGTAAACAGTGCTGTGGCTTTTGGCCACGTGCTTGTTCTCATTTGTCCCCATCTAGAGATTGTTGCTTTCAGTCCTTATGTGAAGGAATATATTTTATTCATTCTGGTTCTCATTGTCAGAAATTGGTAATTTTTATTGGTTTTGCTAGTGTCTCCAAGTAAATTTTGAGATAGCTCACTAATCCAGTGACTGTGTTCACCACTGAATTGTAACTGCTGCAATGTGTGATGTACACAGTCATCATCTTGCAGTTTCTGTGTGTGTTTTAATGGGTGTTTGATGTGCTCATTATAACGTGTACCTGTCACTTCTGAGGAATATCTGGAGCAGCCATACTTTGAAAGTGATGTTCTCCTCATATTCTTTATGAATCTAATGTTTAGGAGGAAATTCTTCACAATCATTGAATTTCGTTACTTACTTCAAAGGTAGAATGTTGTGTATGTATTTTCCTGTACTCATCATTTGATACTGTAGTAGAACAATAAGACAATAACTGATAAGTTAACCTTTAACGGCTGAATGTTATATATATAT